>NC_050580.1:168165639-168503139 GCF_011100635.1 Trichosurus vulpecula | reverse complement strand
ATGGGACAAATTTCAAAAGATGAAATTTCATAGTCTTACCCTTAAATTCAAAACATTACACAAGTACGGAATACAGATCTTATGGCTAATCACAAAATATCTGAGGGTTTTAGAGAGCTGGAGCCTCAGTGTGAGTTAACAGTAGGACACAGAAGCAAATGAAATAAGACAATCTTGGGCCACATCAATAGAAGCACAGGGTGTAGAACAATGGAGGAGATAGTCCTGTTATACCTTGCTATGGTCAGACCAGGCATATTGGGTTTAGTTCACATTTTAAGGAAGGAATTGGTAAGATAGAACATACTCAGCAGAGGGTGATCAGGATTATGAGGAGACTATAGACAATGCTATACAGGGAATGGCTGAAGAAGAGCCAGAGTCAGAACCAATAAACATGTATTAAGCATCTACTATGTCCTAGGCAGAGGGCAGCTAGGAGATGCAGTGGATAGAGTGCTGGCCCTGGAGTCTGTAGGACCTGAGTTCAAATCTCGCTTACTAGCTGTGTGTCCCTGGACAAGTCACTTAACCCTGTTTGCCTCAGTTACCTCACCTGTAAAATGAGCTGGAGAAGGAAATGGCAAACCCTCCAGTATCTTTGCCAAGAAAATCCCAAATGGGGTCATGATGTGTTGTACACAACTAAAAATAATTGAACACACATCCTAGGCACTGTGCTAAGTGCTGGTTTTTCAAAGAAAGCCATAAGACAGTCCCTGCCCCTCAAAAAGCTCACAATCTAATAATCTAATAAGAAGGGACAATATGTATCTGACAAATGGTCCCCTAGCCTTCGCCTGAAGACTTCTAATTGTAGTGAGGGGAGATGTGGCTCCCTGAGTCAGTCCATTCCATTTTTGGACAACTATAATTGCTAGAAAATTCTTTCCTGATATCCAGCCTAAATTTGCATATTGGCATCTTTCATCCATTGTTCCTAATTCTGACCTCTGGAGCCAAATGGAACAGGTCCAATCCCTCTTGCACTATGACAGCCTTTCACATACTTAAAAGCAGCCATCTTGTTCCCTTAATTCCCTCTCCAAAGTTCCTCTTCTCCAGTTTAAACATTTCTGATTCCTTCAAATGATCTTCATATGAGTTCTAGGCCCACCAACATCCTGATTGTCTTCCTCTGGATGCTCTCCATCTTATCAATGCCCTTCCTAAACTGTAGTGCCCAGAAATAAGCGCAATACTCCAGAGATGATTGTCTGACCATCTAGAGCAGAAGGGCATGCAGGTCAACGAGCCCAAAGGATGTCTTCAAATTGGAAAATAAAGGTTTACAGTTCAATGAGCCCAAAGGGTATCTTCAAATTGGGAGATAAGTCTGAGGGGGAAGAACAGTTGAAAAGAGTGAAGGACCTGGAGTCAGGAAGACCTGAGTTCGAATCCAGCCTCAGACATTGACTAGCTGTGTGTGACCCTGACCAAGTCACTTGACTTCTATTTGCCTCAGTTTCCTTATCTGTAAAATGGGAATAGGGTTGTTGTGAGGATTGAATAAGATGATATGCATAAAGTATTTTGCAAACCTTAGAGTCCCATACAAATGCTAGCTATTGTTATATATTAATGATGAGAACTAACATTTATATCCTACCTATTTTGTGCCAGGCTCTATGCTAATCACTTTACAAATATTTGATCCTCACAACAACCCTGGGAGACAGGTGCAATTATGTTCCACATTTTATAGATGAAGAATCATGTCTTTTGACTCTGAAGCTGGCTCTCTCTTTATCCTCTCTGCTATGATGCCTCTCATCAAGTTTTCTCTTCCAGTAACAAAGCTGTTGCCATGTGTGAACTGCATCTGGTTGGCCCGATTTATTGTAATCTTGCCAGGTGAAACCACCCCATGTAGTCAGAGTCCTATGGTGTAATGGAAAGACCACTGTATTTGGAGTCAGGAGGCCAGGGTTTGAATTCCCACTCTGCTATTTGCTAAGTTGGTGAGCTCAGGCAAGCCATGCTTCACTCCTTTGAGTCTTATTTTCTTCATCTATAAAAATAGAGAGTTGAATTACATGGTTTCCAAAGTCTCTTCCAGCTTTACCCATTATATAATTCTTGGATCCTTAAGGTGAACATGTCAGAAAATGTTATCAGTCTTTAGTATCACTGGATATAATTTCGTGTATATTTCATCTATTTAAATCTAGGCATCTTGTTTTAATAATGCACTGTGAAGGAAAAAATGATTTGGAAGGAAAATCATGGGACTTTAAAGAAGTATCAATTGTACACTCATACAAACACAAAGGGGATGAAAAGCTCTCTGATGATCATCCAGGAGTATTCCTCTTAGCTATTTTGGGGAAGAAATCATTGTGAAGTACACTGAACAGATTAGTCACCATGTCTATGACAGAGGTATTTTAACTGAAAGTCAATGGGCTTTCATCCCCTCCAATTGATCTATGGAGATATGTTTATTAAGAGTTTACTATGTGCCATTCATTGAGCTAAGGACTGGGAATACAAA
Organism: Trichosurus vulpecula; assembly: GCF_011100635.1. Taxonomy (NCBI): domain Eukaryota; kingdom Metazoa; phylum Chordata; class Mammalia; order Diprotodontia; family Phalangeridae; genus Trichosurus; species Trichosurus vulpecula. Next base: position 168,500,645 of record NC_050580.1, on the reverse strand, counting down.
GACAAAAATGAAATAGTCCCTGCCCTCAGGGAGCTTATATTCTCTAAAGGGACACAACAAGGTAATTTGGAGGGAGAAGCAGTAGGGTCTGAGGGATATTGGCAAAGGATACATGTAGGAGTGGATGTTTGAACTGAGCTTTGGAAGATACTTGGGATTCTAAGAGGCAGGAGTGAGGAGGGAATGTATTCCAAGCATGGGTGACAGACAACCCATATATACAGAAGCATGGAGGTGGGAGATGGAATACTGAAAGTGAGGAGCAATAAGAAATCCAGTTTGATTAGATTTAAGACTGGGAAGACAGGTGGGAGCCAAGATAAAAAATACCCAAGCAGAGGAGTTTGTATTTGATCCTAGAGATAAGGGAGAGACTGTGGAGTCTACAGAAAAGGAAAGTTAAATGGTAGGCCGTGTGAGTTAGGAATATCACTTTTGGTAGCTATGTGTAATCTTACAATATTCTTCCGTAGGCAGTGCAAGAATGGCCTCATGATCAGTGGGTTGTGCTCATTGGCTTAGCTAAGATATTTGATTTTGTTCGTTAAATTAATTTATGAGAAATATTATGAAATCTGTCTTGAAAAGTTTATAAGCATCCTCTATGAGGAAATGTTTTTGAGAGTGGCAGATGCAGTAGAAACACCAAATATAATTCCCATAATATCGTAACCAAGCAAAGCTGTGTTCTTCCCTGGCATCTTTTTTAAAAAAATTATTATAGTGAAAAGAGCATGGACTCTAGAGTCAGAAGACCTGGGCTCAAATTCTCCTTCTGCTGCTTAATGCCTGTATGGCCTTGGAAAAGTCACTTCATTTTTCTAGGGCCTTATATTTCTTATCTATGACATGAGAGGGTTGAGGACTAGATGGTCTCTGAGGTTCCTGCCCATTGTAAATGTATGATCTATGATTGTGCCAATATTCTCATGGATGTATCTAGGAAGTCCAGAGATTAGAAAGGCCACTGGTAACCAAATGGCTTGGTGGAGGGAGAGATGAGGTGTGAAGGGGGAAGGGTACAAAAATTTTATAGTATGAGCATATATCCCAAGGAAATCAGTGATAAACAGAAGGGCCTCGTATTTAACCAAGATAGTTATAACAGCACTTTGTGTAATAGCAAAGAACTAAAAACAAAATACATGCTCTTTGATTGGGGAATGGCTAAACAAATTGTGGCTTGCAAATGTAATGGAATATTACTGCCCTGTAAGAAATGATCACTGTGATCGATATGCTATTGTTTGTCTTTGCTTCTTGAAGAGGGTCAATGACATCACAGGATGATGTTTTGACTCGTGTCATTGGATTTAAGTGAGGCAGAGTTGTACTAAATTGTCAGCCTCACTCTTTCTTCCAGAGTCATCCAAGTCCAGTGGCAAGACTAAGTTAGAATGACTGGTGATAGCCAGGTACAGTGGATGCCCTTGGTATCTTTGATGTCTGAGCAAGCTCTCAATGCTCCACAGCGCCTGCTTCAGCTGCCTTTGTGGCTGTTGGAACAAATTGTTCTCGTCCACGCTTTCTGCTGGGGGAAGTCTTCATATATTTGGGGTAGTCATCCCCGTAACTCACTGATGGGTTTGAGGCCAGTCAGTTACCCTCAATTTGGTTTAGCTGGTCTGCCAAGATGGTTTTACTGGGGTGTGGCCACTAGGCCTGCTACAGCTGCTTGGAGCCACAAGTAAAGATGGACACCAAAGGTGGATTAGCAGCCAAACCTTCACACCAGAGGTGCTGGTCCTTCCTGAACACCCCATATACTCCAGTGATGATTAATATAGAGATGCACAAGAAGACTTCTATGACCTGATTCAAGGTGAAGTAAATGGAACAGAATAAAAATACACACAATGAATTACGATGATGTAAATAGAAAGACCAATGATAATAAAACAATTGAAACTTGATGCTGGGAATTATAATAACCAAGAAGAGATATGACCCAAGAAGAGATATAAGAATATATTTCACTGCTGATTCTCTGCAGAGGTGGAGGAACATGGGTGTGGAGCATTGCACATACAAGACTTTTCCAACATGTTTAGTTTTGCTAATTTTTTTTTCTGTCTTTTTTTTCTTCTTTGTTATAAGGCATGAAAGGAAGGGGAAGGAATGCATTAAGAAATTTACAGGATATAAAAACAAGAGATCAATAAAAATTTTATTTAAAAAGTATGTGGTAAAGAATGTATTATTTGATATTAATATTTCATGTGGCATGAGTTAGGAGGCAAGATCAGTAGAGGTTGGGATAAATGAGGTGCCAGCACCTACAGTATTTGTCCTTGTCCCTCCTTTTCTTGTATTCTCATTGTAATATGGCCTTTGGAGGGGTAGAAGTGGGAAAAAAGTATGTTGTTGGATTCCTGGGTCAGTCTGGATATTCATGCTACAGCACCCATACTTGGCATGCCCAGAATGGAGAAACAAGGAATATCAAGGAATTTAGATCTGGAAGGGAGATGATCTAATCCAAAGTAAGTGCAAACTTCTTTGCCTAGCCCACTATATATAGCTGGCTCTGGACCAAACCAGACTTTGCTGCATATCCCTTTGGGTTGTCCATATAGGGAATCTTGCCATTTTCCCTTTACCATTCTGCTTCCCACCTCTTGCTCTAGGCATAGTAATCAAATCTATAGTATCATTGCTTTTGGAAAGAGTCTGTCAATTGACTGCTCCATGCGTTAACTCACCATCCCTGTGACTTCCCAGACCAAAATTCCCTTCTTTAGCTACCATTCTGCTATATGTGCTTTTTCCTCTAACAGAATGTATGTTTTTTGAGAGCAGGAACTATCTCACTTTATGTTTTTGTATCTTCAGTGCCTAGCATAGTGTCTTGTACATAGTAAAGGCTTGGTATGTGCCTTTCCACTCATTCATTCATTTTACAGATGAGGAAACCAAAGTTCAGAAAGAGAAAGTGATTTTTCCAAGACCATAAAATTGTAGGTGACAGAGTCAAGATTCAATCCTCTTTCTATTATATTTCACTACCTTGGATATAGTGGAAGATATTCTGAGTGTAACAAAGGAATGTTGGGGAGAGAGAAAAAGAGAGAGAGAGAGAGAGAGAGAGAGAGAGAGAGAGAGAGAGAGAGAGAATATGTTGTAGAAATACCTTAAACTCAACAAGGATATAAGCAGGAACAGTGAAAAGGGAAGTAAGGGAAGTGGGATATAGCAGGGGTGTGCTGTTGCTAGTCCCCACCAGCTCATAAGAGCTGATTGTTAAATTTTCAGTGTGAGCATTTTTACCTGTAATTAACAAATGCTACAAATTAGGGCTTGATTTTTTTGTTTGTTGATTGTCTAGATTTAAGTAAGTGATGGAGGAAATGTCAATAACCGATTAAACTTAAAAATGTGAAACGCATACATATTCCCCTCCAAGAGCCCATTGGTAAACATTTACTAGCACAAGTCTGGATATATGCAAGGTAATGATCATAAGCAGAACAAACTTTAACTATGGAGAGTCAATCATAAAGGGTGATTTAGAAAGTGTAAAGAAAGTATAAGAACTAGAGGTTTGGGTCTGGCTTTGGTAAAGAGAGGACAGGCAGGAGAATAGAAACAGACCACTGCAATTAAAAGTTTCTAACACTGATCTATCTCCTTATCTTTCTTCACTTTCTTTTTTTGTGTAGGGAGATGGTAGGGAAAGGAAAAGAGGAAAAATGTAATAGGTTGTGATGCCCTGTAGACTCTGGGAACCCCCTTGAACTCTCCTTGAATCTTCCCACTTGATCTAGCATTAGCCTGAGGCCATAAGGCTTCCATTATCACTAGACTCAAATCTCTGTTACCCTTCATCTAGCCTAGCCCTCCATTGTAGGTTAACTTCTGGATTGCCTCTGGCAACTTCCCACTCTTGATCCCATCAAAATCCCATTTTCTTGGTTCCTGGTGTCTGACCTCTATTTACCTCAGCTACTGGCCACTCCCATCAAGACCCTCCCTAAACCTCTCCTCCCATCACCCCAAAACCACCCCTATATACTTTCTCACAGTCTCTTTGTATGAGATCCATTTTGCCTCCATGAAGGTGCTCAGATTCAATCTAGCTCAGACTCAACCTAGAAAAGATTGTTCTGGCCCCCTTGTCAATACAAGTGTTACAAAATGGTGAGATTTCTTAAGACTCTACCCAATATGGTGAATCTTTAATAAACTTTGTTTTTCTTTGGCTGTAAGAAGGTTTGAGTTGAATTCATTCAGCAGGATCTGGCATGTTAGCATTTTGGGGTCCCAAGCACCCTTAAACCCCTAAAACTTCAACAGTTCTAATTGAGGGAAATACCATAAATATTGATAGGATGTAGTCACCCATAAAACAGAGAAAGGTAGCAGAATGGATTAGAAAGCAGAGTTCATCAAAATCTTGTTTATAAGAAACACGTTTGATTCACACAAAGTTAAAGTGAGAGGTCAGAGCAGAATTTATTACACTTCAGGTGAATTAAAAAAATGAGTGTAGCAATCAATTTCAGACACAGGGAGAAATAGAAAGCAAGTCTAATAATTGGGGACCTCAATGTGCTCCTTTTAGGCATAGACAAAATTAATAAAAAGATTAATTATCTGCACAGAATTTTAGAAAAGTGATATATTGTAGAACTCTAGTGATTACTGAATAGGAACAGAAAGAAGTATACATATTCTCAATTGTTATGGCACTTTTACAAGAATGAATTATGTAGTAGAGCATAAAACCTCATAAACAGATTCAGAAAAGCAAAACTATTAAAAACAAACTTTATTAATCATAATGCAACAAAAATTATAATCAAAAAATTGCCTTTAAGAAGGATCCAAACTTAAGTGTATATAAAATAATTTAATACTGTGTGGGGTGAGACCACCCGCCAGCAATTAATTGAAAAAATCAGAGGGCTCTCAAATTCAAGAACAGAAAAACTTCTTTATTAAGATCCTGAGGGGGAAAGGGCAGTCTCCAAACCAATAGATGATTGGTAGGGAGAGGCTGGGCTCAAAGGGCAAAACCCAGCCTTATACTCTAATGTAAACAAGTCCCTGCTCCACCACCACTTGTCTTTTACTCTTATTAGTGGAGTCCAGGCTCACAATTTCACAGAAATCTACTATCCCAGGTACAATTTTAGCCAATGCCAAACTCTTAAAAACACTTTTCCCCTTATTTGGTGAGGACATGGTTCAGGTGATTTTTTTTAGTAACTAGAGACTTAGGCCTAGCTGTCAATCAGAAGCCCTGAGTCCCCACCTCCATTTATCCCACTCAATTCACAGAAAGGCTGAGATCCAGATTCCATAAGAGGGCTTCAGCATCTTACTCAATACTAAAGAATTTATGGGTGAAAAACAAATCATAGAAATTATAATTAATTTCACTTTAAAAACCTCCACACAATATTGAGACAATATTGTCACAGTAGTCCTTAGGGGAAAATTTATATCTCTTAACACTTTCCTCAACAAAAGAGAGAAAAAACAATTCAAAGAATTTGGCACTGAACTGAAAAAAAGAAATAGAAAAGCAAAAAATTAAAAACTGCAGTTAAATACAAATTAGAAATTCTGAAAATCAAAGAAGAGATAAAGTTGAATATAGAAAGATCCATTGAATTGATAAATAAAAGTAGGAGCTATTAAAAAATTAGCAAAATAAACTGTCAGCTAATCTGATAAAAAGGAGAAAAGAAATTCTAGTATCAAAAACAAAAAAAGAATTCACAACAAATTAAAAGGAAATAAAATTCTAGAAATTGTATTCATTTGTATGATGACAAATGAAATGGATGAATATTAAAAAAAATCTAAATGAACCCCATCTCTATGCCTTATCCTCTGGACTTCACCACCTTCTAGCCATCAGCCTTCTCATCTTGGAAATGACTCTGCCCTGTGGCCTTCTCTTATTATAGGTGAGTTCCCTTGCCTGGACTTTTTTGCTTATATTTGTATTCACAGCACTTACAATAGTGCTCAGCACATAGTAAGTACTTAATAAATTTTCTTCCTTTCTTTCTTTCTTTCTTTCTTTCTTTCTTTCTTTCTTTCTTTCTTTCTTTCTTTTTTCTTTCTTTTCTCTCTCTCTCTCTCTCTTTCCTTCTTTCCCTCTCTCTTCCTCTTTCTCTCTCTCTTTCTGATGGGGTGCTTGTTCTTGGACCTTAATTTTAACAGCCTCTGCTTGGGTGCCTGTGCCAGAATCCCAATTTCAAAACACATCTAGTTCTCAAAACATATTCTCTCTCAGGCAGTCTCTCTCTAGCTAAAGGGCAGCATGCCCCAACTTATTTTTGCTTCTTCCTTAGTACACTGAGTCATAACCATATTTACTACTTACTGACCTTTCTAACATGTATCTTAGACATAGTATTTTGTCTAACAAGACACTAGATGAGAAACTATTCCCCTTTAGCCCTGACTGATAGTGAACTCAGTGATGTTTCACAGTAAAAACCACACCCCTAGTAACCTCCTGGTGGGCTATTTCCTAGAGAACTCTGGGTAATACACCTGTGCAGTAGATACTAAATGTGCATGTTCCTTTAAGAACTAACCCACTCCTTAACCACACCTTAACCACTCCCTAATCCCACCCCAAACCACCTAATTGACAGATTTCACCCCTAAATCTTGTACTTAAACTTTCCCTGTAGCCCTGTATGGTTGCAGGTTCCCTAAGAATTCTTGCCCACTGAAAAGCATAATAAATCTTTGCCTCCTTGACTTAAAGAATGCTTGGGTCCGCGAATTCATTCCAGGCAACCTGGGAACTTTGGTTTGGGATTCCTACGTCTCTGGGTTTCATTTCTCCCTCAACATTTCCATCTATCTAAGAAAAGGAGAGTCTTTTAAAAAATTGAACAAGAAGTAATTGAACTCCAAAAGAAAAAAGAAACCCAGGAACAGATGCATTTATTAGTGAATCCAATCAAATATTCAAAAAACAACTGTTTCCAATACTTCCAAAGAACAAGTAATTCCTATATCACATAAATTGTTTATGAAAATAAGCAAAGATGGGATCCCACTAGACTCATTCTATGATGAAAATGTGATTCTAATACCTAAACCACAGAGAAATAAAGCAGAGAAAGAACCAAAATCTCAAATGAATAGCAATGCAAAAGCATTTAATAAAATATTAGAGGCTACAACAACTTATTTTTTAAAATTATATACTATTACCAGATTGGATTTATGTGGAGGAATGCAGAATTAGTTCAATATTAGGAAAATAATCATAATAGAACACATTTATGACAAAACCAGAAAATGATAATTCTTGGAGAGGCTGGGAAAGAACAGAGACACTGATTCACTGTTAGTGGAACTATGAAGTGGTCCAACCATTCTGGATAGTAATTTGGAACTATAAAACAAAAGTCACTAAACTGCACATATTTTTACCCAGGAATACTACAGCCAAGTTAAACTCCAAAGAAAGGACAGAAAAAAAAAAAAGAATGGAGTAAAAGACTCATCTGTATAAAAATACTTATAGTGTCACTTTTTTTGCATAGCAAAGACTAAAAACAAAGTATCTTCCCATCAACTGGGGAATGGCCTAAAAAAATTGTGGTATAGGAATGTAATGGGATATTTTTGTCCTATAAGAAATAAAGAGAAGGATTCAGAGAAACCTGAACTTTTATGAACTGATGAAAAGTAAAATGAGCAGAACCAGGAGCACAATTTATACAATAAATACATTGTAAATAAAAACAGTTGCAAAAGTCTTAAAAACTAGGATTGAGGCAAATCGATTATATCTCCAGAATACTAATGTTGAAACATGCTTTCCATGTCTTGTCAAGTGATGGACTAGAAGTACATATATTTTCAGACATAACCAGTATGGATTTATTTTGCTTGCTACCTTTTCCCTAAACCTAAACAACTCAGAGCCTGGAAATTGGTTAGTCTGTTTTCACTCCATTCATAGAGGGGAGTTGATCATTATTAAATCTTTTGAAGGTCATTGACTAGTCAATATTAATAAGGGAGAAAGGCAGCATGGAATAAGATAGTGGTTAGAAAGCTGGCCTCAGAGTCAGGAAGATCTGTGTTCAAATCCTTACTCTGATATACACTGCCCCCAGCAAGTTATTTAACAACTCAGTGCCCCAGGCAATTTTCTAAGTGTATAAAGTACAGAGGAAACCTTCATCATTATTCCGTTAATATAAGCAGAACTTGCTTACTAACATAAATTAGTGTGTTTTTTAAAAAAAAACTTGACAAGTGAAATGATACATAGCTCCATTTGTTGCATAGGGACACTTTTGTTGCTGGGGAGATCTCCCAAATTATGATCCCATGATTGTCATATTAGGAGTTTTGTATTACGTGGGGTTTGGTTCTAATAAATTGAAGATGTTTTGAGGGGAACCATATTGGTTGTGCTGTGATATGAGGTTTGACAGCCAATATTTTCTTTTAATTTCCATAATGTATAACATGCTCATATTCAGATGTTGGTTCAAAGATACTTCCCTAAATCAAATAGTTTGGATTACCTATATCTCTGTACAAATAAACGAAAGTTGGCTATTCACTGAAACATACGGGTCAACAGTTGTTAATACCTAGACTTTTGAAATATTTATCATGATATGAATTATCTGAGAAAGTAGGAGAGACTAATGAATAGTTGCCAGCATAGCAGAGCAGACCTTGAACTATCTGAAATGCTGATTTTTTTTTTTTTGCTGAAATATACTTTCACTGTATGCCATCTGCTGGTCATTGTTTAGATGACAGGGCTTCCATTAAAAACAACCAGAATAAGAACCAAATGAAATCAAATGGAATAGTCCTGATTGGAGACTAGACAAAACTAGACCAGAATTTTAGTACTGTAGGGAAGCTTGGAGACCCTCATCTAACCTCTCTTCCCTTGTTTTAAAGATGAGAAAACTGGGAGTTCTGATAAAGTAAAATAAACAAAACAAACCCTTCCCCTCCTTGGCCTTCATCTCAAACTGGACACAACCTATGTGTCCAATGATTAGGAAGTGGCTGAATAAATTGTGGCATATAAATGTGATGGGATATTCTTGTTGTACCATGGAAATGACAACTCTAAAGTGAATGAAGGGATACGGAAAGGCATAGAAAGTAATGGAGAGAAAGAAAATAAAATCATGAAAACAACATATAAGCTGACTGCAGCCATATAAAACAATAATAAAAGCAAAAATCTAAGATTTTTCAGGGGAAAGGAACATAGAAGCAAATAAAATGTCCTTTTTAATTTTGTTATAATTTATGCAGATTTTAAACAGAATTTTAAAAAATAAAATTGTGAATAGTTGGAACTTTGTAACTTTTTTTATAATTTCAGTTTGGAAATTTTGTTTCTTCTGTTGATGATTAATCAGTTTATAAAACAAATTGTCCCTAAGTCCATTTGAATCCACATAATGTCAAGAATTCTAGAGAATGGATCACAGCCTGGGATTGTGATCTATGTCATTTGATAGAATACTAAAATCAGTGAGATCAATCAGTTAATAAATTCTTATTAAGTCTCAATTGTGTGCCAGACACTGAAATCACAGAGACACCAAAATATTGAATGAATAAAAATAACTTTTAAAAAACTCACCATATTTTATAAATAGAATGTATACTCATTGAGGGCAAGGATTGTTTAATTTTTGTCTTTGTATTCCTCCCACCTAACAGTACCAGGGACATGCTAGGTGCTTGATAAAAATATGTTGGTTGGTTGATTACTTAATATTAATTCCAATTTCATTAAAAATTTTTTAAGTAATAAACTTTTCAGAGAGAATTTATGGCAATTCTATTAAGAATAAAAAAAAAACCCTCCCAAAATTTTGTGCCTTTAATTCTGATTGTGGTTAGAAATCTCCTATTCTCTTCAGGATGCTATCAGAATTCGAGCTGAGATCCCTAAGACTCACCTGCAAGGTTCTCATTTCACCTGCCTATCTCAGAGATACCAAGGCACTTCTATGCCTGATGGTCTGCTTGGTTATTTCTCCTGTCTATCTCAGAGATACCAAGGCACTTCTAAGCCTGATGGTGTGCTTGGTCATTTTGCCTATCTCAGAGATAACAAGGCATTTCTATGTCTGATGGTGTGCTTGGTTGCTGTCCCTTCTAGGACTTGGTGCATCTAGTCTCCCTTTCCCTCCTCTCCCATTAAAGTAATTTATCTCCTTAAATACATATGTCTTGAAACAGGAATCTGTGGCCCCTATGAGGTGAGAAGAAAGAAAGAAAACATACAATAATCCTTGACGTTTGATCATTGAGTGAATGATGTTCCTTTGTAACATTGTGGGATTATAGATTTAGACTTGTAAGAGACCTGAGAAGCCAGCTTCCTCATTTTACAAATAAGGAAACTGAGACCCAGTGATACACTACTCAAAGTAGTGTCAGAAGTAGGACTTAATGCAGGTCCTCTGGCTCCCCTTTCCCATGATCCACGCTATAGATGAAGAGTGGGATTGGGGAACAGTTTTAAGAGCAGTGTGGGGACTGAATATTGACCATAGATGGGAAGTGGATGTGTGCGGGAGAGCTGGAGTTTGTTTCCAGAAATGAAAGTCTGAGCTGGGGTGGAGGAATAAGTATTTCATAATCATTTATTATTTCAACATTCTCATCCTAACGTTTTTTAGAGTTAAATTCAACACAAATATTTATGTATCACCTACTCTGTGCCAGGTGCTAAGATGAAAAACAACAGTCTCTGTTCTCAGGGAGTTTATAAATTAGTCTGACAAATACATCATTGCAATGATGATGATAATGATGATGACAATGATGATGATAACAATAATAATCATGGCAACTAGCTAGCATTTATATAGCACCTACTATGTGCCAAACACTGTGTTAAGTGCTTCAGAAATATATTGTTTCATCTCATTTGATACAAAGGGCTTTGAAATGTACACAAATTAGTATGGTCCAAGGTGAAAAGGATAGGGAAAATATGAGGCAAGAGAAATCATTTACAGTTGTAGAATCAAGGAAGGTTTCATAGAGGAGTTGGCACCAGACTTTGTGCCCAGGAGAAAGAAAAGGATTTCAACAAGCTGAGAGGAGAAAGGAATAAACTTCAGGTATCACCACCAGGTGGCGATGTCTAGCAAGGTTTGGAGATTTAGGTGGTAAACAAAAGCAGAAGAAAAGTCACTCTCCTCCTTGCTCCCCTTTGGAATTTTGAGTGCAGATGGGAACCTTTTTCCAACTCCTACCTCAGCTGACCAAAGTGTGAGAGTCCTTCTTAAATCACCCTCTCCATTCTTCCCTGGAGGGAAGCCTTTGAATTGCTAAAGATAAGAGAGGGAGGAGTGAACTCCTTTGGGTGAGTTATTTATCTTTAAGAAAAGTTAGAGGCCTTTTACTATCTAAATCAAACTACTAAATAAACTAGGGTAAATATACCTGAGTTCTGAGGCACTTCTCCTATGCTATTTAGAAGCTCATAAGTGTTATTGATAAAAAAATTTTTAAAAACCACATAATTTTCGTTTAGTTCAGCCCCCAGCTAGCGGAAAAGGAAAAACCTGTAGCATTTTATTTCTGCCTACCAAAAACTATTCATTGGTTCTCTCCACTACAATCTCCCTCTCTCCCTTACACAATTAGTAAGAAACGAAAATCACTTAGAAGTTATGACCAATTATAATTTTATATGAAAACATCAAGAAACTTAAAAAACAGACAAATTCATTAGGAAATAGTTGCCAAACTGCAGGGAAGAGGAAGTCAGTTACCAAACGTTAATTAATTATTATTATTCCAGGTGCTGTGTTAAGTGTAATGAGCTAAGTGAACTCAAGGACTCAAGGAGTTCACAGTCCAATGGCGGAGACAACATGTGAACAACTATGAACAAACTACTACATATGAAATAAACTGGAGGTGATCTCAGAGGGAAGGAGCTAAGATTAAGGAGTTGGAAAGACTTCTTACAGAATTCCTAAGTTGAGGTCCAGAGCTCTAGACACTGTACCACCTATTGGTGAGAGACTTGAGATAGAGACTACAGCCACAATGCAGATGTCCTTGTCTTAGGTAGTGGGGTGGAACTACAGTAGCCAAGAGCAACAGTCCATTCCAACCACCCATTTCTTCTCAGGGATTTGAATATGGGTGAGTCAGAGGGTTCTAGTTGCATCAATACCTCTGTTTTAATCTCCATCCAAAGCATGGACTGTGCCATTTCTATATTCCAGACTGTTAGGCCAAAGCCTGCCATTGCACTCTGCTCCCGTATGTGCTTCTCCAGAAACTGAAACTGAATCTCCTGGTGTCTTAAGTTCTTTGCTGTTGAAGTAGACTTACTCGTTTTGGGCTATAATTGCTATGTTGAATTGGAGTTATTGGTTTTGATATTTGATCCTCTGGTGTCTGAATAAATGTTTTACTTCTTCTGCCTTCTATATGGAGAGTCTCTTATATTCTGTGATACAGAACTATATAGGTATATTCATGGTCACCATCGCTATTGTGACACTTGCCTTACTGATATACCACACTGGTGAAGGTCATATGCTGTATAAAAATAGGTTAAAGGAACTGGTGGTAGGTAGCCTGGAGAAGAGAACATTTGATTGAGCTTGGCGTTGGCAGTAAGAGGGCCTTGACATCTGTCTTCAAGCATTAAAAGGGCTTTTCAGTGGAATAAGGAATAGACTTATTTGGATTGGTCCCAGAGGGCAGAATTAGGAAAAAATGAGTAGAAGGTATAAAGAACCAAGTATAGATTTGATTTAAGGACATTTTCCAAACAATCAGAACTATCTCAAAGTGTGTTAGGTTGCCTAGTTAGGAACTAGTTCCTAGTTAGGAACCAGAGGCAGCCGGTTCCCTCTTACGGGAGCAAATGCTGAAGGACCAGTTGTCAGATGTGTTGTGAATCAGACTCTTGTTCAGGTGTGGTTTGAATTAGTTGGCCTCTGAGGTCCTTTATGAATCTGAGATTTTTTTGAATCTGTAAATATAGAGGGATGTGTAGGAGATTAATGGAACACAAGACTAGAAAAGAAAAAAACAAGGCAGCTTTAATGGAAATGGGAGAGGCAAAGCCATAATTTTTTATTTGTTGATAGTTCATTACATTGGTCAAAATACATTCACAGAAAAGATAATGGTCATGTACACTGATAGTCACTGAATTCCAAAGAATGGCATTGGGATTTTTAACACACCAAAACTACCATTTCTTTCACTCTAAATTCAAACATTTTCACAACACCTGATCATAAAAGCGCAGTAACAACAGTAGAACACCATATTTTTAGGTAATTGAATACATACCTATCCTAAAACTTCAAAACACTTTTTAACCATTTGTAAACTACTTAGAGGACCAAGAGAATAGCATTTTTTTTTAAAAAAAGGAAACAATTTGAGACTGACTTTTATTGTACAGATTATTGTACAGATTGGGTATGTCTATACATCAACCCACCCCATGGACATGGGGTGATATTGAAATGAAGAAGAAATGTCAGCAGTCCATGATATTGTGAACCTCTTTGATCTTGCTGCCTGTGTAGATATAGCCTTGGACCCAAAATTTTTTTTCACAAGTTTTTATTTGGCACAAATTGCCTTTATGGTAAAGCACCAGGTACAGAATAACACTATCAAAATACCAAGAGAAACATGGGTCTGATCTAGCTACCTACCATAGCTAGGCCAGTTTCTCACCCAATTAACCAGGAAGTAATCCATTTTCAGGAAGAAATGAAAGATCTTGGTTATGTAGGAACAAAGGAAACTTTGATGACATTAAATGCATTTTCAATAGGTATTTTCATGATTTACTTATTTATGGCAAGAACTCAAATTCCAGCTTCTTCAGAAAAATAAAGTGAAAGAAACTGATTTGAGGACCATCCCTGGAACACATTCATTCAAACAAGGGTGAAAGAAACACTAGACAATTGTCTAGAGCAGTGGTTCTAAAAGAATAGTCTAGGGACCCCGAGAGTCCTTGTGACCCTTTCAAGGGGTCCACAAGGTCAAAACTGTTTTCATAATAGTAATAAGATATTTTAATTTCTAACATGGCAAAAATAGCTAGATATAACCCACACAAACAAAAGGTCTCATGGGAGGAGGGCCTCAAAAATTGTTGAGTGTAAAGGAGTGCTGAGACCAAAAAGTTTGAGAATCACTGGTCCACAGAATTTAAATATTGTACCTGGATGATTCTGACCATAAAACTCACATCTTTTGTGTATTTTAATGTCCATCTGTTTGGGGTTTGACATTGATTTGCATGTCTGATCGTGCACATGTGATTGAGCAAACAAAATAATGACATGGCCCAGAATGTGCAACATGTATTGATACAGAAGCCAAGACCCTGAATAACCAGGTAGCTAGGACAGAGACATTGAGGGTAGAAGAACTTCAAGACACTGCTCCAGAAGCCACCTCCCAACCTCCTTACCCCTCCTGCCATTTTCCTTTCACCTTCCGAGGGGGCAGCTAGGTGCTGCAGTGGTTAGAGTGCCAGGAAGACTTGTCTTCCTGAGTTCAAATCCAGCCTCAGGCATTTACTAGCTCTGTGACCCTGGACAAATCACTCAACCCTGTTTTCCTCAGTTTCCTCATCTGCCGAAGGAGCTGGAGAAAGAAATGGCAAACCTCTCCAGTGTCTCTACCAAGAAAACCCCAAATGGGGTCATGAAGAGTCAGACCTAACTGAACAACAACAAACTAGTTCCAGCCCCTTGACTTTGCCTTTTCTAATCACATATTTCCTTTCCTTCCTGTCTAGTCTGGAGGCAGCTCTGCTGTCAGATGACATACAGGAGAAGAAGCTCTAAGTTAGGCACAGGTGACATGAAAGGAGATGGCAGGGCACTGAGAGAGAAGGGAGAAGTCTAAATGAGTAGGAGACCAAGGAAACGAAAGACTCCCTATACACACACATATCAGAGGAATGGGTTATTTTATGACTGATTTCAAAACTAGGATTTCCTGCCCTTATTTGTGTCTGATGAGTTCTTCTGGTTACAGTGCTTATGTCTGAACTAGTTAAGGTCTTATGGGTCCACAAGCTACTGGTATCTATAAATATGCCAATAGACCACTTTTCCTAATCTCTTCCTAAAAGAATAAAAAAAGTCCTAACAATGTGATTTCATTGGTTTAGGAAGGTCCTGGTGACTGTGGAAATTCTAACAAATGTAGCTGGAGGCCTACTGGCCTTGGGGTGCTGACATTGTTAAACCACATGTCCAGATTCAATTAGCCAATATTTGTTAGAGACAGGACTCAAATCCAGGTCTTCCTGATGCTGAGGTGGTTGGCTATCCATTCCAGGAGTGGGGAACCTGCGGCTGCAAGGCCACAAGTGACCCTCTAGGTCCTCAAGTGCAGCATTTTGACTGAATCCAAACTTCATAGAACAAATCCCCTTAACAGAAGGATTTGTTCTGTAAAACTTGGACTCAGTCAAAAGGCCGCACCCAGGGACCTAGAAGGTCACATATGGCTTTGAGGCCACAAGTTCCCCACCCCTGCATTATACCACACTGCCTCTCAACAACAGGGTATTTTTATTGGAATATTTTGACTGTCCCAACTTTTGAATTGACTTTGCGTGGGTAGATACAAATTAAAATGGATTCTTTTAGGCCATCTATTATTTAAAAAAAGATATATTTTAGCTAGATGAGATAATATTCATTTCTTGAATGATCTTTCTAGTCTCAATTTCCCTATCTGCAAAATGAGAGGGCTGAACTAGATAGTCTATCCTATCAGGTCCCTTCTCATGTTGGTTCTATGATCCCATGACCTACTTTCTAAGAAATCACACAATACTTTAGGCCTCTTTAGGTACATCTGGAAAAAACATCTCCATTCCAGGTGTTGGTTCAACTCTCTGAGTCCCTGTCTGTTCTGTATACCAGTCTGGGGTAGCAATGGTTGTGGGAAAGGCCATCTTAAAAAAACCAGATGTGTTTGAAGCTTCAAGATGTCTTGATTAAAAGTGCTGTGGAAGACTATCTATGCCATTAGATCTGAGGAAACCTGCAGAGGAAGACTGTGTGTTAGGTATAGTGGAGACAATGAAACCAGTAACTTATCACAATGGTTTTTTTTTGGTAGGAAAAAAATTGCCTTGGCTATTGGGCTTACTCTGCTCTTTGTTCCTATGGGGTTCTGTAGAAACAAAGGAGGAAAGTTAGGCATGGAGGTATCAGCAAAACCTTTGCACCTATAATAAAAGAAAGAGGCAAGTGGAAAAGACCCTAGAGACCACTGGTGAGCATTAATGGGAGTGAAACTTTACTTTAGTTCCCAGATCTTCCAGGTTAGGTAGACTTATCCTTGCCTCCATTGTTCCCTTCTTTCCTTTCCTCTTCTTTTCTTTCCCTTCTCCTACCCTCCCCTTCTCTTCTCTCTTCCTCCATCCTTCCTCTTCTTATCTTTTCTTTCTTCCTCATTTTATACTTCTCTCCTTTCCTTCTTTTCTTTCAGACACTCCTTTGGTTCACTGATAATCTGAAGAGAAATTATGGTAATGGATCTATTGAAAACAGGTTCAGTTTTTTATCTGGCAAAAACTCACTTAGTTCCCTTCCCCAAAAGCCTGAGTAATGCCACAGTAGTTCTCCTCTTGTAGATGTAGAAGATACACACACACACACACACACACACACACACACACACACACACATATGAATTGAAAGGCAGAGGTGAAGCAATAATACAAAGATAACTCAGCAAAATCACCAGCTACTGAGGAAAAGGGTGACTAGGGAGGGGGCAAGTCTTGAATTATCTAGACTAGATATCAATAGCAATGGAATCCATCAGAAGAAAACTCAGATCTCTATTTCCCTTTTCCTCTTAAACAAAGATTATGATCATATCTCTATGTTGGAAATTTTTTTATGAACCAACTGGAGAATATTGATTGCATCTCTAGTTCATCATTATTTCACTACATGGTTTAGCTATGGAAATTACTATAACCATATCAGTTCCAGTACAATCAATAGCAATTATTCAGAAACTCAAGGATAAATGAAAAGTGCTGTTAAATCCTTGTTCACTATTTTTTTCCATTGTGAAAGGAAGTGGTTACATGCACTTATGTACTATATACACATACATAAAAATAAACTGAGAAACTAAAGTAGTATTAACTAGAACCTTCATATGCTAAATCTAGACATAAATGGTACTCTCCAATGAAATGGAGAACTGAAGCAATTAGTTGAGTAATTCAGGGGTACGGTGAAGTAAGAGACCAGTGTCTTTTCTTTCTCTTTATTTTGACTCGCTAGACAGTGTAAAATGTTGATTCTCCTATCTGGGCTCTGAAAGCTGTTAACTCTGTCATTCTGGGCCCAGAAGGATAAGAAGCTACCGTTTAAAAAAAAATCTGTGATTTAATTGATATAAGAAATTCCCAGGTATGGAAACTCCCTCCATTCATGTAGGTTGGCACCTTCTCTGTAACCTCTAGCCTTAGAGAATGGCTTTGGGGAGCCAAGATGGCGGCTGGAAAGTAGGGACTTGCATGAGCTCCCCACCACGTCCCTCCAAAAACCTTTAAAAATTGGCTCTGAACAAATTCTGGAACAGCAGAACCCACAAAATAGCAGAGGGAAGCAGGGATCCAGCCCAGGACAGCCTGGATGGTCACTGGATGAGGTCTATCCCGCACAGAGTGGAGGGGAATGGAGCTCAGCGTGGGAGGCAGCAGCACCAGCCAGACCAGGAGCCGGGCAGAACAGGCCCTAGCACCCTGAATTAGTGAGCTGTGGCAGTTACCAGACTTCTCAACCCACAAACACCAAAGACAACAGAGAAGGTTAGTGGGAAAAGCTGCGGGGGACAGAGTTCATGGTTCGGCCACTGCCCCAGGGGCAGTGGGGGAGGTGCAGCTACAGAACTACAGCTGCAGTTACTTCCGGTCCCAGGCCTATGTGGTGGGAGGAATTAAATGGCAGATCAGAGCAGGCGTGAAGAGCCTGCTGAAGATTTGTGTCAGGTCCGGGTTGGTGGTTCTTGAAGAAGGAGGAGTGCTGGGGTGGAAGAGCTGGCTATGTAGAAATAGCTCTGAAATCAACGGCGCATCCCCTCAAGCTTGGAACAAAGTACTCTTTGCTCTACAAGCAGTCATACCCCGACGAAAAACTCAAGGGTCAAGTAAGTTGGCTGGGAACATGGCCAGGCAGCAAAAACACACCCAGATTCAGTCTCAGACTTTGGAATCTTTCTTTGGTGACAAAGAAGACCAAAACATATGGCCTGAAGAAGTCAACAAAGTGCAAGAGCCTACACCAAAAGCCTCCAAGAAAAACATGAACTGGTCTCAGGCCATGGAAGAGCTCAAAAAGGAGTTGGAAAGCAAGTGAGAGAAGTAGAGTAAAAATTGGGAAGAGAAATGAGAATGATGCAAGAAAACCATGAAAAACAAGTCAATGATTTGCTAAAGGAGACCCAAAAAAATACTGAAAAAAATATTGAAGAAATCAACACTTTAAAAAATAGACTAACTCAAATGGCAAAAGAGCTCCAAAAAGCCAATGAGGAGAAGAATGCCTTGAAAGGCAGAATTAGCCAAATGGAAAAGGAGGTCCAAAAGACCACTGAAGAAAATACTACCTTAAAAATGAGATTGGAGCAAGTGGAAGCTAGTGACTTGATGAGAATGGCTTTGAACACTGAGGGGTTAAATACCTTTCCCAAGGTCACATAGCCAATATGTGTCAGGGGTAAAAAGGTTGAAGATACAGAGATATTGTGCATATTCCCTACCAGTGGCTTTCTCTTATACATACCAATGCTGAAGCTGACACCAGGGCCCCACAACTGTTGGCAGCTCTAACACAGATGGAAATAAGCCAGTAATTGGTCATAATAAGAGCAAGAAAATTGGGTTCATAACCAGTTGTGTGATCTTGGACAAGTCACAACCTACATTGATAGAATATTAAAGTTGGAAGAGAGCTAGTGCAACCATCTCATTTAGGGTTAAGAAATTGAAGACCAGAGAAATTAAGACAAACATCGAGTTAATGACAAAGGAGGGTCTAAAAATCCAGTTGACTTTTATGTCCAGTGCTCTTTCTATAATAACTCACATTAATGGTTTACAAATAATTTTCCTTGCAACAACCCATGAGGTAGTAATACAAGTATCATTATCTTTATTTTATTGTTGAGGAAACTGAGGCTTAGAAAGATTACTCAGCTGGTAAATGACAAAGCCACGACTTGAACCCTGCTTGCTGTCATGATTCTAGGTCCAACATTCTATCCATTATATGTCTCCTATGTGTCATATATGTCTCCTACCAGTAATATAATATACATTATCTGAGGTTCCTTCCCAATTCTGAAATGCTAGGATTCTATATAAATATTAACCATATCATGGCAACTAAAATTTCTGAGAAAATATTGATATAAATAAGAAAAAACACACTTGTTATATTCTATTCTTGTTATATTGTTATGCCATATTTCATGACTTAAAAATGAATTTATTTTGGAGGTGGAAGTTGAAAGTTATATACATTTTAAAAATTTATCTTCATTGATGTCACCTTTTAAAATTACTAGACCTAGTTTACTGTTTTTGCTGGGTATTTTATTGAGTTGGGAATAAATATCATAACACACTATAACTTTTCAGAAAAAATAAGCATTGATGATTCTTCTCTATGACACAGAATAAAAAGCAAAATGCTCCATAAGTGATTAATTTCAGTCTGGCATTATTTAATGTAAAATCAGATTGTTCCCTGGTACCGAATGGCATGAGAGCTTTGACATGCTCCATCTCCAGCCTGGGCTAGTTTGCCTCTCCTTAGCCACCCCAGTGCCCTGTCCTCTACCCATTCCAGGGAGTGACTGTATTAATGTCAAGCTTCATGCAGAAACCCCTCACTGTAGTTCAGAGCTCCCAAACTCAAAAGATCCTCCAGCTGCAGCCTCCTGGTGACCAGGATTATAGCCACAACCCACCGTACCCAGCTATTAACCATTTTTACCCTTAGGTAGAAACAACTGTTATTTGTAGAATGCTTTAACGTTTGCAAGTCACATTTGAGGTAGGTAATGACAGTATTATTATTCCCATTATATAGATGAGAAAACTGAGGCTCCCAGTAGACCTTTACAGCTTCGGTAAAGGTTAGGTGACATCTATATGACTTGGCTGAATCAACCCAAAAGATCTAGTGGGTCTAATTTTCTCAGTCTCATTAAACCAACTATTCTATATGATTCCAGAAAATTCTGACCCTGTGCCTTGTAGGATCTCAGTAACAGCCTTCAAGGGTTTAGAGGGATTTAGTCTGTGTAATAACAGGGCAAAAAGAAACCAAAGATGATATGTTTCAGTTTAGGAGATTCACCTTTGAATATTAATTGTTAGAAAAGAATTCCCAGTTCTAAGCACTGTGGAACGAACATTTGAGTGCAACATTCAGGAAATCTGTAAAATCTCTTGTCTGTGGAGGTTTTAAAGGTGACATGGCTATTTACAGTTATAAGACAAGAAGAGTATGGGACTATGAGAAGCAAAGGAAATGACTGGATCTCTTAGTCCTCTAGTTGCGGTTTGGATCATGGTGAAAGGAAGAGCGTAATGTTGCCATATTGGATTCTGCTTATTTCAGACACTGCTTTGGACGCTGAGGCCAACTCTCTGCGGCACCCAGTGAAGGGGAGGACTGGTAATTACACTAACCAACTAGGAAATCCAAGCTGGAAATCCTATTTCACCCCCCTCAGTTATCTAGGTGACTGGAAGAAAGATTTTGTTAATTTCTCCCTCAAATCACACGAGCAACTGTGGTTCATACTCATTGTGTCAACGTGAGTTAAACCTATTTTAATAACTCCAAGCACTCAGATAACAGCTAAATCATCAGAGGTTAATGTATTGTTGAGAAAAGTATTTGAGGTCTAGAAAGTAAGGAGATAGAACCATGGCTCCCAACCTGGGATATGTTTACCCCTAAGAGGCATGAGAGACTTGTCAAGGGAGCACAGAGAACCTTTGGTAAATAATGATAGTATCCTATTGAAACTTTTCCAAAGCAATGGGGTTAGTGAAAAATGCCATGTGCCCAAATGCACTTTTCTTTATGAAAAACATGTCTATTTTATTTCCTATGTGCAGATGCGTGGCAAACTCTAGAATTTATTTCTTTTCATAATGAATGGGGGTATGGGAAGGTTTACTGAAAGATAAGGGGAACAGGGACTGTAAAATATTGGGAACCCTTGCCATAATTACCTCTGATAAAATTTGGATTGAGTAGAATCTCTGCAAAATTTCCACTATCCTGTAATAATCAAAGGGAAGGAGGCAATATAATAATAATGATGATGATAGTTAGCATTTTATAGCATCTACTATGTGCCAGGCCCTGTGCTAAGCACTTTACAAATATGATCTCATTTGATACTGTTGGGTCAGCACAAAAGCAGGGATAAAAGACCAGCAGGGTCTATCTAAAACACTCTAAGGAAACCACTTCGTGTTATAAGAAAGACTGGTACAGTAACAGCAACATTGTGCAATGACTAACTTCGATAGACTTAACTCTTCTCAGCAATGCAAGGATCTAAGACAACTCCAAAAGACACGTGATGGAAAATGCCATCCACATTCAGAAAACGAAACATGGAGTCTGAATGCATATCAAAGCATACTGTTCGTTCTCTCTTTTGTTTTGTTTTGTTTCTTCTTTCTCATGGTTCCTCCCATTGGTTCTAATTCTTCTTTACAATATGACTAATGTGAAAATGTGTCTAATATGAATGCATATATAGAACCTATATCAGATTGCACACCATCTTGGGGAGGGGGGAAGGGAGGGAAGGAGAGAAAATTTAGAACTAAAAATCTTATGGAAGTGAATGTTGAAAATTAAAAATAAATTTAAAAAAGAAAGAATGGTAAATAGGGACTTCTGGGAAGAAATAGAGAAAGGTCTTAGATTTATAGCTCCAAAAGGGCTAAAGAGGTCAATCTCCTCTCTTTATAGATGAAGAAACTGAGGCCCAGATGGGTTAAGTGTCTAAGGTGATAGGTGATATATGTAATAGCATAAGGATAGTTTTAATCTAGCTCCTCTGACTCCAAAACCAACGTTCTTCATTGTATGCACCACACTGTCCTCCACAGAAAAGGCAGATTTCATGAAGTGAAAAAAAATGACAGAAGGTGGCTAGGTCTGAATGATAGGCACAACAAGAAAACATTAGGGAGATGACAACTCTCGTTAAGGAAAGGATACAGAACATTCCTGCTTCAGAGGAAAGAACTATATCTGAGATGATATAGTTCATTCATTGAACAAACATTTATTAAGCATCCACTATATGCTGTTTTAGAGTGAGATCAAAATTGAAGGGAGAAGGGTAAAGACCAAAGATGAGGATGACAACAATCTCATAAGAAGAACCCAAGAAAACTTATAGGAAGTAGAAATGTAGTAGGGGGGCAGTCAAATCAATAAGTATTTATTAAGCACTGACTATGTGCCAGGTACTGTGCTTGGTGCTGGAGTAGGTTAGGCATAAAGACAAAAGGAAGGAGAGAGAAAGGTATTTTAAGGAAGTTTTGAAGAACTAATGATATACAGCACAAATAGAAATAATAATAAGTAATATGAATAGCATGAGAATGGAGATCTATATTTTTTAGGGAAGAACATAGTGGACAAAAGTTTGGCCTTAGAGACAGGAATATCTGGGTTCAAGACTTGTGCCTGACACGTACTAGTTGTGTGACCATGGGCAAGTCACTTAAACTTCTCAGTGCCTCCCAATCTACTCTAGAAGACTTCAAATTACCTGGGAATCATCGAGCTACATCTTGGTAGAGGGGTTTCCATAACGGAGGTTTCCTAAATTGGATAAAATCATGGATCTAGAACTCCTCCAAATATATACATACACACACACACACATCCTATCCAATTAAAAAAAAGCCTGTGAAGCTCATGTGCATGTGGAAGTACTTTGAAAAATGTAAAATACCATATAAATGTCAGTCAATTAGTTAAAAAGCATTTATTAAGTGCTTACTATGTGCCAGGCACTGTAAGGGATAATTACTATGACAGCATGTCTACTAAAAGATGGCACTAGGATCAGATATCTAGCAGGAGGTGCATATGTGGAAGCCAAAAAAAATGGTTGAATAGTCTGATCATAGAGTATTGACATGTGGTCATTAAGATAGCCAAACCTAGGAAGTCAGTGTTTATATTTAGATTCGGCTCAAAGTGATGCCAGCTGACAAAGCCAGATTGTCTCTCTCCACCCCCTTACCAAGAACAGCTGATCTTGAGACTCTTTAGCATGGATGAACAAATATGACTAGCTTAGCACTTACCTCTCTCCTACGTACTGACATAGGTCACTATTAACTGGTGGTTAAGAAAGCTGGAGCCTTAGTTCATTATATTTAATAGGACCATGGTATTTAAAACTGGAAGGAACTTTTGGAGATCATCTTCTCCAGCCTTCTCATTTCACAAATGAGGAAACTGAGGCACAGAGAGGTTTAAGTGACTTGTCCAAGGTTACACAGGATTTTAAACTCCATCCTCTCACTACAGACTTTGTCCACTATGTCACAGTTGATGTTTTCATATAAGGTTGACAAACCTGACTGAAGATAGGAGCCAGAATTCATCAGTCTCTTCAGCAGGGGGTTGCAGTCATACATCTTCAAAATTTTAATTCTGATTCATTATGCTAAGTAGAACAGACAAATGTTTCTCAGGGAACTGCCAATCATAGTGTGATATATGAAGAGGTAGAAGGGGACTCAGAAGCCATATTGTACAACCTCCTCATTTTACAGACAAGGAAACCGAGATCTAGAGAAGTAAAAATGGCTTCCCAAAGAACACAAAGGTAGGAAGTTGGGGAGTCGGGATTTGAACCCAAGTACTCGTTCTACTTTACTATGTTTTTAAACATAGCATCGCAACAATTGAAAATGGCATTTGTTTTCTGTTTGAACTTGCTCAGGGATATTCTACCCAATGCCAGGGCTATGGTTCAGCCATCCCTGTTGTCTTGGCTTTTCTCCTTGAAGTCATGGCTTTTTTCCCCCATTGTGTGTGAGTTTCAGTGTTTTTGAAGAGTCTGTAAGCATCTGCTCTAGAAGCAGGAAGGATGGTGCTGAGGTGAAAATATCAAGAGGCAGGGGAACATACCAGTGCCAGCAGAGAGAGGTGAGACTCATATCTTAGTGACTTAACTGGTTTGGCCATGGAAGTGAGGGTCATTTGTATCGGTCCTCATTTGCTGCAGATGAATTCAATCTATATTTTTGCCCCATACCTTCCTCCTTCCCCATTTCCCTTGCAGCTGGGCACAAAAGAATCATTTCTGAAGTACCATTTGAAATGTCTTATGTTGTGTATCCATAGCCAAGCATCACCCTACCATAGCAAGTTAAGAGATCTAGAGAGCTGTATACTTCAGGTCAGTAGGGTGCCATCTGAAAGCTATTATGGAATAGTGACTCACGTGCTGCCTTTGGGTCAGGAAGGCCTGAACTCAAATCTTGCCTGATACTTACCAGCTGTGTGACTATAGACGAGTCATTTAATCTTTCTCAATTTCCTCATCAATAAGATGGGGGTAATCATACCTGTGGTATCTACCTCATGCGACTATTATGAAGCTCAGATGAAAATGCTGACTATAAAGTACTGCGTAAACTTTAAAGCATTTTATAAATGTTAGTTATTGTTATTACTTGGTACCATTTGGCCCAAATCAGCAACTTGGTGAGCAAATGACACCTTCTATGGAAAAAGTTAATGTGTCCCCTTTTATGACTAAATTCCTACCAAAGTAAACTTAGATATGGCAAAAAAATTTATCCATGTTTCTAAGGAGATAAAGTAGGCTATGTAATGCTGATATTAATGACTAGAAAGGAATTATAGTATGCCCCTGTGAATTAAAGCACCAAACCCTGTAGCTTTGAGAGAATCATTACTCTAACTTCCAGACTTAGAATCAGAGAATACGAGATAATCTAGTCTAACTCAGAAATAAGCCAGAATTTCCTCAATAATATTTTTAAACAAGTGGTCATCCAGTCCCTACTTGAAGACTCCTGGTGACAGATTGCTCAGTACTTGCCTAGGCATCCCCTAGGGAATTCCACTTTTTGCTAGCTAACTGTTAGGACAATTGTCTTTATATTTAGCTAATACCTGCCCCATCTAGAGCTTTCACCCTTTGCTCTTACTCTGCCCTTGGCTGCCAAACAGACAAGCAAAATTTCTCTTCCACATGACAGTCCTTCCAAGACTTGAAAACATCTAACCTGTTCCTGGTATTTTCCTTTCACCGTCCCAGTTGATTTTACTGTGGGCAACCTCCAGCTTGTCAGTCGCTATGCTTCCTGATGTATGGCGGCCTGAGCTGAACATAATAACCAGGGAAGAATACAGTGTGTTTAAAACTTCTCTCTTTTTCTGGACATTATTGAATGCAGCCTAAGATCACATTAGCTTTCGTGGCTGCCATATCTCACTGAACTTAGAATTGAATATTGAATTCAATAAGAATATTAAACTTAGAATCTACTAAAATCCTCAAAGTTTTTTGTTTTTATGTGAACTGTGTCTTGAACAATTGATTTTTTTGAACCCAAAGATGGGAGGGGAAACCCTTATAGGAGAGGTAATACATTATTTGTACTTCAGCGTCAACGACATTTTTAATTAGTTTATTGAGTGCTGCTCTTGATAAGAGGGAGAGAAAAGCAGCCTTGGTCATGTGAGGGGATAAAGGGTTATCTACAAGGGGGAACAATGAGCAAAGAAATGATTTGTAAAGAGTGCAAAACGCAACTTTCCCAGTTTTCGTCTAAGACCTGAAACAAACATCTTGGCCTAATTTTCCGGCTTACTAGTAATAAAATGCTGCATATGGGAGATAAATAAATTTATAACCAGCCAACAAGCACTTATTAAGTGCCAGCCACTCTGCTAGCTGTTAGAGATACAAAATACAAAGAGTGAAATAATCCCTACTCAGCTGCCCATGCTCTTTTAATTTATTAATGTGTGCAAAAGCTCAAGGAATGGGTGTATAGAGAGAAGTGATTTCAACATAGTTACAATTTTACAGAAATAAAAAGTATGTATCTGGTTTTATTTACCCAATGACAAATACATGGGTAACTGGGAAATCTGTTGGATTAAAAAAGTTGAACATATCAGGTTTTACGAGGATGTTTGGTGTCCTGGTAAAATAAAGCGATGGTGCCACTGTTGATCCAGTTATCTTGGCTACATTAGTCACTTGGTGTGATGGATTGCTGCAGTCACTGGGGCTAAAATTAAGGAAATGCACTGTCTTGTGTCCTGGTTTGCAGACTGGATGTTGGGATATTGAAAGTACTGTTTTTTTCTGTATTATGATTGCCAAAAATCATTAACAATTGGGAATGTCTCTACTGGTTAGGTTGTAGCTGAACTGAAACTGATGGTTCACTCTTGAAGACAGGTGTTCTCAAATTAATAAAACTACTCCCATTTTGATAGCATTTTGACAAATGTGATTTTATTTGAGATTCTTTGAGCCTCACAATGACTCTGTGTAGTGGCAAAATACTATTATCTCTGTTTTACATATGACACCTTAAGGTCAAAAAGCTAGTAAGTTTCAGAGCTGGAATTAAAATTTGGGTTTCTGAACTCTTAATTCAGGGGTAAAAAAAACCTTTTGGGGATTGATCAGAATGTGCCATATATCAATCAGATTGTTGGTAAAGAAACTTTATCTGCTCACAATACATATGAAAGCTTTTGACAAACATGAGGGAGTTGGGATAAGGATACTATTTGATTTTCATCTATTTAGACATTGATTGGGTTTCTTCGAAGTAAATCTAACTAAAAGTGCCATGTCAAAATCAAGCAATTCATTATTCATATCAAATCTAATTTGGAGGTGCTCTCTGGAAACAAAAATGTGGTTGCTATGGGATACCATAGACTTACGATGCAGGTACAGCAGAAAGATTGCTAACTCTGGAGGAAGGGGACGTAGGCTTAAATTCTGGCTCTGCCATTTATTACTTTTCACCTCTCTGGGCCTCAGTTTCCACATTTGTGATATGAGAGTACAGAACTAGAAGACCTCTCAGGTCCATGCCACCTCTAAGTCTGTGATCTGATACTGGATAAGGAGAGCCCATTTAGCATCTCCACATCATAGATAGCAAAGGCAGTGAGGAAGAGCCTTGAACTAGCTGTCAGAAGACCTGGGTTCAACTAGCTATGTGACCATGGGCAAGTCACTATTTCACAGGCTTGTTGTGCCCTTTAAGCACTACGTACCTTTTAATGTGCTATAGATATGCACATGCACTGTATTCTTACAAGTGGACCAATCCTGTGTGCTAGATAACAGGGCCATGAAATATAAAGGCTATTTCTTAGAAAGTGCTGGCAGGGATTTTACTTGAGTATTTTCTTCTGCGTAGAGAAACATGGGAATGGCCTACTGGGAGGATTTCTAGTAAACTCTTAAGTGGGAGGTGAAATTGTTGCCTACATATGTCATATTGCACAACAGAATGAATGCATCTACCAACACCCTAGCCTTAGTGGACAAGACCTGATGCAGAATAAAGCAAAACTCTGGCTATTCTGTAAGAGTCTCACCAGCTCATCTTCTCTCTGTGATCAGTGACACATTGTGGGTTCCCAGTTATGC
The DNA here is from genome assembly GCF_011100635.1 of Trichosurus vulpecula. Classification (NCBI taxonomy): domain Eukaryota; kingdom Metazoa; phylum Chordata; class Mammalia; order Diprotodontia; family Phalangeridae; genus Trichosurus; species Trichosurus vulpecula. The sequence goes on along the minus strand of NC_050580.1, from coordinate 168,472,901 downwards.
TGGGTGCTAGTGGCAGCAGGAGCTTAGAGGGGTGTGTGCGTGTGTGTGTGTGCGTGTGCGTGTGTGTATGTGCACGTGTGTGCGCGCGCACATATGTGTGGTCTTCACATCAGTCCTTACTGTTGTGGAATACAGGCAAAAGGAAAGCCTCTTCTTCCGCTGTGCCAAGGAGATAGCTTTTTCTACACTTTCCTTAGCTTGAGAATGAAGCTCCTTGAGTGCCAATATGGAAACACATGATGGAAGATTTATGGTATGCTCAGGGAGACCTGACTTGGCCATAGAGAAAGCCCTTAGTGCATGCATTTCATTGATACTATACACATTCGGATACTTATGATAAAATATAGTTCACAGTAAATTCAAAAATGACCATTAAGTTCTTGAAAACACGAGGCAAAATTCTATGGAGAAAATTTAATTTTCAAGCCTTTGACTCTCAACAGTCTATTGAAAAATCAATGCTATTTCAAATACATGGGCCAGGCCAATACAATATGCAAGAACTGTATGAACAGGAAAAGTATAGCAAAAAGCTGAACAGTTATTTAGATTATTTGATTTTGACAGAGAATCAGTTTTGATAAGACAGCAACTTCATACTTTTTTCCTCAGTAGGTTTTTTGGCTGCATTATCCACTAAATTGTCTCAACTTTCCACTAAAAATGGATGTGTAAACATAAGCTCTTTCCAGATTATAGGGCACCAACACATCTGGTCCACCTGATTTAATATGACTATCCTTTAAGACTCTGCTATCAGGCAGGAAACCAGTAGTAATCTGGCTCCAAGCCTGCCTAGCTTGCACTGTGCAGATCTAAAGAGAAGCCAAAAGATGAGGGCAGTAAGCCCTAAGTGAATCTAAGCATGACAAACAATGAATAATGCAAACCTAAAATGCCAGTGCTCCTTTTTAGGGTCTGAATTGTTTAGATAACTGTGACTGTATTACTCTGGCTTCAGATATACCCATGTTTATGAAGGCATAAGTAAGTGAATGGTTGGGCAATTATCTAGTGAATCTGAATCATGTAGACAATCTAAACAATTTAAGTTAATAAAACCATCTTTTCATTAAGTAGCTGGTACCCATTCCCTGAATTCTCTAGATAATTGCCTCAACTCTGCACTTCTACTTGGCTTGTGGCATCAGTCAGTAATGCTGACTGAGTACTCATTGTGTGTAGTACTTTCCACACACTGTTCTAGATGCTGCATGAAGGATACAAAAGAAAAATACAGAACGTAGTCCCTGCCCTCTAGGAGCTTACAGTCTTTTCTCTTACATAAATTAGGACTGAACAATACCAAACTTCAGGATGAAAACTGAAAAATTCAGTCAAATATTAGTATGATTGGTCTATTTAATGCTGAATATTTTCAAATGTCTAGATAACAGTGAAATTTTCAGTTTTACATGTATGTTTGGCATTATTTAGATGTAGTCACAATGTCTGCAGGGTAGGAATTCAAGTGGATCTTTAGCAATTACTCAGTTTGATTACTGTGGACAACCATTCTACACATTCTAAGTACAAATCTTGTTTGTGGCTATACAGTGGAGAAATAAACCATGCAACTGCCAAATTCCTACTTCATTCTTTGATGTGTAGAAGACCTGAGGTAGGAAAAAAAAGACTGGAATGGCTTCCACTTTAACTCTGTTCTCCATTCATTTGCTGCCTTGGGTTTGGGGGGTATTGAGAGAAAAGATGAAGAAGCTTGGAAGAAAGCATGAGGAAAGGGAGGACAAATGATAGTAGATGAGGAGGATGGGAGGGAGATTCTGGAATGGTTTGTATCAGCTCAAGGGTCAGGGCATAGAAGAACTAGAATTCATTTCTCTCTGTCTCCCCTCCAACCTCAAGAAGTGAGTGTGTAGACATATATTAAGTGATTTCAATATACTTACAATTTTAATATTTCATAGTCAACTCTCCATCATCCATACTACTAGTGTCATAAGATTTAGATAATTTTAAAAGTCTTCATATTCAACTTTAGAATGTAATGTGTGATTTTTTCCCCCTGTAGTTGATTGACCTTCTACAATGGATAATCAAGAGTTAACTGTGTACACTTTGTGGTTGTGTACACACAAAGTCAAATGCTGCATTTTTAAGCATTTGCCTGTTAAATTTAATCTGTGCAGGAAAAAGTGGATGACTCATGCCCAAATCCCTTTTTATCCACAACAGATTTCTTTTGCCCAAATCACCTAGATAGTTGCTTGAGTTCTCCAATTCATTGTGCTTGGGTACATATAGTCTTAAATAATATCTGCAATAGCCATTCAAATGCTCTTAAAGATAGGTCATGAGAAATCCCATAACAATTTAGAATTGGGATTTCCTGGGAGTCTATCCTTCCCAAAGTACATCTGTGTAATGGGGTTCTTAAAAAAAGGCTACAGTTTTTCTATGTTAACAGTTTTCACCCCAAACAAAAAATGTCTTTTTCCCATAGTCTGTTATCCTGATTTGAAGATGACAGAATTCCAGTTTTCTGACAACCTGTAAATCCTGGGCCTGCAAAACATCATAGGCAGCTAGATATTCATCATAAGAATGATACTACCTGGAAAGGGTGGATGTTTGTCAGATGAACTACAGATGAGAAATGCTTTCAAGAAGATGCTGAATAATCATCTTTACTATTCTCGGCATTTTTCTGTATTCCTTGGTATAAAAATCATTTCCAGAAAGTCCCTAGTCTCATCTGGATGCAAAGACAAGTCATTTTTTTTCTGAATGCGTTCAAGACAACATCCTGTCAATGTCTTCACGTGGAACCTCCTCAGCAGTGTAACAAGGATGGCTTTCATCATTACCATGGCAATGTATTTTCCAGCACAGCCACGAGGGCCAAAACCAAATGGTTGAAAATAACGATGAGGAACCTGTGAGAACAAACAGACAATTAGACAAGTACATGAAAGGCAAGTGGCATCTATCTAACACTGAAAAATTGGGTTGGTCTGATTTGTTAAGGGTTATCTTAATAGCAAATAAGTGTCAAGACCAATGAGTCATCTAACCATATAGCTCTTTTCTAGTAGATGAATTACAGCGAATCAAGCAGAAAAAGTTTTTCCAGTTCAGTTTGATTTATCTAATGTAGCTTCAGTATTAAACGGCTCGTGCATTTTTTTCAAATGGATGTATTTTAAAGTAAAACAGCATAGATAATTTCTTAACAGCTAATATTAAGGAATATGGCAAGTTTATAGCAACAAGATGTAAGATGTCTCAGATTCACAACTAATTTCTAAATCACTAAGACAGAAACAATTTCTATGAGACAACAGATAACTGGATAATTCTTTAAAAATCAAATATATAGAATTTTGATTTACATGATGCCAAACCTTGAAATATTTGGAAATAACTAATTTCCCTCATTTTTTATGTAGATGATTGGCATTGTTTAGAAATCAGTTGTTCATAAAACAGAATCCAATTAATTCAAAACCCAAATATTTTTACTTTGGTTATCTGGATAGATGATATATTGGCTAAGTCTATATTCCACATATGAGGCATAAGTAATCTCATTGCCTAAGCAACTTAAATTAAGGGCATTCGTTGGCCTGAAACATGAAATAACTGAATCAGGATCTATACAAGTAAATTCAGGTGGGATGAAAAAATTTGATCTTTTCCAAATAGCACAATTTATTTACATAATAGGAACCTGCTACTCCTAAGGCCATCCTAGACATGATGAATCAAATGGGGCAAAACTTTTTGTCCCATTGGACACAAATGAACACATGAAGTCTATATTCAGGTGCATTCTTTATTTTCACTAAGATCTAATTATTTCTGCATAATACCAAAATAGCCATTTCATTTACAGAATCACTGGATTTGGGGCCTAGATTGGAACTTGGATCTTATCTACTAAAACTGTTTCATTTTACAGAAGAGGCAAGGAACTAAGATCTAGAGAGGTTTAATGACTAGTCATATACCTAGTAAGTGGAGCCAATCAATTAATTCAGTATAAAAAGATAGTCAAAATACTTGTTTGACATAGTATAAATGAAACAATACATTGATTTACTGTTCAACCACTTGTATTCATACATCAGAGGATCATATAGAGAGCCAGGAGGGACCTTTGAGGTCATCTCAGTCTAATGGTGACAAACTCAAATAGAAACAGATTCCTGCCAGCTATATAGTGACTTATAAAACCGCATATTCACATTATCCATGTCATATTGTATTTTTATTTATTTTGTTGAATATTTTCCAGTTACATTTCTAATCTGATTCCAGCAACACTTAGGAGCTTTTCTGGGCAGTGAATCTGACACATCAGATTTAGTCTAATCCCATTTTTACGGAAAATGAAACTGAGCCTCAGAGAGGTTAAATGACTTGTCCAGAGCCATGGAAGGGGATGTGGGGGTGGGGGGGGTATTAGTAAGCAACAGGGCTAAGACATAACCAGGATATCTTTCTTCCACTCCAGTTCTCTTTCCACTGCCTAGGTGGTGCCATAGTGCAAAGAGCACTGGGCCTGGCATCAGGAAGAACTGAGTTCAAACCAGGCCTCAGACATTTACTAGCTGTGTGATCTTGGGCATGTCGCTTAACCTCTGTCTGCCTCAGTTTCCTCAACTGTAAAATAAGGATAATAATAGTGCCTACCTCCCAGGATTTGTGTGAGGATCGAATGAGATATTTGTAAAGCGCTCAGTACAATACCTGGCTCATAGCTGGGGCTTAACAAACTCTTGTCCTCTCCTTCTTCTCCATCCCTCCATCCCCCTTCCCTTCTCTAATGTGTGAAAAGGTTGCTGGTTTGGGGTGGGCTGTAAGAATGGGGCAGATTAGCCTCTACTCCAAAGAAGGGAAAATGTGCATTTCTTGTGAGCAAAGGGGGAGTCAAAAAGAGTGATTTATTTGGTGTAAAAAATACCTACTCAGAATATTCAGCATTTTAATTTTTTTTCAATTTTACACTTAAAGGAGAGGTACATTTTAGTTTCTTAAATGCCCAAGGCAGATTATCTTACATTATTTGCAAAGTTTTCAAGAGTAAACTCATTCGGTTTGGGGAAAAACTCAAGTCTATGCATCCTTCCAATATTCAGGATAATGTTAGTTCCCCTTTTCACTGGATAACCGTCAATCACATCATCTCGCAAAGCCTTGCGCATGACCAAGTCCACAACAGGTTGGTATCTCAAGCTCTCATAAATGAAACTTTCAACCACTTTTAATTTCTGCACATCATCAATCTCAATGTCTCTCTCACCTGTAGGAATATTACAAAAAGAACAAAGGCATTTAATGTTATCTTCATTATAATATTGCCACATGAGTTATCACAGTTACAAAGATCAGCTTTTGAAGGGTTTAGTTAAATAATTTCAAAAGTTTATATGACCAGTGCATTGTATCTGAAACCTAGATTCCAGGGGCCATTAGTTCCATTAGAAGAACATAAACCATCAAAGAGATAGGTGCCTGCCTATCTTATTCTTAAATCTTGTGGACGTTTGGCCTTCCTGGTTTTACATGCCACCCACTTTACAGTCGGTAACTCCAATATGGTTGCTTTTTAGCATCCACATAATTTCATTCTATCTGGTGAAAAAAAACTAAGTTTCAGTAGCCAGAGATATCCTCTAAAGCGTTTGGTCATCAAGTGGCAAAAGATCATTTTATTACTTTGCTCTCTGGACAAGTTATTTAAATCTTATATTCAACGTCAAGTTTTTCAGCTATAAAAAGGGGGCCCTCCGACCAAATTGTTCTTTATTGCCACTGATATATCTGAGGCTTTCTTTTATAATCCTTACCAATAACAGTCTGGATTTCATTCATTACTGCTTCTTCGACCTTTGGGTGCTCTGCAATCAACAGTAACATGAAGTACACAGTGACAGAGAGAGTGTCGGGGGCAGCAATCAACATTTCCAGGATGCACTGGTTCACATTCTCACCTGTCAAGTCTCCACGACCCTGGAAAATGAAAAGAAGTTTAAAAAAATGACAGTAAAAATCAAAGTGCTGAGGAAAGTAGAGTGAGGTTTAACATTCAGAACAAGAATCTGTAAAGTATCTGGGAATGGTTTAAAAGACAAGGAAATTCATATTCTCATTGTAATTAAACAGTTATAAATACCCACATAAAGTTGAGGATTTTGTTGCAAATGGAAAGGTTTAGCCATCCAGTCTGTTACTTCCAAATACCTGGCTATTTGGTGTTATTCAGATATCTGAATGTCTAGCTTAAGGTTTTGGCTTTCTGTTTAGTATGGTAACAACATAATCATGTTTTCATCCCGGAATGGAAGAAGAGTGTGTGCGCGCACGCGCATGTGTGTGTGTGTGTATGTGTACGTACGTACACGTGGATATGCACACCTGAGAGCATGCAGGTCCTCATACTGGAGGAAAGGGACACTCTACTGCATGTAATAAAGAGAGGATGTGTAGCATCGCCAAGGTGACCAGGGCCTGAGAGTATGGGATTTTTCACTGAAGGCTCTTCAGCTCCCAGTACAAAACATGTCTTGATGGTGGTTGGGAATAGGACTGCAGATAATAAATTTTGTACACCCCAAAGCTTGGCTTTTAGGGGTAACTAGAAGGTAACTGAACTATTGAACAAAATATTTTCAGATCTTACCATCTAATGGGTGAAAAACACAATGGTTCTGGAGACAGATTACTTGAGCTCCGACCTTACTTCTATTGCATTATTGCCTGTGTGATAACCTAAATCAAGTCACTTAGCCTCTCTAGGCCTCAGTTTCTTCATCTGTAAAATGAGGGTATTGGCCTAGATAGATTCTACCCTCTAGATTGATGATCCTGTTAAACACATTCCACACGCACCCCATATGCACACACACATACACACACACACGCACACACAAACTGGGAAAGTTTGCCCTCTATGGGTTTATCATACATCTAGTGTGGTTTCAGATTATATCTAGATAATGCTAGAGCATACAGTCAGTTGGCCAATTCTATGAGAAGCAGTCCAATTAAATGTTTGGCATAGTCATGAAAATGAAATGGTTAAATGAAATGTTCACCTTTCGACCAGTTTTTGAGGCATTGTATAGATAGCCACAGCCTCATAATCTTGGATGTCAGTCCAAATCAAAAGTTTCTTTAACTTCAAAATTTAAACAGAAATAAAAAGCTTGAACTCAGTTTTTTTTAGTATAGTAGATAAGACTTCTATTATTCCACAAAAGACACTTCTTTAAATTTGTACCCTTCTCTCTTTTAATCTTCCTTTAACCAAACTCCTCTCCCCTCTCTTCCCAGGATAATACTAAATGTATGGCTGTGCCTATATATTTAGATCTCATTACAAATGCTTTGGCCTTTGTGTAGACCTCAGATGCGGCTAATTCTAGCCTCACAAACCCCCAGTGTGACAAACTATTATGAAAATATTAACCTAGTTAGTACATATTTAATGAAAATTGGGGGAATTGTAGAATGAACTCTCTAGCCAGCATGGACGCCTCAAGTCTCTGTTAAATATTTCAGACTATGAATGTTAGGCGGGGCCCAAAAAAGGAGTTTGGCCAATGGAGATTACGTAGGAAGGAACAGGGTCGTGGTCCTTAGTGCTCTCTCTTTACTTGGTTTCAGCTAGGCTCTGTTTACATCAAATAACTTCTTATTCCCAAAAGCCAAGTCAGTATTGGTATGTGGGATTACATATCCTCTGAGGAGAGCTATGCACTCACAGGGCACATTTTACTAATGGCGTCAATGCCCTGATGATGGGACAAAATTTCAACAGTGTCTTGTTTTAAACATTCTTATGACCACCGCTGAAACCTTACTTCTCTATGACAGCTTTTCACACCTGTATCTTGCCATTAAGCCTTGCTGGCTAAATTAACAGACAATCGGATTTCCACTTGTTTTCCTGGCCAATAGAGCCCAATTCTGCCATATAGCCATTAGACTGCAGCTGTGAAAATTATCCAAACTGTTAATTGAGAGCAATATTTGTTTAGAAAAAAGAAATCCTTCTGAAGAACCAACCAAAGACTTTTTCAGCCCAGTTGTTGAATGGGTTTAAGTCGGCTTGCACTAGCTGTGCCTTCTTACTTTGTTATTGAAACATGGAAACTTGTACTAGCTGGGGGACAATGCATTTTGAAATTTGACTTGAGAAGAGACTAGTATATAATTAAGAATTTCCAGTAAGACTGCATCCAATGTTCATAACAGTCTGCTTATTTATGAATATATGTGTATATATGTACATATACAAACATATATGTATATATATACATAGACACATATATTTCTCTATACACATATATATTCTATAAAGAAAATTAGTCATCATATTAAGGTTATTGTTTACCAAAATGTAGGGTTCATACAGTTATCTAGATAATTTAGACTAAAAAAAAGCTATTGAAGCAAAAAGTATTTTAGCTTGAATTATATAGATCATCAGCCTCCCTCTAACACACTTGTAGGATAATTATTCTATCTATCATTTCACTTTGACTAAGTAGACCCAAGTAACACAAGCAAGTATGAGAGCCCATTTCTATGCTAAATTGTTGACTGTACCTGGGCAAAAATCAATTGTGAAGCAAAATCCATACAGTCTTCCAGTTTATCATCTGTAGAAAGCCTGTGTCTTTTTTCCTCTATTAAAATTTCTAGGGCATCCTTCAAATCCTTGCTGAAATAAAAATAAATAAAATTAATCTTCTCTGGTTCATCTCAGTTCTAGGGAACATATTTGCCATTTGTTTAAATAAGGAATAAGTGAAATGGAAATTTTACAAATATATTTGAATTCCATATATTTTGCATTTTACAACAGTGACTCAGGATCAATTGACACTTTTATATGTTAAAGCTATATACAGGGTGTCCCAAATGTCTTAGCAAAACTTTAACAGCTTAAAACTTCACTAAGACTTTTGGGACACCCTGGATGTTAACACACATATGTTTGTATATGTATATATGACTACTATGATCTATCATTCATGAAGCTAACATATACACACGTATATAATGTGTATATAAGTTTATATATTTGCATATGTGGTCTTAGAGAAATCCCTAAAATAGTGCTGTCAAACTAAAATAGAAATGGGCCATTGTATTTCCCATTGTAATCTGGTTTCAGCTTTTCTTGGGAGTGTTCCACCAGTCAGCTCCCAGGGTGACACACGTCTGGCCTAGAGCAACAAGAGGCTAGTGAGATATATAGATATGTATATGCATATGTACACAATACACATGTGTATATTTATGTATATATTTAAACACGTACACACAATACACATGTACACTATATAAATACACATATATACATGACAGGCAAATAAGATGTTTATATAAATATATGCATGTGGGTAAATACACAGCCCTTCTTCCCCCCAATATCTAGTCTACAAACACACATACTTGCACATACACTGTATATGGGAGTGGTTCTGGATTCTCAATGGCTACACTAGAGGAGCACATTTTATGAAGGTTTTAAGTGCAGACCAGGTAACAGAATGTTTATCTATTAGATGAAGAGCACTTTAGCTGAATTCATAAAGACTCTTCACCAGATTAGATGGTGGGTGATTAATTTTTTATCCATAGATTATATTTATCCACAGACTATATTAAGAAAACATTTCATAGGCTCGTGGGTTCCTTTGGTCTGAAATAGAATATTATTGATTTCCCACATGAAATTGGGAGTAAAGTGGAAAAAACAGGCAGTTTCTCAGCTTCTCCTAATATAGCTATCACATTCTTTTGTTGGGAATACTGCACATCCCATGCCAATAAAGATTCCCATATTAAAATGTAAATCCTTCCAAAAATAAAATGGTAATTATTTTCCTCACATACCATTTTGGTTTATCTCTATATGAGGCAGCTAGGTGGCACAGCGGGTAGAGTGCTAGGCTTGGAAAAGGGAAAACCTGAGTTCAAAACCAGACTCAGATACTTACTAGCTGTGTGATCCTGGGTAAGTCACTTAACCTTTGCCTGTCTCAGTTTCCCTATCTATAAAATGGGAATAATGACAGCACCTACCTCACAGGGTTATTGTGAGGAACAAACGAGATAATATTTGTAAAGTACTTGACACAGTGTCTGTCACATCGCAAGGTACAAAAATGTTTGCTTCCTTCCTATCTATATATTCCTTCAACCTTCAATTTTCAATGAATCATGAGTTGGATGCTTTTTCTCTCATCTGAGTATGTGTCACATTGCCTGTGATCTGTAACTGCTCAACTTTCCAATGGGCTAGGCCAGCATAAGTGGTGGGCCATGATCAAAACTGCTAACTACATACAATTTATTAATATTTTCAATATATTTCACATATATTTCAATATATTACACATATATATTTCACATATCTATATAATATTTTCTTCATAGACAGTCACATGGTTTTGTCTATAGTTTCAGTAATTTTCTTTTAACCTGAACTATTTCAGCCTTAAAGAATATTACAAATTCCTATAAGTTGGGTTAATAAAAATTAATTCTGAAGTAACAGAACTGTAACTTGACTCAGTGGCTCCATTTTTGAAAGTTAAAAAAGTGGTGGTCTAGCACAGGGGTTATAGACCTAGGGTCCACAGATTGAGATGTTTATGATTTGGGTTTTTTATATTTTGATGATGATTTTATTTCAATATAATTGGTTTCCTTTTTAATCCTATGTATTTTATTTTTTATTCTGGCAAGGGGTACATAGGCTTCAGCAGATTGCAAAAGGAGTCTATGACAAAAAAAGGTAAAGAACCCCTGCTTTAGAGAAAAAAGGTTATTATTGAAAGATAGAAATAGGATCAGCCAACCTTTCTCTCCAGCAAAACAACAGCATTCTAACCCCAGACTCGAAGCATACAAATCATAGAGATAGTTCCACATCAAAAACGCATCTCAAGAACATTCCTCCTTTGCTTTATGATCTGCTCTAAGACAGTTAAAATGATATAACCTACTTATAGCACAGCTCTCAAAAACACCATTTAGAAGAGAAGACTTATTGGAAAGGCAAATAAAGCAGTTAGAAATTTTCAAAGTTAATGTTACTTACACAGACTTTTCATACTTCTTGTATAGCCAAGATATTTTAAAGAAGATGTCTGGTTTGAGAAGGAGAGCCTGCCAAGCATCAAAATAGCTCTGTATTTTGACCACAATGGCATTTTCTGAAAATGAAAATGAGAAACTGGTTTAGGTAATATGTGAGTCAAAGAAGGCTACTTTGAACAGAGCATGTTTGCCAAAGACTTTCAACTAGCAGGCTCTTAGCTACCTGTGATTCCCTATTAGGCAAAGCAATATCGATTTCAATAGGAGTTTTAGCCAAGTAAGGAACCCTACATGATTCAGGCTTTCAAGTTTTCAGTTTGCCTATCTATGTGTCTACACTGGCCAAAGGAACTAGATAATTGCCAGCTCCTCCACTTTGGGCTTTGTTGACACAGGCCAGTCTCATACACACCATAGGATAAGCCTCCATGGCCACACAATTCAAACCCATGCTATTCTCTAGGAGAAGAGTAGAAATCAGTGGTTATAGGAGGCAAGGTCCCAGGAATGGTACCCAAGAATAGGAAGGGCAAAGAACCACTATTCCTTCTGCTGTTGGAGAAATGAAAAATCTTCACTTCGCTTGATGCTGTTGGGCAAACACAACCACAAGGTAGCCATATCTACACAGCCCAAATTACACAATAACATGGAGAAAAAACATATTTTTTCTCAAATTACACCAGGCCTCTTCAACATAGAATGAAATGTGGAGTTGATGACTATCTGGTGAATTATCCAGGAAAACAAAGGAATGTAAATAATCTTTCTGGCATTATTTAGGCTTCCTACATTCATGAGATAACTAACAATGCTTCATTTCCTTTTAAATATCCTCTACGAAATGAAGCCTTTATCTGAATTAATTATCAGGTATTTATGAGATCTAAGGCTATTCAGAATTGGGTAATTTCTATATAGCACAGAGGTTTAGATGGGAGAATGGCATATAGACTTCAGATTCTGAGAGCTGGACAGAATCTTTGGTGTCATCCAGCCCAGCCTCTATCCATAGCTCAATCCCTTCTGGAACATCGCCAGCAGATGGACATCTGGCTCTGCTCTGAAGGCCTCCAGTGAGAGGGAACCTGAGGCAGCTTTTTCCGCATAGGATCAGCTCTAATTACCAAGAAGCTTTAGTCATATTTAGCTAAAATCTGCTTCCCTGTAAATTTCACTGGGGCAAGGCAGAACAAGTGTAATTCCTTCTCTATATTATGCCTCTTCAAATCTTTTCAAATAACTATCGACATATCTCTTCCCTTCCTTCTCTCTCTCAGGCTAAACATCCCCAGCTCCTTTAAATGATACTCTTGGGAGAGAGGTTTGAATCCCCTAACCATTCGGCCACTTGCATATACGCACACGCTCTGCCTTGTCAATATCCTTTCTAAAATGTGGTGCCATACACTGGACACAACAGTTTGGGTGTGGCACAAAATGGGCAGAGTACAATGAGATTCTCACCCTCATCATTCTGGCCCCTGCTTCTGTATTTGCAGCCTGTGATTGCTGCAGCTTTTTTGGTTTTGTTAAAACGTCATTTGCTACATAAATGTAAGCTACTCTCCATTTCATATCATATAGATATGGTTTTTATATATCTTAGAGGATGAAGGGGAATAGGTATTTGCAACACCAAAATAATGGTTGGAGATGTATAAAAGTTCAACTTGGTTGGCAGGAGGCTGTCTCAACTAACAAACTGAACTCATTTGTTTGTTTTTCGCCTTTGGCCAAAATAGTATCAGTTTGTTAACCACATAAATTGAACTTCTACTATGTATAGAGCAATATTTCAGACCTGGAGAGAGAGATAAGATAAATAGAACACACGGTTCCCATCCTAAAAGAACTCACAGTCCTATGGGAAGCAAACTTACACACTTGGAGAAACAAAACCCATACAGTCAGTTAAATATATAACCAAGAGTTGAACATGAGTACAAGAGTCTTCTCCTAGCTCTCCCTTCCCCTTGCAGAGGAAGAACTTGGCTCTCTCATCAATAAAAGGACAAAATGTAATGTGACAAGAACAAGATTTTCAATACCATCCAGAGGGATCCCCAAGAAGAGGGCATTGGAGGTATCCAACATCACGCGTCTCATGAGGTTCAGCACATTGACATAACCCAATTCATTGGTGACATCCTCCAGTTTGTCCAGATGAATTACAGTTGAGTTAACACAAACAGCCACCATGCGCACAAGGCCTGGCCCAGACAAAGCTAAAAAGCACATATACATGAAACAGTCAGTAAACCAGAATTAAAATCAAGATAATTCAGCTAGGTGAAGTCCACAGTCCAGAAGTAGAACCAAAGACTTCTAGTGACTCAATGGCTTGAGCACACACATCTAGCACTCTGGGTTTTCACCTGTGTGTTAAAGAGCTTGAAATGCTGTTTAATACAAACTTTTCCCTCACTTACAAACAGTGGTCGGGGCAGACATGGATTTAAGGGGAATGCTTAATATTTACTCCAAAAGGCTGGATCGACACAGACAGAAGGAAATTAAGAGTGGAGCAAGGAAATGGTGCATTCTATCAATGTAGACAGATATCCAGAGTCTAAGATGTTCCAGGGGAAAAATTCCTCAGAAGCAAGAATTTTGGCTCAATTTACTGAAACACTCCCTCAGCTTCACTTCATTATCACTACAGCTGATAGACCACCAAACAGCTGCAAATGAATATTCTGCTGGGGCAGAGAATAACGATGAAACTGTTGCCTTGGGGAATGAAAGATAGTTTCATCAAGAACTGCAGTTGACTCTTAGCGATCAGTTAAAAACACCAATACATCAGTTTAATTTCAATAGGCAATGTGAATTCACTTGATCTCACAGATAGGTGAGGTCTAGTTTTGTGGACTGTTAACAATCTATGCATCATCTTGTAGGCCTAAGGTAAAGATGTCAAAGGAAAGCTTGATAATTAACTTAAAATCCTATTGCTTCTTTAGTGCCAGGAAAGTTGTTGGTGAAGGCTAACTGTTCTTAATAAGTCTGAGCAAAGAGCATTGAATTTGGAATCAGAGACCTGGGTTTGAAAATCCCAGCTGTCACTTATGATAGATAAGACTTTAGGCAAGCCACTTAAATTTTCTGGGTCTCAGTTTCCTCATCTTGAAGACGAAGGCACTGGACTAGGTAACTTCTAATAGTCCCTACAACTCTAAATCTATGATCCTTTTTGACTTGGATGATCCTGGTGCAGGGGGAGGGGGTGATTATCATAAATACTCATAAGGAAAATACAGAAAATATGCCCTTTCCCCTCATAGTCTGTGCATTCACTTAGATCGGTAATGCCACCAAAGATTCATTTTCCCCAACATGTCAGGTCTGGGAGAAGGCAGGGCTGTCTTCAGGATAGCTGCAGTAATTTTATAATTCAATAGTCATGCACATGAACATCTGAGGGCTTGCTTGACACTTGCACACTTTTCTCCTACTCTAGAAGCCATGCAAATGGGGTCTCATCTGCTATGTAGTTTAGCTAAAAGGGAGACAGCTTTTGGGCACAGTACACTCCAATTATACCTACACAACATCTGAATGTGAAAATAACCATACAAACACAGATTCATGGTCCATCTAGAACAGTAGTTTCTTGGACAGAGGCATTGAGGAATGAGTTATACCAAGGCATACCTATCTTCCTCAACATTTACCTCAAAGTAATGTATTCTCAGAACATCTCAGTTTACTCTGAAACCTCATGTGGCCCAGTGGCATGAGCACTGGATTGGGAGTTCCTAGGCATGGGCTCAGGTGCTGACTCTGTGCCATGGTTGAGGTTTTTGCAGGGAAGGGAGCATGTCTATGATTTCACAGATATTGGGAGCTCTTGGTAAGGAACTTCCCTTCCAGTGCATACTTCTTCGCAACTTATAGTCTGACATTTGCCTGGGTCATTGAGATGATCAGTGTCTTGACCAGAATCACACAGCCAAGATGTCTCAGAAGCAGGATTTGAACCAAGAAGGGACACATCTCTTAACCTCTTTGCTTCTCAGTTTTGTCATATGTAATATGAGGAACTTAGGTTATATCATCTGTAATGTCTCTCAGCTCCATGACTTCTATGATCTGTCATTCATTATTCTATCACTTTCAAAACATCTGATCAATTTGATCAAGCCTGCTGTTTGGCATTGTATAGAGAAAACTTCTCAGTGGCAAACAGTTCTTGGTTCAACTAACAAAATGTGCAGAGACTTTCTCTCCTTCTGTCTCATAAAGGAGCCACTCTGATCCAAAGAGAAAACTAAAACTCAGATTGGCACCTCAGTCCACAAAATAACAGGATTGAGTAGAATTATCAAAATTCATCCACAGAGGAAAAGAAGAATGTAAGGATGTAAGCCCAGAATAATTTGATTACCTTTGGTAAAGAAAGGTCGAATAACTTTCCAGAGAGCTGGGTTGTTATTAAATATGACACCATTTTCATGCATTCCAATACACTGTAACCCAAGTTTGCTTCCAAATCTAGAAATATAGTGACTATGTTTCATTATATGGAACATACTTGAAGACCTGAAAAGAAAGAAAAAATAGAGAAAATTTTTATTATTAGGAAATTCTCTTTAACAAACATAGATAATCTTACAAATACAAACTGATTCATACGTATGCTTTCTGTCTTTTACAGAGTTGTCAAAGTGATTTTCCTTAAGCCCAAGTCTGACCATGCCACTCCCCTACTCAATAAACTCCAGTGGCTCCCTATTGCCTCAGAGATAAAGTTTAAACTCCGCTGTTTGGCACTTTACAACCCAGCCCTAACCCATCTTTTCAGGCTTATTATACATTACTTCCTTCCTGTACTTTACGGTCCAGCCAAATTAGCTTTCTCTCTCTTCCTCATTTACAGCAATCTATTTCCCATCTCTACGACTTTGTACTGTCTGTCACCTATGTCTGGAATGAATTCCTTCCTTACTTCCACATCATGGATTCCTGTCCTTCCTTCAAGGCATAGCTCAAATACTACCTTCTACACAGAGCCCTTCCTGTTCCCTTCCAGCTTCTAGTGATCTTTCTCCCTAAGTACTCTGTATTTAATTATCATGCATTTATATGGTAAATAGTTATATGTGTAGATATTATCTCCCTCTGAGAGAACAGTAATGACAGTAAGAATTGTTTCATTCTTTGTATCTGTATACCCAGCAGCTAGCACAGTACCTGGATCATAGTAGGCTCTGAATAAATGCTCTTGATTGATACTGAAGGTTCAGTTAGCTTTTTTAGAATACACCAGGAAAATGTTTAATGATGCTAGCTAACTGTAAAGAGATGTAAAGAGCTGGGGAAACAGTTTGGTGAAAAGAACAATAAGATGAAATGCAGAAGGGCCTTGAACTTATCCCAGGACATTTTAGTGAACAAAAAACCCCAAACCAAACTGAAACTTCCAAAATGCTGCTTGCTATGTGCAGGTTGGTGTCCTGCCTTCCTTTAAGCTTTCTGTGAGATTGGAGATCCATGTACTAAGACAACCCAGAAGATTCTCTATCCAGTGAGCAGACACTGGTGTGGTTGAGACCTCACTGGCTTAGTCTTATACCAAAAGTTGTCCCCCTAATACTACCTAATACTACTAATCTTCCGCTCATGATTTCTAGTCAAGTTTCGTTTCTTCTGTTCATTTTTGTGATAGATTTTAAGGGATGATAAGAGATAGGTAGAGAGTAAGAGGAGTTGCAGTGGTTGCCATCATATTTCAGCCTCTCAAGCTTGAAGGAAAGGGAGTTAGAGCATGGCCATCTCTGCATGACCGAAATAAAGTGAAGAATGGAGGTGGTGAAAAATGGATAGAGTGTGTATGTGTATGTACGTGTGTTTGCCATATGCCCTATGAGTTAACTCCTTAGCAACATCTCACATATAGATTGTTTTTTTCAGTCCTCCATTATCATTTTGGCTTTAGAGATCTGGACTGAATGTTCTGATGACAACAGTTACCAATCATGAGAAACTTACCCTACCTGAGCATTATTAGAAACAAACCGAATTTAAAGAATACAGTTAGCCCCTTATCACAGCATTCATTGCCCTTAGGACAACACCAGTTTCAACATTAATAATAATGATATTGATTAT
Source organism: Trichosurus vulpecula (assembly GCF_011100635.1). NCBI lineage: Eukaryota > Metazoa > Chordata > Mammalia > Diprotodontia > Phalangeridae > Trichosurus > Trichosurus vulpecula. The sequence continues at coordinate 168,455,702 of NC_050580.1, read as the reverse complement.
AATAGCTAGCATGTATATGATGCTTGGAGATCTGCAAAGCACTTGACATGTATTAGCTTGTCTGAACCCCAACACAATTGCGTGAGGTAGACGGTCTTGCTATTGGCATTTCACAGATGAGGCTGAGATGGGCTAAATAACATTAGATCATGTTACTTAAGTCTTTTCAGCAGCCCTCATCATACAAATGGACACATTTTTGTATGACAATGTAAACTGAGAGTTGTTTTTTAACCTAAATTATATAGTTACTTGCCTAAGCATCAACTTAAATATGTGCTATAAGGCAATTTCCTTCTGGTCAATCAACCACACTGAAATGCCTCATTTAATAAACATTTGAACTAATAGCAGAACAAATAAAGGAAAACAAGTAATTAAAGGCAAAGGTAATTTAAAGTCTAAAGACCTAAGGTCTAATGAACCAAAAATCTTTCAGAAAAAAGATTCCATCTTTGAATCAAAGCGCTCAGGGTTAAAGATACTATTCTCCTGCCTTCATCCCAAATGACCTAATTCATTAAACAATACAGAGTTTTCTAAAGCTTTTTCTCCTCTTTCACAAAAAAATAAAGATGACAAAAATTTCTTCTATTTCATTGTAGGGTCTTCCTTCAATATAGGCAGTATAGCAAATAACATAAAACTGCTGGCTCAAATGGAAAAGCTACCCTATATGGAGCCTGGACACCTCAAAACATAGAGATCAGAGATCCCAGGTTTACTTGCTACCTGCCCCAATATCACTTAGAATTATAGCAGAGATTTGGTGGTGAACTCCCTGCTCTCAAAAAAAAAAATCTGAAATGCAAAAAAAAAAAAGTTAAGCTATAGAGCAGAGCACAGCAAGAACAATTTAGGATACTTTCTGAATACGTAGCCTTTTTTTTGGCTGATGTCTCTAACTTTTGCACTTGCTTAAACTAAATTGTTCAGTGCAACTCTGTCACAGAATTGTCGATAATTTTTTTTTTGTTTTCTGTGTTTCCTTCAGTCAGTAAATTGTGCTGTTGCCTGAAAATAATGTCCAATAGAGGGAGCTAACATCTTAAAAATGCTTAAGAATCCAGAACAAAAAAGAGAGGGATTGCAGAGTTACAGATTCAGAGCTGGAGCTCTCCCTTCCTATCCAATCACCTTATTTTACAGTTAACTCGTCCAACATCACTGAGTTGTAAGCCGTGGAATCTACACTTGAACTTGGGTCTTCTAACTTCACATCCAACACTCTTTCTACTAAAAGAACTGGCGAAAAGCCTAGTGCACTGCCTCTGGAGTCAGAAGACCTGGATTTGAATCCTACCTCTATGCACACCATCTGTATGACCTTGGCAAGTCACTTGGACTCCCTCAGGCCTAGATTTCCTTAACTGTAAATGAGGGGATAAAATGAGATGGTCCCTGAGATTCCTTACAGGGCTATATCTATTACTTATAACCAGTTTCTGCTGCATACACACGCACGCGCGCGCACACACACATACACACACACACACACACATCTAACTTCTTTCAACAGAAGACCAGTAATTAACAATGTCATAGACAAAGTTCTTGAAATGAAAACATTTAACATGGTTGGATCGTATGTTTGTGGTCCCCCATCCCCCACCCCAGCCCACTCACCCAACACTCTGTGTTCTGCCTTGTGCTTCTGCACTGGCTGTTCTCTATACCTGGAATGCTCCTCTTCCTTACCTCCAGCCATTGGAATCTCTGCTCCCTACAAGGCTGGGCTCAAGCGCTACCTTCTTCAGGAGCCCCCTTTTATTCCCCCAACTTTTAGTGCTTTCTCCTCTAGGAACTGTATGTACCATTACAGACAGTCAGTATATGCATGGTCAATATGCACACAGTATATGCTGTACATACATAGTCAATAAACATCTACTAAGTACCTCCCATAAGCTGCACACATATATAAATACACACATGTTGTCTATCTACCCCGTTAGAATATAAACCCCTGGAGGTCAGGGACTGCTTTGCTTCTGGCTCTGTATTCTGTATCACCAACACTTGCGTAGAGACTGGCACAGAATAGGAACTTAAGAAGTACTTGCTAATTGATTGATTTTATATAGCCTGGAAATTTGATTGTTATGAAGACATTGGTCTGGAAAGACAACATGATATAATAGGTAGAATGTTAGACTTAGAGTCAGAAAGGCTTGGATTCAAATTCTGCCTCTGATAACTAGTTGTGTAACCTTGGGCAAGGCAGCTAGGTGGAATAGCAGAGGGACTGCTAGGCCTGGAGTCAGGAAGATCTGAGTTCAAATCCAGCCTTAGATATTTACAAACTGTGTGACCCTGGGCAAGTCACTTACCTTCTGTCTGCTTCAGTTTTTCCATGCGTAAAATAGGGATAATAGCACCTATTTCTCAGGGTTATTATGGGGCTACAATGAGATAATATTTGTAAAGCACTTTGCAAACCTCAGAGTGTTATGTAAGTGCTAGCTATCCTAGCCAACTAGGTAGTAGAGGGGATAGAGCACTGGGCCCAGAGTTAGAAAGACCTGAGTTCAAATCCAGCCTTACACACTTCCTAGCTGGGTATTACAGGGTAAATTACTTAATTTCTGCCTCAAATTTTCAACTGCAAAATGGGGATATTAGTGCCTTCCCCCCAGGGTTGTTATGAAGAACAAGTGAGAAAATATTTGTAAGGCACTTGGCATAGGGTAGGCATTTAATAAATGCTTTTTTTTCACTTAGCCTTCCAGGGCCTCAGTCAAACTATTGACTTAACTGAGTCATAGACAAGTTGCAATCTGCATTGGCAGAGGAAATTTCCACACCAGGAAGCCTTGAGCAATCTCTAAGTTCTCTGTTTGCCCAGCCCCGCTTCATTGCTCTTATAATATACAAAGCCTATGGAATTAGTCTTGCTTCTTTATAGCTTCAATACATTTCCAATGTGATGGGGAAGGAGACCCACTTAGCAATAAATGATCACATCAACCTGGTCCATTTAAGGTCATCCAAACCAATTCTGAGCCTACTTTAAGTCTCAGTGTTTGATCCATGTGTTTTCCTGTAAGGACAGAAGGGGTTTCCAGAAAGTACTTCTATTCCCACCACAATTCTATAGTAAGTTGGGACTAATCTGAACTGAGTAACTGGTTCCCTCCAAGTTTAGCCATAGCTTCCACGTAACCTTCAAACTTTTCAAAAAAGAGGGAAAAAAAACAACAAAATTTTCTTACAGAAAGAAAAAAACTCTTTAGTGTCAAAGCAGGGTCTTTCCAAGAGGTACTAGCAGCTCTGGATAAGATTTGAAGAGTCAGCAGGAAAAAAGGGAATCGAGAAAAACACTTTCTCTCCAGGAAGAGTTTCCTTCAACAACAGGGTGATGGTACCTGTGAAGTGATTAAAGGCAGCTTAGCGTGCATGTGAAAAGTTTGGGCAAAGAGGACAAGGAGAGAAATGGAGAGGTGGGGGAGGGACAAGGAAGGCTGTGAAGACATCACTGCTTGAAGAAGCTTCCCTGGCCTCATTATGGTTCACAGGAGTATAGGTTTAGAATGAGAATGGTCATCTAGTCCAGATTCCACCCTTTACCGATGGGAAAATTGGGTATCAGATAGGTTAAGTGACTTGTGTGTGTTGTTAATAAAACTCTCCTTCTGGGGATGTTGTCTAAGTTATTTCTCAAAATATTTCTTAAAAAGGAATAAAATTGTGACGCCCGCAAGTTCTTTCCTTCCAAAAGTAGGGCTGTCTGCAATCAGCTTCAATAAATACCCTAGAAGAGGAAGAACTTATTTAGGGAGTAAATGCTTGCTCTTGAATCTGCTGCTGCGCTAATACTTCCCTCAGAGACACTTCTTTATTCTATCTCTTTCCAGGGTCCACTCTCCCTCCACGACTCTATTTTTAACTAAACCATCTTAAAAGTTTGATTAAGTTTGATTGAACTCATTAATTGATTCCAGTAAGAAAGGTTCTCCGGAGTAATAGAGAAGGGCAGGTAAATTCCATGGTAGCCAGGGTTGCCTGGCAGGAAGCTCTCTTAGGCAGTCTAAATTCAGAACCTGGTACCGTTCTTTTTAGAAAGAACCTCCTCTCATGAAAGGCCTTGGGGGCTGGATCAACCAACACACCTTTGAATTGTGACTCAAACGTCCTCTAGCCCTTGGGAACTTGATAGATATCATCAACTCAGGTCAGAAATCCTGAAGTTAGTGGGATCATTTCCCCTACTTAATGAGGAAAGAAGGTGCCAGGGCAGACAGAGGCCCAGATGGGACAGACAAGGCATTGGGCAGGCAAGAGTGACTAAATGGTGAGTGGTAGAAGACTGAGCAAGCCACAGTAAGCGTCTTCATCTACCACCCAAAGTTCCAAATAGTGAAGGGGGCATTCTTAAGACGGTTGATTGCGTAAGTAGCCAAAATACTGACTTTCTAAATGAGTATAAATTGAGTGGTTCAGATGGAAAATTAGTTTTAACTTGTTGGCCAGAACTCTATCCAAGGTAAAAAAAAAAGGGCAAAGAAAAAATCAAACAATATGTTTTGGCTATTAAGGTGCTTTAGGGTGGCTATTTGCATTAAATCATATAAAGATTATCTAATGGGCATTTCTGGAAGCTCTACAATACCACCTGAATGTAAAAGAAAATAATCCAAATAGTCAAATACTTATAGACCAAGCTCAAACATCTGGATATTAATTTCACCTCCTCCCCAGTTTTCCTCCAAATGATTAGTTCAAGAAAGATATAGCTAAATTCCAGCTCTAACATTTGATAATTCTTTTAGACTATGAAGGTCTTATTTAGTACACTTAAGCAACAATTTATTAATTGATAGTCTTGACTCGAAGTAAGACAATTTGCAAAAGTGCTTTACTTACTTTTTTTTTAAAGCAGATCTATGATTTCATGGGCATAGGAAACTCTCTCTAAAAATGGGCACCAACACTTGTATTGCAACTGGTAGTCTTAGAGAGTTGCTATGGCACTAAGAGGTTAAGTGACTACCACCCTTCTTAAAATAATATTTTAAAATGCATAATAATAACAATAGCTAGCATTTATACAGCGCTTTGAGGTTTGCAAAGTGCTTTACAAATATTCTCTCATTTAACCTCACAATAATCATGGGGGGTAGGTTCTATTATTATCCCCATTTTATAGACGAGGAAACTGAGGCAAGATGCAGTTAAATTACTTGTGCCACTTAGCTGCCATGAAATTTTCAAAATACACAAAATATATTACAAAGAAAACCAATTATACTGAAATAAAGTTATCAAAATATTTTAAAAAACAAGTACATAGGCTCCAAGTTAAGAACTCATGGGGTAGATGATGTCTAAGGTCCCTTCCAGTTCTCCATCTATGTTGATTTTCATTTTTATATCACATTCATTTACCAGCCCACCTCTTCAAATTGAACCTTCCACAGAGACAAAGGAAAACAACAAAGCAAAAGTATCTGATCACAGAGATCAGGTCTGACAATATTCCGCAATATAATATTCTTCCCTGGTACTCTTTCCTCCCCAACCCCTCACGAGGGAGGAAATAAATTTCATTTCTATCTTCTATAGAACTTTCTTTGGTTTTCCTATCATCCAGGATCATCTTCCTTTGAGTGATCTTTCCATGTACATCATCATAGTCACACACACACGTACACACAAACGTTCCCATGTTTCTCTAAATTCCTCATTCATAATTTCATACTGCACAATAATATTAAATTACATTCATACACTATGGTTTTTTCAGCCCTGCCCTAGTGATGGTCACCCACTTTGTTTCCAATTCTTGGCTACCACAAAGAATACTGCTATGAATGTTTTGGTATATATTCAATCAGTTTTGCCTTTGATTTCTTTGAAGGTACGTGTCCAGAAAGAATATTGTTGGGTCAAAGAGTACGGACAGTGCAGACATTTTGTTTGTTTAGCTCTATAATGAAATCTAGAAAGGCTGGACCACTTCACAGCTCTCTCAACACCAACAACATTTTACAGATGAGGAAACTGGAGCAGACAGAAGCTAAGTGATTTGCCGGTTGTCACACAACTACTAAGTGTCTGAAGACAAATCTGAACTCGGGTCTTCCTGACTCCAGGCCCTGCTGCTCTATGCACTCTCTGACCTTTTCCCCATTTTCTGCTGCTTTCCAGGGTATGAAGTGAAACCTCAGAGTCTTAAAAATTTGCCCTTCCCTCACTATTAGTGGCTTGGAGAACATTTTCATATGGCCTTTTATAGTTTGCAATTATTTGAAAACTGTCCATATCTTTTGACCATTTATCTACTAGAGAATGACCCATTCTACTTTGAATAGTTTCAATTGCTAAGAAATTTTTCCCTAAAGGTAGCCTAAACCTACCTTTCTGCAACTTCCATTGTTCCTAGTTCTGTTCTCTGGGGTCAAGAAGAACTCGGTGCCTCTCTTAATGTAGCCTAAAATCCCATTAGCTTATTTTGGCTGCCATATCACAGCCAAAATTAGACCAGCATTAGAAAGGCAATTTGAACAATTCAGTCCCTCAAAACTTTTTTTCTCAGTAATTTATTTTTTCAAGATTTATTCAGAAATTGCTTTCTTCTGCCCATCAGGTGGACCATGTGCAATCCTGTTTTCCGCATAAGCAACCTGAGCTGAAAGATGCAGCTGGCTTGTTTTTCTGTGATCTATCTGTCCATTTGGAAGAACAGAGTAGTACAGAACTGGGAATACATTAAACTATTCCTCAAGCAAACTGGACCAGCCAGATTTGTTTTTGTTATAATCCAACAATACTGTTAATTCAGCTTTTAAAATTGGTTTTTAAAACCCTCATTAATATCTGTATTATACATCTACAAATCCTCAAGGTTTATTAAGAGAACAATTCAACTTTCCAACTATTTTGCCTATAAAGGTCTTGATTTAAGCAAAACCTAAATTATTCATTCTGTCTATACTGTTCAATTTTATCAGGTAAACTGCTCAGCTATGTACCTTATTTTACTTGTAATTACACAAGCACAGAAAACATCTTAAGATAATGAAATAACTATTATTCATAATAAAAAGCCCAAATTAAAACTTTATAATGTTATTTCTTAGAAGATTTTTAAAAATATTTACTTGCTTATAATGAGTGTCTCCTCTCCACCGATCCATACTCTCGTAAATTCACCATACATCTTATTATAATAGTTACAGGCACTGCCTATTCCCATCCATAGAAATCTGCCATGTGAAAGGAGGGGCCCAATTCCCATGCAGTAACCAGGACCTAGAAAAGATATTCAAAATATAATCACCATCTTAGCCCACCAGATGCTGTTTTTATATCATGCAAATTCTTTTACATCTGAATTCGAATGCAAATTCTTGAGTTCCCATGAAAATTTAATTAAATTAAATTTTAATTTAATTTAATTAAAATTTAATTTAATTTCAGCAGTATTACTTTGAAGAATTTTCCCCTTTCATAAATAAGGGATAATTAAGTAGATGAAGTAGTTCGATTTAATATCAGCCCTACTAAATGCCTAAATGAATTGGTGGACCGTTGATTTCTCATTTTGGATAATTTTTGTCTATTAGCTGATCATGTAATCTTAGTGGAATCTTAGTGGAAGAAAGATAGTTAAACCATTTTAATTGTCTAATAATGCTCCAAATCTGGCTTTTGTGCAAAAAAAAAAGTGACTGAATAAAGATTAAACTGAATGGTCATTTTGGAGTAGCCATTTCACAGATTATTGAATTACAAATCAAGTAAGTTCTACAACTTTGTAATGATAGTAAGGTCTATCAAAGCACATAATTTCACTCTTAAACACTGCTTTATTGGTAAAGGAGAACTTTAGGCTAAATAAAGTGGGCCAAAGAATTGAACAAATTATCCAGTGCCTGATCAATGCCAATATCAATGCCAGCCAATCTGGATAATCTGGGCCCAACAATTCATTCCCCACCCCAATACCCAAAGAACAGATGTTTTGAATTCAAATAATTGACTGAATTTCCCACTTCATATTGCTTATGCAGACACATCCAGAGAATTGCAAAGATATTTAATTCATCATACTGATAAAAAATTATATACTGTTCATTTCAAAGCACCAAAAGAAGTGATCTGAATTTAGCTAGTTGTAGTAAAGGTTTTTTTTAATTTTGAGATAGTTTTGTGGTTTTATTATAAAATAATCTTTCTAATTATCTTCCTTTTAATCTCAAACTGTCAATTATGTTACATTTAACGGGAAGGGAGTGCTATGAAACATCCTTTCCCTCACTAGCCTATAAACCCGAGGTTTATGGAATTAAATATACAAATATAGAATCATAAAACTTTGAAGCTAGATGATCATCTAGTTCTACCCCTTCATGTAGCAAATAAGGAAATAGAAACCCTGGGATGCAGAGTTCCCTGCCTAAGGTCAGAGAGCTAGCTAGTGGCAGACCTGGGATTAAAATCCAGGTTGTCCAATTCTAAGTTTGGTGCTTTTTTTTTTAACAATCTTGATAATATAAGCTTTGATCTAAATTATTTGAACTGGTTCTCTAGTTCTCAGTTCACCAAATAACTACCAATACTTAGTTTTACAATGGCTAGGTTAGAGTAGCCACAAAGAAAACCTTTCTTCCACCCCTTAAGAAGATAGCTGTCATTTTATAGCAGATAAAAAACAAGGAAACAAAATGATCATGATATATACACACAGGTGCACACACATGTATACACATACAGACATATGCAAATTTTAAAAATAAGAAAACAATATATGGTTGTTTCCCTATGGAAGATTTTCTTTTATAATATAGCACAAGTCTTTGAACTTAGCAACCAAGTTTTATATTTAAACCATCCCACACAATTCTAACAAAGAATTGATTAACCAGTTTTCATTAGTTTTTCATAAAGGTAGTTACTTTGTAACATGGACAATAACAAATTTCGAAGGCATTTTTATAATTAGATTCATGCATATATCCTAAGAGGTAAGATTTCCATGCATTTATGCTTCAGGGAATCATTTTAGGCTGTTCCTACATGGTGCTAAACATCTGCATGAAAACAAAAATCTATTCAAATATCTGGATGTTTCAACCTATATAATTTGATAACATCTGGAGATATGGAAAGAAATGAATGAAATACTAAATTTTTTACTTTTCATCCTAATATCTGGCATTGTATCAAAATAACATTAATATTTACTTAGAAAAATCACTTAAAATTTTTAAATGGAGAGATACAGCCAATAAAAGCCATAGTTTAATTCAGCAAACCAAGTAAAGCACTAGGAATTTATAGACTGTGAAACTAATAATCCCAATGAGGTTTAATTTCCTTGCTGATAATCACACAGAAATATCAGAAAGCTGATTAAGATTTTTTGCCCACTCAATTGTATGTCAACTGACCAAATTGTGCTCTTGCCAGAATCAGCTGTTAAACTAGCCCAAAGTACCAGGCTGAGGCAAGGGGAGAGGCAGGCAATTATATATTCAGGGGAAAATATTACATAATTATTTAGCTACTCTGCCAAGGCTAGGCATTTTGTTCTACCCTAACTTGCCTAGTTATCTCTGGCTGTGCAGACCAGACTTTCAAAAGCTTAATAAACATGCTTATGAACCACAATTACTGACAATATGTGACATGTTTTGAGAGTCCTGCCATGAGAAGTTTTAGCTAAAAACTAAAGACACAAATACTCACAGGAAATCACCTGGGTAATCCCCCAAACAACAGCTTTGTAGGGCTTGTAACTTGCAAAATCTGGATAATCGTCTCAATTTTCTAGTTTTCTCTCCCTATGGATTTCATTGTGGTGGTTTACAGCAGAACTTAAGATGGAAAATGGAAGGAATGGAGATAATTCCTCCCTCATTCTCTACCCCAGCACCCATCCAGCCTTGACCACTAAGCCTGACCACCCTTCTTGAGAAAGAGGAAAGGAGAGAAAGAGTAGGGTAGAGGGAAAAGAGGGAGGAAGGTTGGAGGCAAAGTGGGAGGGAAAGTTGAGAGAGCTGCTGAAGGCTGTCCAGAGTTCACCTCCCAAGAAAAAGTGGAATAAAATGAAAGCTGTCATTAAAAAAAGGAGTTGGAATTCAATTTTCAACATCCCCTCACTCTACCTCATCTCAAGCCTCAGTTCAAGAGGATACTCTTCCCAAATGTGCCTTAGGAAAGAAAGTGGAGTGTAGAACTGGGCATTTATATAGATGGTTTTAAAGGGCTGGATGAATTTTAAGAGTCCTGACAACTGACTTAAAAACAAAAATTTGGCTTGGATTGTCTAGAAGACTACTTCAATTCTACAGTTCACTAGTAGGACCCTGGCTATAGGTTTCACACTATGTTAGTGGCCTTTTATTATGCCTTGACACTACTGTGCAAGATTTTTTCCATCTCTGTTGCCCCAAAGCCCAAATAAACTTTCTGCTAAGCTACAAAAAGAAATACTTCCACCTCCATTTTACCTGGTATTAAGGAAGTGTCTTCATAACTCCAAACCATGAGGAGAAAGCAGCTGAGAAGGAGGATGGGCATAGTAGCAGCTGGCATTGCCTCAGGTACCATGCCGGTGAGGTTGTAATGCATTGGGTTGAGCATTTCCAGGATCATCTTGTCTTTCTTGCCTTCAGGGAATACTGTTTAAAAACCTACAGAATGGCAGAAATTATGGAGAAGTCCAATGTAACTTTAAGCTACAACTCACATTCCCCCTGCAAAGCACCTTATGGTACAGATATCCCCACCAAATGCAAGCTTTGATTTATATGATTGGACACTTAGACAAGACGAATTTGTGGTTTCAAGTCAAAACAAGCAATTAGAAGATAGACTCCTTGGCTTGAAATAATTTCTGACCTTGGTAGTCTTTCTCAGGTTCTTTTAGACACTTGACCTGATAAGGTTTTGATATCTTTAAAATTGCCCTTGAGTTAGAAGAGTGACGTGAACACCAGCTAGGGCACCAAATTTCTAACCAAAATAAAAGGAGATGCAGTTCATTCCAGAGATTGAATCATCTCATGAGCTCAGCTGAAGGTTCTATTTTGAAAATCTGCCTTTCAAAACAAAAACCAAATCCTTCCCCCCCAAACCCCTTGTCCAAACCCAGGTTCACAAACTGTGAGCTTCCAAGATAGATGTTGCTTCTTAGGGTGCTGGAGGGATTTTATTCAGGGCCCTCAGATGATTTAATTTGAGCTCAATTCTACAGTTCTCACTCAGAAAAATCTCTTGGCTTCACTGAGGTCCAAAATCTTTAGGACATTACTGAATCTTAAGCAATACCAATGGGAGCCACTAGTAGGCCCAAGTCACAGATAAAAGAGAAAAGAGAAAAAAAAGGAGAAAAAAGAGGGGAAGGAGAGGAGAAGAGGGGGATGAGAATATTCTAGGATTATATTCTAGGAAATGGTAGGATGCTAACAACTAACTGTCTTATAGGCCACTCAGTGAAATCAATGCCACATGCCCTCTCTAATAGAGCAACCACATTTTATTTTTACTTTCTGGTTATCCTGTGTTATTCATAGGTATACTACTCAATCTGTCTTTTTCAATATAGAAGCTTTCAATAGAGGCTTATGCCATCTGGGCTGTGAGAATATAATGTTACAGGCCCTGGTCTAAGAGGCTCAGCTGCTTAGATAGATCAATGTACTGAGGAAAGACACAAAATTAAAGTCTGTGGTTTTCTCAATGGGATAGGCATATGCTACAATGTTTGACCGCATTTAGGAATTGTCCCAGCTTGGGTGATTAAGAGGAACTCTGCAGTAGACTTAGGCAAAATCTATGAAATACCAAAAAACATTCATGAAATCTCAATAATCCATGTGTTGTGAATACACCAGCTATCCAAACTGCTTGAAATATAAAGATTTTTTTTAAAAAATCAATCTGTTTTTTCATACATTCATTCTATGAACATATATTGAGTACTTATTATGAACATGGCACTATGCTGTACCCTAATCCAGGCTCACAGATTTAGTGCTGGAAAGCATCTTAGATAACTAATCTAGACTCTTCATTTTGCCAATAAGATTCTGAGGCCCAGAGAGGTTAAGATCATGCAGCTGGTAGAGCTGGCATTCAAACTCCCGTTGTTTGACTCCAAATCCAGCATTATTTCCATAGTACAAGGCAGGATACTTTCCCCGCAATAAGACCTCGCTGGAATGCATCATACATGGTATGCTGCTGTTCAGGCTTTTCAGTCATGTCTGACTCTTCATGACCCCATTTGGGGTTTTCTTGGCAAAGATATTGGAGCGGTTTGCCCTTTCCTTCTCCAGCTCATCTGATGGATGAGGAAACTGAGGCAAACAGGGTGAAGTGCCTTGCCCAGGGTCACATGGATAGAAAGTGTCTGAGGCCAGATTCAAACTGGGGAATCTTGACTTCAGGTTTAGGACTCTATCTGCTGTTCCACTGAGCTGCCCCTTGGTTACATGGTATAGGAAATTCATCATTTGAGTGGAATAAACCTCTGGAACCATCATTAAAACTAGTTGCTTGTTTGATAGGGTTTGGTTTTTGTGGTTGTTTCATTTTGTTTTTATGTTCTAATTTCTAAGGTGAAATTGTAGCTGATTTGGAATAATTTCTTTGTGCCATTGTGATGGTGTTAGAATCTCTTTTTTAAATGCATTAAAATGCAGTAGGTTGAGGGAAAGGACAAACAGGGGGCCATAATCAATAAAGTTAGGTTCTCGCTTATGTCACTGACTTCATACAAATTTCAGTTTTAGTTCCAGGAATAGAGATAGAAGTTAGGAGCAGGAGGATTTTTTTTTCTCCTTTCTTATATTGTTTCTATATTCTATCTCACCTCATCAGGGTATCTGGGTAGTATCACTTTTAAGGCAAGACTATGAAGGAGTACAGTTTTTTTGACATCTCCCCTAACCCAAACCTTTCTCTCTTTCCATCTTTCCTGTTACTGTTGAGTGGGCCACCATCCATCCAACTAGTCACCCAGAATTGAAATCTTGGCGTTATGTTAGACTCCTCACTGGAACTCACCATCCAATCTGTTGTCAAATCTTAGTTTTATTTTCACAACATCCCCTCCCTCTGACACTGCCACCACCCTGGTAAGGCCCTCATTGCTTTAAGCCTGGACAATTGCCTTCTGATTAGCCTCTATGCCTCACGCCCTTTGCCTCTCTAATCCATTCCCCCCACTCAGCTGCCAAAGTGACTCTCCTAAACTCAGGTCTGACCATATCAATCCACCTCACCCTCCTCAGTAAATGCCAATGGTTCCCTATTACCTCTAGAAGCAAACAAGCCCCTCACAACCTGGCTCCTTCTAGTCTTCTTACACTTGACTCCTTTCCAATGGGGGAGTACCCCCCAACCTGTCTAAACTAGTCTATTTTCTGTTCCTCACATGCGACACTCCATCTTACACGAATATACATTTTCACTGGTTCTCTCCCATGCCTGGAATGCTCTCCATCCTTACCTCCAACTCCTAGCTTCCCTGACTTGCTCAAAACTCAGCTCAAATCCCACTTTCAGCAGGAGGCCTTCCCTACCCCCAGTCTCTTCACTTGAAGAATACCTTCCATTTATACTGTACATGTACATCCATGGTTGTTTGCGTGTTGTCTCCCCTACTAGAAAGTGAGTTCCTTGAGAACAAGAACCAAGTTTTGCCCTTTCTTGTGTGTTCAGTGCTTATATGTTTGACACACAGTAAGTCCTTAATAAATTCTTCCTGACATCTCTCCTTTTGGCTCAATTTCTCCTACCTAGCAGGCCCAGGCCTATTTTGCATGTCACTCCTTGAGGCCTGCATTTTAGTTTTTAAAGTAATTCCAAATACAATGCTAGCTGCTAAGTAAGGGCTAAAAGTGTTACATTTCCCCAAAATAGTTGCATTTAGACTAGGAAGTGTTAAAGGCAGAAAAGCCTTCCCAAAAGGAATACAAATGATAAGGAAGGGGGAATATTTGAGGACAAAGAAGAGCTTCCATGGCGCCTACAATCCCATCATGTAAATGACTAAAGCCGTCTCTGTGCCTGGACACCACATAGGCAGATGTTTGTGTGTAGCTGAGTGTAATGGTAATGTAAATTTGAAGACCTTTCCCACCCATTAATAGGCCCATGCAACCTGCTTATGTCATAGGAAGCCTAAGTCACATGTGATGGTAGAAGCTTGCTGAATGTGAGGAATTAAAAGGGTGGAGCAGGAAATGCTCAGAGTTGTTAGAGCTGGGGGAGAGAACAGATGTGTGTTAGCTGTGCTGTGAGTGATTGTTGGTGGCAAGGCCCCAGCATGGGGTGGGAATGGTTTTGAGATGGAGTTGTTCTCTCCTGTGACAATGTGTATTTATTTCTTTTCTGCTATGATGGATTGGACTTATTGGGTTTCAGATCTAGTTCTCTGGTGTCTGAATAAAAAGTTTACTTCTTCTTCCTTTTATATGGACAGTCTCTTATATTTTGCAATACAGAACTACATAGGTATATTTACAATTACTGTCTATATGGTGATTATTGCCTTGCTAATACACTGAACATTCAATATCTCTCTGGTGTCTCCCAAATATTGACTAATAAAGAGAGTCACCTACCTATCTTACGTGTAAGTACTGATCAGCTACTGCCAAAGTTGTTCATTAACATAATATAAGTGAAAGGCAATATATAAATTCAAATTGTCATTACTATCACCTATGTGGGTAAAAGACAACAGATACCAGAATCCCAATAAAAGTAGCATAAATTCTAAGTTCACACGGCAGGGGTGGGGGGGGAATGGGGGGGTAAAAGACACAGATGGAAAGGAACTTCTAGGCCATCCTCATTTTAGAGATGAGAAACTGAGGCCCAGTAAGAGGTTTAGAGACTTGTCCAAGGTCACACAGCTAATAAGTCAGTGGAGCTGGGATTTGAACCTAGACCTTCTTAGTCCAAATATTGTGTTCTTTCCATGGTGCTGTGCTGCTTGCCAATTCCCAAGATGAAAATACTGAATTTGATGAAAAGGCCCCAACCATCCAGATAAGAGGTGAAAAATTATAGAAAAAAATTTTTGTCTCTCCCCACCTTATCTTCCCAGTGAAATGAGTGGAACAGTGGAAAGAGTGCTCGATTTAGAGTCAGGAGTCCTGGATTCAAATCCTGGACTTGCTATTCACTATCTGAGTTTGGGTTAGTCATGCCACTTTTCTGGATCTCATTTTCTCACCTATAAATTGAGAGGGTTAGACTACGTAGCCTTTAAGGTCCCTTCTGATTCAAGATACACTAAAAATAAAATAATCTGAATCATTATATCTCAAATTCAATTCAACGAATAATTAGGTGCCCACTAAGTTGAAAGACTTTGAGCACCTAAGAAGTCTCAACCTGTGATTATACCTCAACCTGTATGCTGTGAGGAATTAAACTCCCTCCACCAATGTAGATCAGAAACCATCATGTAACTAATAGTCTTATACTCCTGGGCCACTGAGAATCTGAATGACTTGCCCATGGTCACATAGTCTTGTGTCACATCTAGGACTTGAACTTAAGTCTTCTAGATTCCAAGGCCAAACCTCTCAAGATGTTTATAATCTTTTATGTTAGGGTCTCTTCCCTTGTCACTCAAGCTAGACTTTAATTTTGTTGTTTTTTTTAAACTCCACACTTGGAAAAGAATCAGGAAAACCTGTGTTCAAGTCTCACCCCTGACATATATTGGCTTGTGTCACTTAATCTCTCAGTGCACCAGACAACTCTCTAAGACAATAAATTGCAAAGAAGGTTCTCATTTGCATTGATACATGGTTTCATATACCAACGGAATCTTTCAATCAATATTTATTAAACACCTACTATGTGCTAGACTCTATGCTATGCACTGAGTGTAGTTTTAAAATCATGGGTCTAATTAAAAACAAGTGTGTGGCTGAGATCCTTTTTAGTGTCTATACATGTTGGGGAAGCATTGATCTCAGTGGGCTATATGTGGGGACTGGGTTTCTGGATGCCTGGTAAGATTTAACTACTTGAAACTTTACCTCCCTCTGTGTGTGTGTGTGGGCACACTGAGATCCTGTGTCTGGGTGTGACTGAGACCTTGTTAGTGTGTGTGTGTATTGAGACCCTGATAGTGTATGTATATATCTGGATGTGATTCAGACCTTATCAGAGTGTGTGTGTGTGTGTACTGAAACCCTGCTACTGTATGTGTGTTTAATTAAGACCTTGTTAGTGTGTGTACGTTTCTGTACTGTACTGCATATGTCTGAGTATGACTAAGACCCTGTTAGTGTGAGTGTGTGTGTGTACTGAGACCTTGTTACTTTATGTATGTCTAGGTGTGACTGAGACCCTGTTAATGTGTATATATATGTACATGTACTGAAACCTTGTTATTGAATGTGTATCTGGGTATGCCTACAATCCTGTTGTGTGTATGTGTGTATGCTGAGACCCTGATAGTGTATGTATGTGTCCGAGTATGGGTTTGTGTGGGTTTGTGTCTGTCTGTCTATACTGAGACTCTGTTACTGTATGTATGTCTGAGAGTGTGTGTGTCTTTACTGAGACCCTGATAGTTTATGTATGTGTCTGAGTATGACTAAGACTTTGTTGGTGTGTGTCTCTGTCTGTACTGAGACCCTATTATTGCATGTGTGTCTGAGACTGTTAGTGTGCATGTGTGTGTCTTTAATGAGACTCTGATAGTTTATGTGTCCGAGTATGACCAAGAGCCTGTTTATGTGTGTATGTGTGTGTGTGCCTGTTTGTATTGAGACCCTTTTGCTTTACATGTGTCTGGGTATGACTGAGATCCGGGTATGTGTGTGTCTGTACTGAGACCCCAATAGTATGTATATATTTGTATCTGGGTGTAAGACCTTGATTGAGACCCTGACGGTGTATGTGTGTGTGGATGTGACTGAGCCCCGTTAGTGTGTGTGCGTTTTACTGGGTGTGTGTGTGTGTGTGTCCTCGTACTGAGGCCCTGATGGTGTGTGTGTGTGTCTGGGTGTGACTGAGCCCCGTTGGTGCGCGCGCACGTGCACGGGGGGGGGGGGGGGGGGGCAGGGTCGGGTTGGGCAGGCCCAGGGGCTCGGGACCCCGACCAGACTTAACTGCTGGAAGCTGCAGTAGCCCCGGTCCCTCTCGGGGCCGCAGGCCTCGAGGCCCCGCTGGCCCGGCTCACAAGCGCCTTCTGAAACGGTCCTGAAGGCTGGAGGCCGGAGGCCGCCGCGGGGCAGGGGCATCTTGGCCAGGCCCCGGGGAGACCCCGAGTCGGGAGCTCCTGGTGCCCATGCTGTGTGAGCGAGGGCAGGGGCCCGTCAGTCCATGTGGGCCCCGTCCGGCAGGGCAGCCCCAGGTCGGTCCCCTCTCGGGTCCCCCGGCAGCGGGGAAACGGCGCCTCGCCACGTGGGTTCTCCCTCCTACGGCTGCCCTCACGTGGGTGCCTCCCCTCTGCAGCCCCCTGGGGCCGCTGGCCTAGAACGAGAAGGGGTCTTAAGAGGCTGGCAAGCCCTCGTTTTACTGGTGAGCCATTAAAGGACTGTCCCAGGACCACCCACCCAGCTAGTTAAATGGCAGAGTCAGGATTCAAACCCGGGTCCTTCCCGTTCAGCCCTCTTTCCGGTTTGTCCTCGGGTCCTCGGATTCAGTGTTCAGAGCTCTTTCCACCGTGGCCCCAGGCCAGCTTCCTTGGGATCGCAGGATTTAGCGCCGCAAGGGCCCGAAGGGACATTGCGCAATCCCTTCCCCTCCCCCCACTGCTTTGCAGATGTGGAAACTGCCATCCAGGAACGTTCGTTCGGCAACTTGAACAAAATCCTGAAGCTGGAAGAATTTGAAATCAGGACCATGGGTACGAAACATTGCATATCCTGCCATACTGAATTGGTTAGTTCTGCTGAATTGCTTTCTTCTTTGTTTTTCTTTTCTTGTTCCTGGATTACTGCTTATTGTGGACAGGAGCGAGGAAGGATATATTTACTCCCCTCCCCCCCCCAATCAAGATATTGATAAAAAAAAATTGTTTTTGGAAGGAAAACACACACACACACACACACACACACACACACACAGAGCCAGAGACAGTGACAGACAACAGCTCTTCTAGTCTGACCGTTTTAGAGAAGTTTTAGTATGTTTCTGTAGTATGAAAGTGATTGAGGCACCAAGCTGGGTGTCTGGGTGGGCATACGCTGGTGCTCCGTCTTTCTACCAAAAACCAAGGCAGCTGATACATGTGGTTCACCTTACCACACCTTCATCTTTCAAAAACTAAACAAAGTGACAACATCAGATCTGGCCCTGGTTCTGACCAACAAAGAGGAACTGTCAACCTTGTGCTGTTTCAAGGTTCGGAAACAACAGGACTAGTGGCTACCCCATTAGAGTATTTGTGAAAGAGAAGAGAAAAGCAGTGTATGCTTTGACTTGTACCCTAGGTTTGGAAAAAACAGATTTTAAACGGTTCAGAGAAAAAATAGGTAGGATCCAACGGTTTAATGTTTTGAAATGGAAGTTGGCTAAAGGGGGATGGGAAGTTTGCAAGAAAGAAATGAAGGTGCGCAGAGAGATGTTTCTGATGAGAAGAGAGGGGGTGCCTACAAAGACAATGTGGCTGCATAGAGAACTCATTTTTTTAAAAGCTCAGATTTTTGAAAAGATTTGTGTAGGAGAGGGAAGCAAGGGCAAGATTTATAGAGCATGAATACAAAAGAGTCGTACGGTCCTAGAGGCATTTTGTCAGGTGTGTGGAAGCACAGGATGGTCTGATACTAATGATGAGTGATAAGAATGGAATGAAATGGATGAATGAATAGATAAATAAGCTTTGTTTGGGGGCACAAGAAGGATCAAAGAAAGAATAAGACTGTTGCTTGGGGAAGACGGGATGATGATGATAGCAGATGATGGTTGCAAGACTAATCTACTTTACTTTTGTTTTGCTTTTCCAAGGAGAATGATCTTTGTACTGAGGAGGATAGAGCAAAAAGGGCTAATAGGGAATAGAAACCAAAGATAAGAGAGTTTAATTCACAACATCCTGTTGAACACTACTGTAGAAAACTGAAAGAACTGGCAGAAATGATAGCTAAGCTATTGTTGGAAATCATTGAACAATACTAGGAGAATAATAGAGGTGCTGTATGACTGAAGAAGGTCAAATGTTTCAACTTTTTTTTAATGTTTTTTTTTTTGGCGTGGCGGGAGAGGGAGGCAGGGCAATTGGGTTAAGTGACTTGCCCAAGGTCACACAGCTAGTGTGTCAAGTGTCTGAGGTCACATTTGAACTCAGGTCCTCCCGACTCCAGGGCTGGTGCTCTACTCCCTGTACCACCTAGCTGCCCCAAATGTCTCAACTTTTAAAAAAAGAAGAGTGTAGATTTTTTGAATTATGGCATATTTTATTTCCTGACAAATATCTAAAACATGTTATTGAGAGGATTTTTTTTGTGAACACTTAGAAAGGAAAGAAGTGATCGCTGAAACCCAGTGTGCATTCATCAAGAACAGATCATGCTAAAGTAACCTCATTTCCTTTGTTTTTTGACAATGTAGTTAGATTGGCACATAGATTGGAAGAATACTGTAGATATGGCTTTCTTATATGCTGGTACTATTCTCCCAACCCCCACTAGTACTTATCATCATCATTTTCATCATTGTTAATATTGTTATTATTATAGGCAATTTGGGCCACTAGAAAGGCCACTCTCCTTAGGGTTCCAGGGATGGTCCTGAGGGGTTGAGGGTAGTTTCTTATTTTTTTTTTTATGATTTTCACCACTGTGTAATGATTATAAGTTGATATCAATTAGCCAGCCAGACTTAATTATCTTTTAGAAAAGTGTACTCATTAAGGTGCTATGCTGTGTGAAAAATTGAATGAAATGAAATTCTATAGAGACAAATGTAACATTCCATAGCTGGATTTTTTTAAATGTAAACGTCACAATACAGAATGGGAGAGATGTGATCAGGCGATAATTCCCATGATTAAGGTCTTTGGATTCTTCAGAGAGTTCAAACTCAATATAAGCCAACAGTATGATATGGCATCAAAGCTAATCCTGTTTTCGTTAAGATGGGAATAATGTCTCAAACAAGGGGGATGGTAGTCCTGCTGTCTTCTCTCTGGTCAGGCCACATATGGAACACTGTGTTCAGTTCTTGGGACCTCATTTTATGAAAGAAATGAAATATATACAAAAGTGGGCAACCAGAATGGTGAGAGGACTAGAAAATATGTCAGAATTCACTTGAAAGAATTCAGAGTTTTAGCTTGGGGAAAAGAACTAAAGGGTGTATAATAGCTGTTTTCAATAATTCTGTGAGCTGTCATGTGGAAGGATGATACAATTTTTTTCATTTCTTTTCTTTTCTTTCCAGGAGTAGGAGTAATAATAGGTAGAAGTTACAGAAAAGCAGATTTAGGCTTGATATAATGACAACTGGAGAGCTACCCCAAAGTAGAAAGGACTGCTTTGTGGGTCCCCCTCATTGGAATGGTCAAACCCAGGCTAAATGATCACTTGTGGCTACAGGTGGATCTTATTACTTAATTAAAAAGCAAAGCAAGCTGTACCTAATAGAGACTTGTAGTTTCATGTGCAATCCTCTTTTTGCTGCACCCCCCACCCCGTTTTATGTATATACAAATGCCTGTTCTTTTTGGTCTCTTTGTTAAGTTCAAAATAAAAATAAAAATAATATGCATTTCTTAGGAATATTGTAGAATTGATTGTTAACCCAAGTACAAGTTGGGTTAGTTTGGTGGTCCTTCTCTGGTTTTATGAAAGTGCATATTGCATCTTTAAGAATAACTTAAAGCTTCTCTCTCTCTGGAGAGCTTACTGGCTAACCACCCCAGGAAGAAGTTTCTATTTACTACCTCTCTCCTCACCCATTTATTCTTTTAGCTTTTTCTCCCTATTTCTGGTGCCTTTCCCTTCCTCCAAGTGTCATTATACAGGTCAAGAAATGGATGAAGAGGGATTAAGAGATTTGCTCAGTCACATAGCTGAAAGGTAACTTAAAAGTCCAACCCCCTCCTTTTACACAGGAGAATTAGCTGAGGCCTGGACAGGCAACGTGAATTATCCAAACTCACAAGGTAGTAAACGACAAAGCACATATTTGAATACAGTTCCTCTATCTCTGAATCTTTGCACCTCATACTTCCCCACTGTCCCCTTTGTTCAGTGGCCAATAACTTTGCATTGGTCATCTTCCATTCCGGGAATGTTCTTCTTGCTCAATTCTGCCTCTTATAATCCCTGGCTTCCTTCAATATTCAGCTCAAATTTCACCTTCTGTAGGAAGCCTTTCTTAGCCCCCTAGCTATTAGCACCTTCTATTCTGAAGTCCAACTATTTTAAATGTATCTTGTATATAGCTATTCACAAGTAAATGTAAGCTCCTTGAGGGCTTCATTTTTTTGTATCCCCAGCCTCAGTACCTGGCACAAAATGTTTAATCAATACTTAATTAATTGTAATGGGTACAGGAATCCCAGTTATACTATTAAGGGTAAATTTTGGCCCAACTTACCTTTCTGCAATAATTAGGTTATTATTACTATTATTATTATAGGATTTTGTTAATTTAAAAAATACACATGTGTATGTGTGTATATATATGTATGTATAAATGTCTTTACATATATGTACATATATATGTGTAATAGTTCTAAAATGCTAGGATTTAGCACTTCAAATTATAGTTTCTCTAGTTAGTAAAGAGTAATACAGGCACATACCCTCAGACAAATGTTTCCCGTTCTATCTGACATTATGAATCCTGAGTCCTAGAAACACAATAGCCACCACCCAAACAGCCAGATAAAATTGCAAATGTTTCTAGCCTTTCCTTTCTGGTTTATCTCTTGTTTAATGAACAGTGTGAGGCCGGATAGAAGTATTGTGGCAGGGAGCAGGCAGACAACCCATGGCATACATTGGCTGAAGAGATAATGCAAGTGTTCAGGGCACCTTACCATTTACCACATTTATCTCTCTTCTCTCTATTTCTGTATCTCTGTCTCTGTTATCTCTTTATTTCTGTCTCTTTCCCGCAGTGAGAGACAGTGTGGCATAGTGGATAGAGCCAAGAAGACCTGGGTTCAAGTCCTTCCTGCTCATACTGGCTATATGAACCAGAGTACATAGTACATACCTTAACTTCTCACTGCTCTGGGCAGCTCACCGAAGACCAAGTTGCAGAGAAGTTTCCAATCATGCAGGACTTCTCCAAATCAATTAAGCCACGTCTCCAGTCCTCTTTCCTCCTCTCCTTTCCGTTCTTGCTACTATCTACATTTGCCTTTCTCCTGTCTTCTTTTCTTTTTACCTGCTCCCATTCCTATGCTTTCTATCTCTCAGTAGCCCCCATGGGCATTTTTAGACCAGGGAAGGAAACATAATATTAAGCACTTAGTATGTGCCAGACACTTTAAAAACATTATCTAGTTTGATCCTCACAATAACCTATTATTATCCCATTTTATAACTGAGGAAAATGAGGCAAATCTATGTCTTGCCCAAGGTTACACAGCTAATAGGTATCTGAGAGCAGATTTGAACTCAGATCTTCCTGACTCTAAGACCAGGATTCTATCCACTGCACCACCTGGATGTTTCTAAAGGCAACTAAATTAATTATTAAATAAACAAGATTTAACTTTATACTCCCAGTTCTTCCCATTATTGACTACTTCCCTTCAAGTGTTCAGAGATCTCAGGCTTTCTTTAAAAAAAAAATCTATCCAAAAGGGGATCTGAAATTTGAATGCAATCTACAGGACTGATAATAGGTTAATAAATTCCCCAAGGAAAATTTATGTTTTAATAGGGATCAAAGCCTAACACTAAGAGGAAGAAGTCCCTGTATTCAAATTTAGGTGTAATCTAGCAGGTGGAGAATAGATTTAAAGCCCTCTGAAGTTAGACCTGGAAGCCTACAAACGTTGGCCCAGAGCCATTGTTCCAGATCTGATGGTAGCACACATCAGAAATAAAAGAATTGCCTCTTGTGATAAGAGCAGATAGGTGGTGCGAGGAAGACTCATCTTCCTGAGTTCAATCTGGCCTCAGACACTTACTAGCTGTGTGACCCTGGGTGAGTCACTTAACTCTGTTTGCCTCAGTTTCCTCATCTGTAAAAGGAACCAGAGAAGGAAATGACAAACCACTCTAATATCCTTGCCAAGAGAACCCCAAATTGGGTCATGAAAAGTCAGACACGACTGATACATTCTTCTAAATTAAAACTTTAGCACTCTTGAGGTCACCAGTCAAATCTATTACTATCATCTAGCAGGGATGGGGAACCTAGGGCCTCAAGGCTACATGTGGTGCTCTAGGTCCTCAAGTGCTGCCCGTTGACTAAATCCAAACTTTGCAGAACAAATCCCGTTAATAAAAGGATTTGTTCAGTAAAACTTGGACTCAGTCAAAAGGCCATGGCCAAGGACCTAGAAGGCCACATGTGGCTTTGAGGACACAGATTCCCCACTGTTGGCTCTAGAGAGACTATACTACGCTAACCTCCTAACCATTCTCTCCACCTCCATCTTTTCCCCCCTTCAATCCAACGCACAAATGACAGACAAATCTTTGTGGTGTACAAATCCGATCATGTTACTTCTTTGATCAAGCCTTTCAGTGTATCCCTATTGTATATTTTAAAAAGTTCCAATTCCTTTACCTGGCATTAATAACTGTCAGTAATTTGATTCCAACCTGACTTTTCAGGCTTTTCTCTGTTATATCCCCATGGGCTCCAGTTTACCTGGACTACTCCCAGAATACAAACAATATTTCCTTACTATTAACCTTTGCTCCTACAGTCTTCTAGATTGAAATACCCCTCCTCTTACTGTCTGTGCAACTGACATTCCACATCTGTCAAGGCCCAGCTCAAATCTCACTTTCCCTGTAAAACTGAGGGTCCAAGTGATTTCTCTCATTCCTCTGAGTACTTAGTAGCATTGATCACAGGGTCATAGATATAGAGATTACCTGGGTCAACCCTATCATTTTATAGGTGAGGAAACTGGGATCCAGCAAGGAAAAATCATCTTCTCATAGACATACTGATAGTGAGTGGCAAAAGTGAACTCAAACTCCAAACCCAGCATTCTTTCCACTGTACCATGCTGCATTCCACATATATAAAATAGAGCGAAGCAGTGAGGTAAATCGCAGAGAGAGTATTAGATGAGGAGTTGGGAGACCTGGGCTCTAGTTCTACCTCTAACTAGTTGAGGCCAAGTCACTTAACCTGTTTGCCTCAGTTTCCTCATCTACAACATAGGGGAGAACATCTCTAAGGTCTAAGTGAATTATAATTTTCTAACATTCAACTTCATTTCCACTCCTACTTTCTATTAGTTTATAACAAAAGAAATATGTTTGAAGAGATGCCTATAAAGATGGTATGATGGTAAGTGTTTAACAGCCAGATCTCTAGGTAGGGAAGTGTACCCCTGACACTCTTTTAAGTTTAATTTGCACTATTAACATCACTTTCTTAAGTCTAGGCAATCAACAAAACAATGTCAAACACAGACCTGGAGTGTTTATGATTTCTGAGATACAAATGCTCACTGAAAATTTTAAAATTGGCTCTTGAGAGCTCAGTATACCTGTGCCTATATGTAAAGGGTGGTTTTGAGCCTTTAGGGAAAGATAACAAAAGGAAGTACGACTTTAAGAACTCTTACTAAGTCACTTTCCTACCAATAAAGTTTTTATTATCTTGTTTATCATAGGAACTTAAAAATTTTCTTACAAAGTACATGATAAAAGATCATTAGAATAAATATATCATTTAACATTCACATCTGAAAAGGACTAGCTTTATAAGGAACAGCATGAGCAAAAGCAAGGAGCAGGAATGAACATGTCATGTGGACTGACTACAACAAGGGACTGGGATGGAAGAATAATGAGGGAAAAGTTTGGGAAGATTGGTAGTGTGGGACCAGATGGTAGAATTTCAGTCACTGTGAAACATCAGGATGATAGAAAATTTGAGGGGTTTAATAAGGTAATCACAACATATCATATATGTAGGTGATCCCTTGCCCTATAGAAAAATTGGAATTTTAATAGGCATTTAGGGTATTCCAGTAAGGTCTTCATATGTAAATTTTGGCAATTGAGATACACATGTGTACACACACATATATGAACTTGTATATAACACAATCTGTATTTTAAAGAATATAAATAATTTGCATTATAAGTTTGTTAATATACATACTCTTTCCTTCCTAAAAACCCTGAAGAAATGACTATTAGACCTGAACTTAATTATTTAATGCTATGTGTGGCATAGTGGCAAAAGCTATGGATATGGAATAAGAAGATCTGGGTTTAAATCCTGGTTCTGTTAATCACTACTCCTGTGACCTTAGGAAAGTCACTTGATAGTTCTTAGTTTCTTCCCTTGGAAAATGAAAGGGCCGTCTGTACCAGTTAAAGTAATTTATGCTCAATCATAGTACTTGAAAGAAACAAAACTTCCTATCTTTAATAATGATACAGGATCATAGATCTTCATCTAGAAGGGACCTCAGAGCTTTATCTGGTCCAACCCCCTCATTTTGTAGTTGAGGCATCTGAAACCCAGGGAGGTTGGGACTTGCCTGGACTCACAGGTAGTAAGCCTCTGAGGTATGTTTTGAACTCTTGTTTTTTGTCTCCAGAGCCAGTGCACCATATCACTCCAAAGTGGAATGCACAATCCTTGTGCATGGGAGCCCTTGCCCACAATGCAAAAAAGAAAGAGGTCTTTTATGGTTTTTATTGGGACTTGTAGAAGATTCATTGTTTCAGATCCAAGATCCTGAACAGGCATTTCTCTTTCTGAACATAACATCCTGTTATCTCCCTAATGAACCTGATGTTCAACCTCATTGGAAGCTCCAGTCTCTTTATTTACTCTACATTCTCATACGTTGTCCCTCCTGCACTTTATTCAATTCTCTTCCTTCAGAAGGTTGACTATTTAGTCAGGCATTTCTATAGGGTATTGTCCTCCTTCCCCCTTCTCAAATTCCCTTGCACCTCCAATATTCCTACTTTGCTAAACCCCAATCTGGAGCCAAATTGACATCTGCTAAGCCTTAGATTGCTAGGGGAGGAAGTCACAAAACTCAACCTATTAGGTTCACCAGAAATTCATCCTGCCTAACCTCAACTGGGCCCTCACCAATATACAGAAATTCTTTTATTTTTCTCTTACTCAGTACTGTATTCCTCACAATGTCTATTCCAGAACTCCCACCTCAAGCCCCACAATCCCACTCCCGAACCCCTTCTCCTATCATATGACCTTGTTGCCAGAAAGGTAACAGAGAAATAGTGGATAGAGTGTTCAGCTTAGAGCCAGAAAGACCCAGTTGGAAATCTGTCTCTCACACTTATTTTCCATGTGATTTTGGACAAGTCCCTTAACTTCTACGTACCTCAGGAAATTCTCTAGAACTTGTAATAGAAAGATTATTGGATTTGGAGTGAGAGGATCTGAATTCAAATCCCAACTCTACTACTTACTATCTGCACGACCTTGGGAAAGTCACTTCAGTTTTCTCTTATGTAAAATGAAGGGGATGAACCACATGATTTCTGAAGTCTCTACCAACTCTGATCCTATGATCTTTTGACTGCTTATATTACTGAGAAAATTGAAGCTATTGGTCTCGAGCACCTTCATTTCTCCTTCATCATACCTCAGAGCCTCCTTGCATCATTGTTTTCTCATCCTTCCGGCCTCAGAGGATTGACCTTGCCAAGGTTAATCCTTATGATTTTGCCCTCAACTCTCTCTTCTTTTTTTTCCGGTATTTTGCTACAGTGAGCCCTCTCATCTTTAGTCTTGCACTGGCTCATTTCCTTTGGCCTATAAACATACTCAGGTCTTTCTACCCTATCTGAAGAGATCTCTGTTGACCTTGCTTTCCTGTTAATCTATTGTTATATCTTCCTCCTCCCATTCCCAGTTAAATTTAAGAAAATATATGCTATCCTGGTTACCTCCATTTTCTTACATTCATTTTTCAATCTTTTGCTTATATCCAAGTGAGTTATTATTATTATTACTGTTGTTGTTGTTAACTGTACCCTCCTTCACACTCCTTCTTCCTTCCACTACGAGGAGGAACTCCTCTTCCACACGGCCCTAGTCCCGGCTCTCCTCCCATCTGTCTAACTGTTCTTTCTTACCTTCCTTTCCTGGTTTCTTACACTCGTAACAGCTCCTTGGTACGGGCATACCCCCACCCACCCAGGATTTCTATCCTTAGCCTTCCCTTCTCTTTAGACTTTTGCCCTTGGTGATCTTGGTAACATGCATTCAACAATCATCTCTATGTATAAATTTCATATCTCAATATTCAGGTCCAACTTATTCCCTGAAGCCCTGGGTTTTTCACTGCTGTCGTCACCTTTATGTGTAAGTAGCAACTGAAATTCAGCATGTCCAAAAATGGACCCAGTGTCTTCCTGCCTAAACTCTTTTACTTCCTGACTTCTAATGAAAATGCTACTTTCCTCCTAGTCACCCAGGCTCAGAACCTTACTTAATCTTCCTTTTCCCACATCTTGTATATGCAAGAAAATGCCAAATCCTATTCATCACTTGGCAGAGTAAGTGGCACAGAGGAAAGTACTTAATAAGGCTTGTTGACTCGATGTCTACTCCCCTAATATCTCTTGAGATCATCTTCTCTATCGCCATACTGCTGTCATTCTGGTTCAGATTTCTTTGTTCTCCACAGCTTTCAAAAGTAAGCTAAACATAGATATAACTATGTCATACCCTGCCCCCAACCTTCTGTGGCTCCCTATTGTTTCTAGCATAGAATATAGACTTAGCTTAGCATTTAAGGCCTTCCGAAATCTGACTCCAGCCTACTTCTCCTGCTGCATTTCAGACTGTTCTTCTTCATATATTCTCTGTTCCAGCCAGACTAGACTACCTTGACCTTGTCCTGCCCTCTTTGATTCAATACAATCTCTGCCCTCTGCCTGTTGAAATTCTTCTCTTCCTTAAATGCCTTAGCTTAGGTGTCATCTAATCCATTGAAGAATCCATCCCTTTGAAAATCATAGCTCTCTTCTCATTCATTAAAATACTTTGCCTAGATCATACTTTTGCCCCCATCCCGCATACTTTTATCTTTAGAGAACAAATATACAACTTCAGAAACAACTATTAAGCACCTGCCATACAATGTATATACTTTGTGAGAGGCATCATGGTAAAATGATTAGTGAGCCTCAAATTCTGGATGAAATGACTTCAGATCTTGCCTCTTATACATATTGGCGATGTAACCATCAGAAAATCATTCAACCCAGTGTTTCAGACATCCCTTTAAGACTATAAATTGAAAAATGCTTATCAGTCTATATTGGTAAAGAGCGTTTCTTTATGGGTAGTTCTTTATGTCAATGAAATTACAGGTTGAACCCTGCCAAATCCACCCAAAAAAATTTCAGTGCACTATGTCATACTTATTTGTATATGTGTCATGCTCCTTATTAGATTGTAAGCACTGTGAGGGCAGAAACTAGGGTATTTTTTTCATCTCTGTATCCCTAGTCCCTAACACTGTGGCTTACACTTAGTAAACACTTTTCAAAATTTGTGGATTAGAATAGAATATAGTACAATATAATAACCCGGTAGTCTTGTTCATGGGGAAGCAATATGGTAAATGTAGTTACCTATATGATATGAGTTCATAGAACAATAGAATGTCAGAATTGGAAGATGTCTTAGAGATCATCTAGTTCCCCTCTCATCATTTTACATATGAGGAAACTGAGGCCCAAAGTGGTTAAGTGAGGTAGTGACTGACCTAGGTCCCAACCCAAGATTCCTGACTCCCAATTAAATATTCCTTCCAATACACCACAATGTCCCTTTAGCCCACATAGCCCCTTCCGACTGACCTGTCAGAGCAAATATTTTCACCATTGGATGTGTGTCTTGGGTAGATGCAAAAAATAAAAAAAAGAAAGGTTGGGGGTGCACCAGAAGACCAAATTCAGGCTTTTGCCCAGGGCCAACCCTTGTCTTCCCTTTGTGGCTGTGATTGTTCCCTTGCTTTCAGACACACTTGGGTCAGGGTTGGACCTAGAAGGTCACAGGCCAGGAGTATATGCTACCAGGAAGTGATTTTTAAGTGTGTTAGGCTGAAATCTGATTTATCGGCTCTTCACAAAAATCTGAAAGCAAACTTCAGCCTTACAACTGAGTAATGCTTACTTCCTGAAAGCAGAGGAACTGGGTCAGAACTTTTCTCTCCTCCATTTCCAGGACTCTGGAATGAGCAGAGGCTTTGGAGACTATGAAGCCTGAGCCGGAGAGCAAAGTTCCAAACCCAAAGATAAGCCAAAAAAAAAAAAAAATCACTGGTTTTGGTATGATTCAGAAAACTTTGCTTATTTCCACTGGGGGGCAGGCAGAAGAATAGAGGTTAGCGGTTTGTATCCCCACTTCTAAAAGGTAGCCTAACCTGTGGTATAGAACCATCATCCAACGTCAGCTTTGGCCAGAGAAAAGTTCCGACTTGCCTGTCCCAGTCACATCAATTCCTAAATTGTATCTTCATAAGAAGTCGGAGAGAGTCATTCAGGAAAACAGAGGGTTAACCCGCGGTTTGCTGAGATGGGACATCGGTAATGGTTTCGTAGCAAAGTACCCTGGAAGCAAAATTCTATTTAATGAGCAGCTGTGTGATTACCAGGGAGCTCTCTATTCACACACATAGATTTTCTGGGAAATAGTTATTTTTTTCACTGCAGGACCTATCCTATTGAAAATTATGGTCCTAGGGATGACAAAACAATGCTCTCCATAAAGGTTGGTTTTTATGTTGACCCTATCTTAGCTTTTGAGGTTTCTCCTCTTCCTTCCCCCTTCCTTCTTCTCCCTTCAGAATTATTCTCAGTCTGTTTTGTCAATGGACAGAAGCAGATGGTTGCAAGGGTGCACAGAACACTAGATTTGGAGTGAAGAAGCCTGGATTTCCAATCTTATTTCAGACACTTAACATCTATGTGGTCCTGAGCAAGCCACAACTTCTCTCAGTATCCTTATCTGTAAAATGGGGATAATAACAGCTGCTTCTTCTCACAATTGTGGGGGGGATCAAATGAGATAATGCATTTGGTGTGCTTTGTAAACCTTCAAGTGTGATATAAATGTTAGCTAATATTACAGATCAAATATTTAGTACTACCCATTAAGTCAAGAACTAGTATCTTGATGACTTTGGTCAATCAAAACTGACTGCACAAGCTGCTTGTTCCAATTCTGTGTAGCTTACTACAGAGTAGCCCTCTGAGGTGCATACCGTGGACACAGACATTCTAATCCTGCCGCTCACAGCTTTAGGGCAAATTGGATTCTGATCCAGTATTCTTTCTATCCAGCCATCATTCCTCCTCTGGCTTCACTTTCTTCCCTTCACAGTCTTGACCCTATAATTAGTCATTCTCCTAAGGCATATCCTCCATCCTCAAATCCCTGGTTGCCTGGAATTCCATTGTTTCCACCTTGCTAAGCCTCAAATTGAGATTGCCCTGATCCTCTGTTTTCTCTGCTTCTATTCCACAGCCATCATAGCTACTGGAGAAGTCATGAACTGGGCCCACTAACCTATCTCATCTCCACAAATTTTCATGGAGCGCATTGGATCTTTCCTTTGCCCTTATCATAGCCTATTTTTTATACTTATTTGTGTGAATGTCATTGCCTCTTATTAGAGTGGAAGCCCCTAGCAGGCAGGGACTCTGTTTTTCATCATTGTATCCCCATTGCTAAGAACAGTCACATAGTAAGTGCTAAATAAATTGAATTGAGTTGAGTTCTGTTGGAGGCTTATAGACCAGCATTTCTATTGTATGGAAAACCACTGAATTACACTGGATCTCATCTAAAAACTGAAGTCAGGGTCAACTCATACCACTCTCGTTCTGCAGAAGAAATCACGCATGTACCACAAGTAATTACAGTACAGAACAGTATGTAATGAGTGAGTGTCATAGGAAAAAAAAGAGCAGGCAAGGTGAACACAAAGAGGATCTCAAGGTGTTATGAACCTCCCATTTCTGAGGGTTCAGATTTTCAAAATCCATTTACTTCTTTCAGCCCAATTCTCTGTGAACACAGAGAGAATTTGCATTGATGCTCCTACCTAACAGGCTGCAGGACTATCTCTAGATGGGTGGGCTGGGGATGGAGGGGACCTCTGTCAAAATCATACTATGTACCACACGTTAACATTTTGATGTTGTTGAAATCAGGGGAAAGGAAATATCCAGGTTAGGAGCCTTGAAGGGGAAAAAAATCACAAAGCAAAAACAAACAAACAAAACAAACAAAAACCAAACCCAACATTCAACCTGAGGGGAATGTGTGTGGAAGGGCCCGGTCAGTCTTTCAGTTTGCTGATGGGTTGTTTCTTTTTTTATGGTGTTAGGAAATAATGTTATGTTTGTGAACCACAGGTCTTTTTCTTTTTTCTTTTTTTCAAAAACTACATCTTCCTCACATGTTGCCTCCCAGAATCATTGCTCTGACACTCCCCTCCCCAAAACAGTTAGCTTACTTTGCTTCAGGGATGGCTCAGTAGCAGGTTTCTATACACCCACTCTGAACAATGAATTGGTCACAGAAGGCATACCCCTGGAAATCTTCATAAGAGGTATCCAATAATGTCTCATTTTATAAATGAAGACTCTGAGGTCCAGAGAGCTCCAGTGAGTTACTGAAAGTCACAGAATAAGGGGCATGGCTGGCATTAGAATATTGGTCCTTTGATTTTAGCTCCAACTCTCTGTCCACTGTATCACTACTAATCAACTGCTGTCCATTACAGAAATGTAAAAATCCAAGTACAGCTATCACCAGAAACTTGCCCTAATCTGTGAGATTGACTTGTAAGGAACACAAGGAATGTGAAGCTAAGTTGGGCAGTCTCCCCCCTTTGTGACTCTGAATTGCTCTATTAAGGCAGTAAATCTAACAATATTTTAATAGTCGCGCCAATGCTATGGTGACTCTCTATGTCCACGTCTTCACTCTACCATCAGGACCTGCTCAAACTTAACAGAACTGGGTGAAGCCTGCTTCCAGAGACCCCCACTTCCTTTGCTGTTCCATCAGATAGCCTTGGCCTTTCTAAATTGAAGCCTTTCCCAAGTCTCAGTTTGTCTGAGGCAATGCCCATTCAATGACTAAGGGCTATGATTCAGAAGAGAAAGTGAGGCTGATGACTTTGTGCAGCTAGGCCTCGCTCAAATCCAATTCACATATAGAATCTAGACATCGCCCTGGAATGTCATTGGTTCTCTTCAGTCAAGACATCACCCTCATGATGTCATTGGTCCTCTTCAAGAACAACGTATAGACTACCTCTCCTCCTAATCCCAGCTTTTCAAATGACCCCATGGTTAAAGTAATTTATCTAGTTAAATTTATCAAATCAATTTACCTGGTTAAAGTAATAAATAATTCATGACTCGCTGTCCCATCAATTTATCTGACCTTCCTCTCCTCCTCTCCTAAGCGTACTCCTGTACTGTGCAGTGAGGTGTCCCAGCTTACAACTTTCTTGGCCTTAATTAAAGATACCTTTTCCTTTATATGTGAATTTTGATCTATTTTCAGATTTGACAGACACATAAGTAAATTAACCTTTCCTTTGCAAGAAAATTGTAATAGTGTTTTTTTTTTACAAATAAAGGCTTCATAAAGTAATTTTGATGCCCAATGCCAAAAATATGATATAATTCATACCCTAGAAATTCAAAGCCTTTCCATGAAGATGGAAAGATGAAAAGAATCAGTGATAAAGCAGTGACATAGGATCTCTCACCCCCACCCCCACCCCCATTCTTTGACTTTGTATGCTTTGTTGTTGTGTTTGTATTTATGCGTGTATGTTACTTTCACATAATGGATTAATCTTGGAGATCAGGATAGGAAGTTGGAAAAACACTAAAGACACCTTACATGGGGTCATTTTTCTTCATTTATTTTTCTTATGTTTCATTAGCAAAATCCTAGCCATCTTTCAAGATCCAGTTCAAGTCCTTCTTCCATGAAATTTTCCAAGATCATTCCAAACTAAAGTGATCTCTTCTTTCATTCTCAGAGAAGTCATTGATTCTACCACTCACCTTAAAATTCACAATGTACTGATTTGTCCTCCACTTATGTTATTGTCTTCATTGTTCAAATTAGACAAATTCATATTTGTTTAATGGTTTGAAATAAAACCATATACAGAATAGGCACTTAATAGAATTTTGCTGTGTAGCCGGGGGTGAATTGGAGTGTACTCTCAAGGAATTATGAAGGAAAAGTGGTGAAAAAGATTTCTTCAGGCTAAATCATGACCAAAAGAGATTAGCTGGTACGTGGCAAGATAGAAAAATAACCAATGTATAATCCATAGCTTCCATTGGTATCTTTGGGATGTTAAGATAATTTAAGGAAGCCTCTTTGCCTTCTGGATGGACACTGTGGTGAATTTATAAGAGGAACTTGACAGAAGCCACATAGGATATGTGGACATAGATAGTTTGTGATTTGTATTACTCAAGAGAGATGCGCATTGACAAAATCATAGATCCAATGGAGTATGAGAATATTGCAGGATATCACACAAAGATGAAATCTGTCCTAAGCAACTTAATATGCTACTGGTTGGGGGAGTGGAATGCAGATACTGCATGTATATAAATAAAATTAATATAAGGTAGGGACTAATAGGGAATGTACTGCCTCTTCACTGCTACCTCATAAAATTTGTCTTTTCCTTCAAGAGGCAGTGCAATTTCCAAGTTCTACGTGAAGTCTTTCCTCATCCTACCTACCTCCAAATGTTAGTGCCCTCTCTCCCAAACGGCCTACATTTCACTACTCTTTATTTTGTAGCCATGCTCTGGGTTTACTCTTCCTGAACAAGGCTACATCTCCCCTTCAAGGTTCTAGGGGTACCCCTAAGGGTCTAGAGGTGTCTTTTTCAAATGCTATCAGCTTTTCAATATCAATTGTCAGTAATTAGTACTCTGGTATCATTTAACCAACTAATAGCAAGAGCTTTTACAAAGAGATATTTACTGAGAAGATATAGCAAGAAGAAAAGTTAAAATATTTCTCCCCAACACCTGGGGACACACTCTCCCTTAGGGAGAATGGGCTCAAACTGGAAGTGGTTGCTACAGGGCATTTGCCCCACCAAGTTTACTTCCAAATGAGGTATAACCAATGAATAAATCATTATAGCTCTTTCTTAGCTGCTTACCAACTATGCTGAATTAAAAAGTTTACGCAGGGCTTGTCTTCTTTTGACTGGCTGCAAAATCTGGACTAGACTTTGGCTCCTGGATCTCTGGTGACTTGCCATTCCAACCATTCAAAGCTCACAAGGTTGTAACTGTCTAAAATACTCCTTTGCCTAAAAGTAGGAATGAACAAATGCCAAGAGACAAAAAACAGAAATTCATATTCACTGGCCACATAAATGCCCTGGGAATGGAGGGTTCAAATCTTCTCTCTATTTGGAGAGTTATAGCATATCTCTCTCCTTTAAATGCAGTCAAGAAGGAAAGGGAAAGAGGCTTGGTGTGGCTGATTAGTGCCTTTTCAATGCTTTCCAGTTCTGTTCAGCAGCCAATCAAAATTTTCTCTCTCCGCCATGTGGTTAGTGGACCAGAACAAGTTAAAAATATGTGCCCATCCTCAAAATCCATGTACACCGTGAACACTTGTTAAGGTTGGACTTGGTCACTCCCTATTACACTTGTAACCCTGTATCACCATTGTCATGAAGATGGAGATGCATTTCCAAAGATCTGCAAGCCACTGACTAGGCGATCTGAAAGTGTTCATAGAGAATTCTGGAAGAAAGAAGAAGTGAAATTGAGAAGTGGAGATTTGGGAATTTGTCCACCATCTTGATGCCGTGTAGACTTCCCAAAGTTGTGTATGTGTGCTTCTCTGCTTCTCCCTAGAGCTGCTGTTCAGTGCTGCCATTGCAGTTGCTTTTAAAATGTCAGGAAGGGTCACTGTATGAAGAGAGACTATTAAAGACTGCTAATTGATGAGATCTGCCTCTCGTCCCCATCCCCTTCTTTTCTTTGCACCTTTGCATCTGAATTGGGAAGGATGTAATGCCTTTGAGAAGGGAGATGAGGAGGGAAAAAGTTAAGCAGAGAGAGCCATTCCTGCTTCTACAGTGAAGAGTATCTGACTTTGGCCACTGTTAAAGCCAGTGAATTAAACCTATCCATCCTTTCACTTTCATTCTACATTTTATTGCATTGGCTCTTCTCCTTTATGTGAAAGAAATCAGTGACCACTAAAAAGCGTTCTGAGAATTTGGGGAAGGAAAAGAACACTTTCTGCTTCTATTTAACTTTGTCTTTTCTGTATTCTAAATCATATTATTTCAAAGTTGGGCTTCCTGAGGTCATCTGGTTACATGATATTAACTGTTTGGAAGAAAACAGAAAATCCAAGTTGGACAGAAAATGTTTTATAGCCCTGGGCCACTGGGCATTCAACTAAAGATATTATTCCTGAATGACATCAATCACTACATTTTGTTTTTTAACATTTGACCGATTCCAAATCTATGTGACTCTATTCAGTCCTTCTTAAACTGTGGATTGAGAGTAGAAGAAGTTTAAGAAGGCCCGATTCAAACTTAGATCTCTCTGGGGCAACTAGGTGTTGTGGTGGATAGAGGTTTAGGCCTGGAATTAGGAAGACCTGAGCTCAAATCTGGCCTCACTTACTAGCTGTGTGACCCAGGGCAAGCCACTTAACCCTGTTGGCCTCAGTTTTCTCATCTGTAAAATGAGCTAGAGAAGAAAAGGGCAAACCACTCTATTATCTTTGACAAGAAAACCCCAATTGGGGTCATTAAGAGTCAGATACAACTGAACAGCAACAATATACATCTCTCTATCTTGTCCTTGGGATGTGATAAGACACTTTGTTACGTAAAAAAAAAAACAAAAACAAAAAAAAACTTGCTGAAATCTCCTTTATTTCTGGATTTTTCCTAGTCAATCAAATGAGATAGTATTTGTAAAACACTTAGCCTTACAAGGCCTGGTACATAGTAGGCACTTAATACATGCTTGTTCCCTTCTTCCCCATTACCTGACATACCAGTCTAGTATCTCTGTGAAAAAAAGGAAATAAGTTTAATCTGGAATGATCTGTTCTTAATGAACCCATTGTGGTTCTTACTGATTACCACTTTGTAAATATCTTTTGAAACTATCCCTTTAACAGTTAGTTGTCAACAACAACAACATCATCAAAATTTTGCAAAGAATCAAAGTTGGGGATATTGTGCAGAGGATTCTTTCCCATTCAGCATTAATTGGATTGGATAGCTTCTGAGGTCCTTTCCAATTCTCAGTTTCTGTGATCTCAGGCATTTTCCTTCACTGAGTTTTCTCATCTACAATACCTGTACTTCTTACTTCACAGAGCCATCCTTAAGAGGCTATCCAAATGTGAGCTATACATAAAGAAGATTTATGCAAAACTGTTAAGGAAAATGTAATCAAGTGTCAAAAAATATACAGCAGGTAATCAGGACTGCAGAGGACAGCAGAAGATGTGCGTAGTTTGAATAAATGGAGAAGAGGAGAGAAAGCATTTCAGATGCGAGGGAAGGCATACCAGGCATAGAAATAGCAAGAGCAAAATTACAAATATGCCTATGAATATGACACAGTGAAGTATTTTGGGGTTGATTGGTTGGGAGATATTGTAGGTAACTGAGTAGAAAAGTGACAAGAGAGAGTCAGTGATTTGAAATCAGTTTGGTATGCATGTAGGATGACTTAAAGGTAAGAGAGATGAGCTAGGAAGGCCAATTAGGAGACTTATTAAATAGTACAGAAGCATAGGGGCCTGGATTGGTGGTGGCATCAGAAAAGAAAGAGTCAAATTTTAGGGATATTGTGATGAAAGAATCAATAGAACTTGGAGATGAATTGGATATAACACACTACCGAGAGCCAAGAATTGGACCCAACTTCTTTAGTTTGAGTGATTATAAGAATGACAGTGTAACTGACAAAATTGGAAAAATTAAGATGGGGAGGGATTGGCTTGCTTATATGGGAAAACACTGAGTTTTTTTTTTACACCTATTAAGTGAGATGATAGAAGGATACCCAAATGGAAATGCCCCAGAGGACATTGGAGACAGAGAGATGCGGGGAAAAGTCAGGACTATAAAAAAAAATAGATTGGCCTTTGAGGTAGAGATAGTGGTTGAAATTGTAAGCCTAGATTAGCCCACCAAAGGAGAGCACATCAAAGTATAAAGGCATAGGACTGAAGACTGAGATGTGGGAGATAGGTGGAGGGATAAGAACCAGAGGAGTAGAAGGAAAACTAGGACCAGAAACAACATTTTATAATTGTTAGCCAAACAAGGAGAGCATTTCAAGAAGGCAATGGTCAATAGTGTCATATTCCCTAAAGGACAAGAAAATTGAAGATAAAGAAGAGATTGTCAGATTTGGCAAGAAGGGTATTGGTGACATTCAAAAGAGTTTCAGTAGAGAGATAGAATCAGAAGCCAATTTCAGGGGACTGAATCTCAGACTGGTAAGTTATTTCCTGTGGCTCAAGGTGTACTCGTTCCTTTGATAAGGCTCTCCACCAAAGGTTATTGAAAAAATTGAGTCACTGTGGCATTAAGGAACTCTTTTGTCATGGATTTAAGCTGGCCTGAAGAAAGGAAACAAAGAAGAACAGGTATAAAAGGATTATTTGAATGGAGAAGTGATAGATGCTAAAATCTAGTCTTATTTAAAATTTTTATAAATGGTCTGAAAGAGGTAGTACACAGTGAAATCTCCAAGTTTGCTAATGATGATAAGCTCTTTAGGATATTGAAATTGGGGCTAAACTGCAGGAAGCTTTTGAGAATAGGCAGAAAAGTGGTGTCTGCAGGTGTCAGGGCCTGACTTTCTGGTCTCCCATGATGATAGAAATCAGACAATAGAACCTCCCATAGATGCAGAGGAAGGGTCATATCCTGGAGCCCTAGAGAGACCCTTCTCTTTTTTTTTTTCTTTTTTTTTTTTTTTTTTTTTGCAGGGGGGAAGGCAGGGCAATTGGGGTTAAGTGACTTGCCCAAGGTCACACAGCTAGTAAGTGTGTCAAGTGTCTGAGGCCGGATTTGAACTCAGGTACTCCTGACTCCAGGGCCGGTGCTCTACTCACTGCGCCACCTAGCTGCCCCCTAGAGAGACCCTTCTCATCCTCTCTTCAGTGCAAGGGCAGTTTACTCATGTAAGAGAAATACTCAATCACTACATTAAATAGCCACAGTTTTCTACAAATCTTCATCAACACACCTTTTCCCTCCTAGAAGAACTCCCAGAAGTTGTCAACAACCTGAGAATAGTGAAGGGGTGCTGCTTATTCATTTGATGGATACCCATTGTGTTGTCCACAACTTCTTTGTTAATTCATTCAATGAGGAGAGAGGCCCTAAGATACCAGCCCCCACCTTCCTTTGTTTTGGACCTCTTTCTCCATTCACTGGTCCACCCAACCTAGAAGACTAGTGAGTTTTGCCCCTGTACTTTGGTCTTTATGCTAGAATTCCAAAACATAAAATCTAAGAGTTGAAATCATCCATGTCAACAGAGTTGATCAATGCCAACCTGCCATCCAGTTCAACCCTCTGTTGAGGACCCTCTCTCCCAGTATAAAGTAAGTTCCTTGAGTGAAGGGGTTGGTCATGTCATGTCTTTGTATCCCCATGTGCCCTGCACACAGTAGGTGCTTAATATGTATTGGTTAAATTGAATTGCATTCACCAGAACCAACTGGCTTGGGACATTCCCCATACTGCCTGGATCCTGCTGCAGAGGGAGCTTACTCTTCAGATATCTCTGCAGGAATGAATCTGGCTAACAACTAATTCTCTTAGCAACCTCATCCACACTCACAGCTTCCTAGTTTCCTTCAAAGGTGAGATGCTACCTCCTACGTGAGATCTTTCCTGATCCCCCCTTTTGTTAGT
This sequence comes from Trichosurus vulpecula, assembly GCF_011100635.1. Taxonomy (NCBI): domain Eukaryota; kingdom Metazoa; phylum Chordata; class Mammalia; order Diprotodontia; family Phalangeridae; genus Trichosurus; species Trichosurus vulpecula. Next base: position 168,416,635 of record NC_050580.1, on the reverse strand, counting down.
ACCCTATCCCTTTTCTGTTATTTTGTTTATATTTTGCACTGATTTATCAGTGTTGTATCTGCTGTATTGCCCCAGTAGGGCAGGGAGAATGTAAACTCCTTGAAGGTAAGATCAGATTTGTTGCTGTTGTTTGCAAGTGGTATAATGTCTTGCATATTGTATTGAGCAAAATTATTTAAACCTTGGGTCACCCTACAATGCTAACCCCAGTATTCTGCTTGTGTGTGTGGCTAACTCTTCCTCTGTTAATAGCAAGCACCCTGGCACATCCAGGATGTGCTTTGATCACAGGTAGCTTTTAAAGGGGTTAACAAATCTTATTTTAATTACATTCACTAGTTCAGGGGAAAGGTCCCCACCCTGAGTAGGGAACTTCTATGAGAAAATTATCACTCTGGCATGGATGGTCATAGGAGAATTACCTGGAGTCACTAGATGACTTTTCTGGTTCATACAGCTAGTTTGTGTCAGAGTCAGGACTTAAGCTCATGTCTTCCTGAATTTGAGACCACACTTCTAACTACTTTGTCATGGTTTGCATACAGTAGGTACTTAACAAATGTTTCTTGAGGTGAAGTGAAATGCTGACATTGATTATCTCTAGAGATCTAGAGCTCAGGCCATGGTGGGTGGGGAGTGACCTTTCATTGATCTTTACTGACAGTAAGGTTCTGAACTATCAGTAATGATCAATGAAAGGTACATACAGGGCATGTTGAAGGCTGCTTTAAGCCATTACTAATGCTACAAATCAGATTTTGTTGGTTGTCTAGACTTAAGAAAGTGATGGAGGAAATATTATTAATGCAGATTAGACTTAGAAGTATGTCATGTGTTTTCAGAGAGCCAGTTGTTAAATATTTACCAGCACATTCCTGAGTATGTCGGAATCATTTTTAGACTGTCATCGGAAGACAAGAGCCCCATATGCCCCTTCAACCATAAAGATCAACAGAAGAACTATTATTGTTAGACTCTAAGACTTGATGTTTGTTTAACTTTGGTTAAAAATGTATTAATTGTCAATAAGAAAAATTAGCCTGGCCCTTTAAAATGCCCAGTTGCTAAATCAATCACACAGGCTGCCAGAGGAGAGATGAATTAAAATCAATTGAAACAGTGATATCTCTCACAGACTTCAGGATTTAAGGGCAGCTTGTATCCTCAGAGACAAAATAATAATTGTTTAGATTTGCATAACTTTGGGATGATTACAAAGCATTTTATATTTATATATGATCACACATGATCTTTACAGTGACCCCATTGCACAACACAGAGAAAAAGAGGACAACCCTAAGGCCTCAAAGCATCTGCGACTTGTTCAGAGTCATATGGGGAGTGTCAGAGCAAAGACTGGAATTCAGTTCTTTTGTCTCCTCATGTAATGCATTAATACTTTGCCTTCATGCCTTCTGATTGCAAACCAAGAACCACAGAATCTTAGACTCAAAGGGATCTCAGACTTCATCTAACCTAATTCCTTAACAAGCAGGAATTCTCTATAAGGCTCCTGAGAAATGATCAGCAAGCCTCCAATTGAAAACCACCATTGATGCGGAAACCCACTAGTTTCTGAGGTGTTCAATGACACCGTTGGACAGCTCTAATAGCTAGAAAATGTGTGCTTATGTAAAACAGAAATCTGCCTTTCTTCAGTTTCCACCCATTAGTCCTTATGCAGCACTCTGGGATCTAACAAAACAAGTCTCTTCCTCTGTTAATAGCAAGCACCCTGGCACATCCAGAATGGCCTGCTAGCTCAGGTTCTTTGATCTGCTTTTAAAGGAAAGGTAGCTTTTAAAGGGGTTAACAAATCTTATTCTAATTACATTCTCTAGTTTAGGGGAAAGGTCAGTACCCTGAATGTGGAGAAAATACAAGCAGAGAAATTAGCACAAAGACCAACAGACAGGGCTCCATCTGATCAAAGTAATACAACCACCTACATATGCCACTGGATTGGGGGAGCACAGATACATCCGAGTAGCTGGGGGCTCTTCTCATGCGCAAGCCCCCAAAGCAAACTACTAACCTCAGAATATATATAGACTTTTGGCTAATAGGCTCAGAGCCAGAAGGCATCACAGCCCTCATGACTCAGTGCCTAATTAGCTTACTACCAACAGGTGTGAAAGCCTTCCTGAAAGCAAGCCTCCCCTAAGCAAGCTCCTCCTTAGGCAAATTCCTCCTTCAATGAGCTCTTCGTGACTCAGGATATATCACAGCTGTGATTGAACACATGTGGTCACATAGGCCTATTAATGGACGGGAAAGATCTTCCTATTCCATTAACATCCTATTCTCTTACAATGTTTCCAATATATGAAGACAACCATTGTAGTCCCCCTAAGTCTTCTCTTACCCAGACTAAGCATCCTTACTTCTTTCCATCAATCCTATATATATGGCTAGATTTTTAATCTCTTTACCATTCTGTTCCCCATTCCTTGCACTTGCTCAAGTGTGTCAGTGTCCTTCTCAAGACCTAGTTTCTGGAAATTCATATAATACTCCAGAAATAGTGGGCAGTAGGTCTGAAATCTCAGAAACAAAATGGAATGACTGTCTTAAAGCAGCATCGGAGAGTTTCAGGTTTGTTTGTTTACTTTGTTTTTAAACTGGTGTGCTTCATTGTTGACTCATATTAGCTTGCTATCTACCCAAGTCTGTCCGTGGAGATAAAGCATGATATAGGAAATGCTGCTGCTGCTGCTGATGATGGTGATATTTATAGAGCCCTTTAAGGTTTGCACAATACTTTATGTGTGTTACCTCATCTGGTCCTTACAATGACTGGGTGAGGCAAGTGCTATTATTAGCCCCATTTTTAAGATGAGGAAACTGAGGCAGGCAGAAGTTAAATGACTTGCCCAGGGACGCACAGCTAGTAAGTTTCTGTGGCAGGATTTGAATGTGGGTCTTCTTGACTCCGAGTCCACGACTCTCTCCGTTGTACCAGTGTCTAACACAGGTAGGGTGATATGGAGCAAGTTCCTGACCTCTCGGTGCCTCAGGCAACTCTATGATGCTAAAAATTGTAGAGCAGATGCTAATAAGCTTTGGTTCAGAGAGAGTTTTCTGTATCATTGAAGTCACAGGTTATTCTAGAAATAAATAATAATAAAAGCTAGCATTTATATAGCACCTACTATGTGTCCTGTACCGTGCAGAGCACTTTACAAATGTTATCTCATTGGATCCTCGTAACGACCCCAGGAGGTAGGTGCTGTTATTATCCCTATTTTACAGGTGACGAAACTGAGGTAAACAGAGCTTAAGTTCAGGGTCACACAGAGAGTAAGTATCTGAGGCCCAATTGGAACTCAGGTCTTCCTGACTCTGTCTACCTAGCTCTGTGTGTGTGTGTATATATATATATATATATATATATATATATATATATATGCATGTGTGTGTATACATGTATACACACATGTGTATATATTTATATATGTAAATACATATATGTGTATATGTTTGGGTTTTTTTTCCCAAATTCATGGAGATATCTTCCCTTAATACAAAAGGGAGAATAGCCTCTTCCACTTGTCCTCTCCTTGATGCCCAATCTTTTGCTGAATGTAGCGCAAGTATCATCCTAGACCTAGTAGCCCATGAATAGTGGCTAGCTCCAACACTTTTTCACACCTCCCTGAAACATACAGGATTAGGGGATGAAAGGTCTAGAGCTAAAAGGGACTTTAGAGGCCATCTAGTTATTACCCCCCATTTTCAGATGAGGAAACTGAGGCTCAGAGAGGTTATGTAACATGACCAAGGTCATATAAGTATTAATCATCAGAGATGGGATTTGAATCCAAGTCCTCTGACTTCCCAAGCCATTGCACTTTCCACACTGCCGTGCTTCATGCAGAGGAACACTTATGATAGAACCACCTTATACTTATACAACACTTTGTACCTTTTAAAACATTTTTCATATATGGTGTCATTTCACTTGCTCCTTACAATAAATCCATTTGACAGGTGAGGAAACTGATACAGAAGATAAGAGACTTATCCACAGTCCTAAAGAACAGGGCATATAACAAAAGTCTTGATTCTATGTGTCTCCTTGAGAGAGCTAGATCTATAACTTGGGTCTGATTCACTTTCCATTTCACCATGCATACCAGCCCTCAAAAAATGGGCACCTGCTTGAAGAAAAGTGGCTGCAGTGACATATAGGGAAAAGAGGACTTTTTCCATAAACTACTTGGGGAAAGCCCTTTTCAGGTTTCTCACAGCCAGCCCTCTGACCCATGGATCAAAGAATGGTGTTCAAAGTTGCTTTTTGTGGCATCTTTTTAAACAGAATCTTTTCAGTAGTTCTTTGGTTTATTGTTACTTCTAAATGCATGAATTCATTCAAGTTGTAGAGCACCTGCCTTTCAAAGAGCTTACATCTGCTCTTGCCTTTTTAGATTATGTTCTATAGCTGAACTAGCTGCATGAGCGGAGTAGGGGTGAGGGTGGGGGAACCCAAAGGGCAAAGAACTAACATGTCATCGATCCATGTATTTCTTTGAAGGGCACAGGGAGAACATGCAGGTTGGCTAGATATCGTCCTCCTGTTTGTTTCTCCTTTGTTACTGTCATATCATTGTCTGGAGAGGAACATTCATTCTGGAAGAAAAAGCAAGGTTATGAAAGTGAGCTATATAAGTAGTTTACTACTCTACATGGACTTTGCCGTTGTCATGGTTACTTTTTTTCCAAATACAAAATTGGGACCTTTGCCCTACTCCTCAGAGTGGAGGAAATCAGGGAACAGGGAGGTTTGCATCTAGATCCTATAGGAAACGGATCTTACAAGTGCAAGACTCATCAGTTCTCAAAGTGAAAACATAGCAGCAAACCAAAAATAGAACATAAAGCTTATTTTGCACTCCCCAGTCTGCTCATGCCCATGCTTTGTGACCTTGGACAAGTCATTTCACCTAACAGAAGCCTCAGTTCCCTCATTTGTGAAATGAGAATATTTGAACCCGATGATATCTAAGGTGCCTTCCAGGTCTAAATCCTAACTTCATGCTTTTTTCACATCATTGCCTTCTTCAAATGTTATATCTGTCTCTCCTTTACCCACATCCTTGCCTTCAAAACCATACTTCAAGCTCACCTTTTGCAGAGAGCTTTCCCCAATTAACCCTCTCTAGTCTAAACCCTCCTGCATCCTTGCTTCTCTTAAGGCAGGACTCAGCATATAGATGGCTACATAGTAAGTAGTTTACCTGGAAAAGATCTGGGTGGGGGCGGGGCAGATATCAGTCTGTTGTAAGCACATTATGAGTCAAAAGTGTGTTGTGGAAATCAAAAAAGGTAATGCTAGCTTAGGCTTCATTAAGAGAGGCTTGTATCCAGGACTGGGCAGTCTGTGATTCTATATATTCCTGCTGTTTTGGTCTGATTACATCCAGAGCTCCTTATTCAGCTCTCTGCACCAGATTTCCTGAGGAACATTGGTAAACTGGAGAGCATTCTGAGCAGGGTGACCAACATGGTGAAGATCATGTTATGTGAGGATTGTTTAAAGGAACTAGGTCTATTTAGCCTAGAGAAGAGAAGCCTTGGGGTGGGGAGCATGGTGGAAGAGTAAGACAGCTGTTTTCAGGCATCTGAGGGCCCATTTGTAGAAGAATGGGACTTGTTTGGCCCAAGAAGGCAGGACCTGTAGTAATGAGTAGAACTTTCAAAGAGGTAAATTTGGGCTTGATGAAATTAGAGCTAACCCCAAAGTGGAACAGAGGACTTTAAGCAGTGACTGAATGATCCCATGCTGGGTATGTTGTAGAAGGCACTCTGGTTCAGGTAGGGACTGGGCTGGATGGTCTCTGTATTCCCTTCTAACTCTGAGAGTTGATTCTGTGATTCTATATGCCGTGAAACCCCTTTGTAGCCAACTGTATCGTGGGGTATCATACGGTTCATAGGGAGACAACATAGACATCTCTGATCTCTTCTCCCCCAAATCTTCTCCAAGGGAGACTAATCCTTAACAGGAGGGGAAGCAAGAGGTGGAAAGAAGCAGCTGATCATCTGGCTCTTCTCAGAGAGAGGGGATACTAGGCTGGAATCATATCTACCTATTCACATAAATATTATTAATCGAGGGTATTTCAGGTTCAAACTAAACTTCCAATGGCTATTCATTAATGGGGAAAGGAGGACTGCAAGCTTATGATGCAAGGCTTGATTCCCTTCCCAACAAATATTAGTTCTACAATGAACATACAGGTTGCAAATAGCAAAACAAAAACAAACCACCAAAAATCCCCATTTATTCAAGTTGATGGCAAAATAGAAATCTGAGGAAGTATATATAGGAAAATATATACCAGACAATGTAGAGTGAAAGAACAGCCCCATCAGGAGTGAGGTGATTCAGCTTAACCAAGAGAGTTGTGCCTTGACCCCAAACTCCCCCAAAAAGGAAAATTCCCTGGAGTCTGTAGTGTAGTATGCTGAAGATGGGGACATGATGTAGATTGCCAGTTCCTCTCTTGTCAATTTCTTCCCAGAGTCTTATTCTTACTTCTTCAGCAACTTAAAGTGAGGTTGGCATCATTCATTCTCTCTCTTGAAACTGGAAGCCAGAAGCCTCCAAAAAGACTGGAGAGCCCAAAGAGACTGAAAAGGAGCCAATCTCTCCTCTCTTTTGTGTTGTCAATTCTGCCCTGTTCCCCCTTCCCCACATTTGAGGCATTGATTTTCACCAAAGAGAAGCGAGTCCTATACCAATGGGCTTTGGGTCTCAGATTATACTATATACTTTTCCCTACAACCCAGTACCTTTCCTCTATGTGTAAGGCATTGTTTCTGAAATTTACTTTCCTGTAACTTACATATTTTTTAAAGAAGGGATAGGTAGACTAGTTCTATCAATGGTACAAGGAGTTTCTGGTACAGAACTTTCTCTACCAGGGAAGATTGGTACTTTCCCTGCAACTCATAGCCTGAGAAGGTTTCCTGAGGTAATCAAGAGGTTAAGCAACTCTTCTAGGGCTACAGACAAGATGTCCTGTCTCCAAGGCCAGCTCTCTATCCACTAACCTCATTTTGTCTCTTTCTTGGCAGTACTTAGAAAATAAATTCATTGCTGCAAGGCAAGCCCTGAAGAAGAAATGGAGGTTCCTACATAAACAACTGAGGTTACTCTAGTAGTCTCAGATAGAAGTGCTTGTAAAGGTTTTAATTCATACTTAACGACTTTAGAAATGTCTTCTGGGCTAAAGCTCAAGTTGGCTTGAGTTGTAATAATCCAATAATAATCTTGAAATAGCGTTAATAATCCACCCTTTGAGAACATTCTGTTGTTTTCTGAGATAAAGAAAATTAATAGCCAGCCTTGTACTTCATATACTGAAGCATTGTCCTGTAAGAATTTTAAAATCATTTCATGCACATGTATTGTTTCTTCTGTTATATTATAGGCTTTTTGATGGGACAAACCATATGTTATCTAACTAGCTTTGCCTACAGGGGGGTTGGAAGTAAATATTCTTGTCTGATTTGTCAAAACATATTGGTCAAGGCACCACCTATGTGCCCTGTGACAGTTCACTCACCTGGGATGCAGAAGCATTTGCAATAGCTGGCTAGCTAGGAATGGAAAAGAAAAGAAGCCTGAGTGCATCCATCACTATGTACCATTTTCCTACTGATATCAAACTTAAAGTGGCCTCTTCACAACTTCCACTGATTGCTACTAATTCTATCCTCTTGGGACCAAGCAGAAGAAACCATCCATCTTCCATGAGACAGTTATTTGGATGCTTGCAGATATCTGTCATGCCCCAATTTCCCTCTTGCCCTTTCAATCTCTCTTCTCTCAGTTAAGTGTTCCCAGTTCCTTAAAATGCCACCACCCGCTTTGCCATCTGTGCTTCTGCTGCACCCTAAGGACTTTGATCAAGCCCTTCCCTTCCCTCTACCCTGTAGTTGAATTCTCATGCTTCTCACTTCCCCCATTTAGAACGTGAGCAGAAACTGTCTCACTTTTCAGTTTGGTTTTCTGGCACTTAACACAGTACTTGGCACATAGTAAGAGCTTAACCAATGCTTTTCCCTTCTGTTTGCCCATTGTTCAATAATTTTCACTTTAATGGAGTTGGGGAGATTACTAAGCTTAACTCTATACCTCGATTTCTCCCTCTCTGAAATCTTGTTGTTAAATCAACTAGTGAATTGTATTGTTCACTAGAAAGGCAGGGTGATATAGTTGTGGAAAGCATACTTGACTTAGAATCAGGAGAGACCTGGATTCAAATCCTCCTTCTGATTCTTAGCTATGTGGCCAACGGCAAATCATTTAACCTGCCAGTGCTTTGGTTGTCTCTTCAGCAAAATGGGGGTATTAATACCTGTCATATTATTACAGGTTGTCTCAGATGAGATGATAGATATAAAGTACTTTGCAAACCTCAAAGTGCTGGATAAATGTCAGATATTAGGGGCTTGATAGTGGAAAGACTAATTTATGGGACCTTGTGAAAGTGAAGAAGGCAGGGGAAAGAACTGGGAGTATTTGGCTCCTTAGCTGACTTTTGCTGCTTAGGTTATCTGGAAAGAGTGTAGCCTCCAAAGGCACATGTTTGAATACCGTCAGGAACACAGGTGGAATGCATGGGAAATTAGATTCCCCCCATCAGAGAGTTCTTTCAGTAAGATAGCCCTTTTGTGTACCAAATGGGATAGAGTATACATTAATTTTAGCATACAGCTAAACCAAACTGCCTACAAATCCTTGACAAAGCCCATAACTTCCCCTCCTACTCTTCATCAAGGATGTAGCTAGGTGGCTCAGTGGATAGAGCACTGAGCCTGAAGTAAGGAAGACCTGAGTTCAAATCTGGCCTTAGACAGTTACTAGCGTTGCAACCCCAGGCAAGTCACTTAACCTCTGTCTGCTTTAATTCACTGGAGAAATAAATGGCAACACCATTCCAGTATCTTTGCCAAGAAAACCCACTATCGGCCTGCTGTAGTCTACTGGGTCACAAAGGGTTTGGCACAACTGGACAACAATTTACCCATGGACTGAGAGGATCCTGGAAAAGAAGAGCATTTACTCCTGGGTCCCTTGAATTTCCTTTCCCTCCCTTTCCCCACCTTTCCTCTTTTTCTTTCTAGGAGTATCCTCTAGTATAGAGAGATAGATGGCACAGTGCATCAAATGCTAGATTTGGAGTCAGGAAGATCTGAGTTTAATTCCAACTTACTAGTTTCGAGACCCACAGCAAGACACTTAACATCTGTGGACCTGACTTTCCTCAATTGTAGAACAAGTCACAGAGCTAACAAGTGGCTAAATAGAGACTAGAATTCAGTTCTTTTGACTTCTAGTCCACTGGCCTTTCTACCCTACTACATTGCCTTGAGTATTCTCTCTCTTCCCCATTATCAAAACCTGCTCTCAGGAAAGGTTCTGATAAATCAATTGATTAATGGTGACTAAACTTCACCCAGGAAGATTGTCATCTTAACAGAGACAAAATGTTAAGCCCAAGGGCACTAATTTCTTTATGAAGGAATTTCAGACATGAGGAATTTTCTTTTGTGGGTTGGGAGGTTGGTTTCTGGTGTCCTTCCAATCTCACCACATAGGCTACCACCTACTTTGCCTATTCATAAAGCCAGCACTGTACTAGAGCTCATGGGTCTATGGCAAAATGAAAATACTGAATCATTTGATAAGGATTTATTTTGCCCTACTTGTATAGACTTAGCCAGGGAGTGGAAAGTTATTAAATGTGTCTTTTTTTCTCCCATAACAAAAGAATGAAGCTTTCTCATTTATTCCCCCTTGCCTCCTTATTGCTTCTGTCCCTTTCAACCCCATACCCTCCTAATCCCAAATAGCCTGCCCCTTACCCTACTCATCTATTTTGGCTAAATAAATACAGCTACATCCCTCCTAATATTAGTAATTGGAATGAGGAAAACATATTGTCAGGCAAATAATATTACACAGGGCAGTCAGCTCAGATTGCATTTGACTTTGTGTTTAATCTGTACCTCTGGAGATTGATCAAATGAAATTACGTTGGGGTTTTGCAGTATCATAGTAGGGTTTGGTTATAAGGATGAGGTTGTATGGCATTATGGAAAGATCCCTGGATTTGGAGCCAGAGTGTAGAGTTTGAATCCTGGCTCTGAGGCTTTCAAGCAATACGGCCATGAAAAAATCACTTAATGTCTCTTTGCCTCAGTTTTCCCACCCATAAAATGAGGATAATCATCCTTGTATTCCCTCTCTTGTGAGATTTTTGTGAAAAAAGTTTTGTGAATTTTAAAGTACTGCATAACTTGAGAATTAGTGCCATAATGTAGTAATGTTTTAATTGTGAAATGTTATTCAGGATTTGCCCACATGGTGTACGCTAATGCTACTTTTAGAGAAGAGACCAAATTTGCTCCGGAGTGATCAGTTTGACTTTTTCAGCTGTCATTAAAGTCAATCATGGCGAAAAAGATCAGGGAGGCACCCTGGTATAATAGAAAACATACTGGACTTGGAATCAAAAGAACTGGATTCAAATCCTGACTCTGCTGCTAACTAGCTCTTTGGTGTTGGGCATGTTTCTTCCCTTTTCTGAACATCAGTTTCCTCATTTGTAAAATGAGGGGATTAAACTAAATGATCTCTAAGATACTTTCTAGATCTAACAGTCTTAGTGCTAGAGTCTGAAGGTGAATTGCTGCCTGAGCAATCCATTTCAGTCATTGCAAGACTAAAGTGAGTGGACTTTTGGGGCATGGCTAGGTCAGGCAGTATTCTTTCAAATGCTTTGCGATTGACACCTAAATAGTTGATTGATTAGGTCAGCAACGTGGACTTAGCCTACACTATCACAAGTCGTGGAACTAAGTTTAAACCTCAAATGGACTTTTATGATGAAATACTGGAAAAATGTTTTTCTTTTAGATCCTTCTTCTAGGAAACTTTTACTGGAAGGAAGAAAGAATCATCTTGACTAGTAACTCCCCAGATTAATTAAGTCAGGGCTGTGCTTCTGCAAAGATAATCATTCATAGCACAGTTGTCAGCTCAGTTGTCCATGGAAAGTCTCTTCACTCATAATGAGGGGCAATGCAGTTGATTTTGCAAATTAGAAGGGACTGTCAGGATGATTGGTGTTGCTATATTTTAGGGTCTATATGATTTGTAGCATACCAACAAGAGACATACCAAAGCAACGAACTTTAAAGAGGACCCGGTTTAAATTCTTCAATCCTTAAGAGTCATATCAAAATCTTAGGCTATGATTTAAATAAGAGTCCACTCAAATCTTGAGTTTCTTTGAAGTCATATCAAAATCTTAAGCTATTATTTAAATGAATCCATTCAAATCTTGAGTCTCTTTAAAAATTAGTCTCTTCTTCAGGAAAAAAAAAGCAACGTCAATCTGGAGACATGATCATCAAACTTCATGTTTGCAGTATTTTCCTGGTAATATGCCCCAGAAACGCTACCCTATTTTAAGACCCTCACTAAAGGTGTTTATATAGAAATTACTGAAATGTAAAATCAAAGAATAAATGAAACTAAAAAATCAGACAATAAAGAAATGTCTTTACTGCCTTATTGTTTATAACTGCCTTGCACATAGCAAATGATTAATAAAATCTGGTTGAATTGAATTCATTTGAATTCCCTAGAACTGGAGGGTTTTTTTTTAAGTTTCTGCAATTCAAACTTAAACAGCAATGTTGCTGGCTCCCACAAGAAGCAGTAAGCTGTAGAATGGAGCTAATACCACTGAGAGATGTGTACATCAAGAGTGAGTTTTCTAAACAAGTTTATTGTGCTGGGCAAAACTCGAACTGATGAGGTTTAATTTCACAGAGACATAAGTGAAAAAGCAACTGTAAACATTTTTAGGCACTAGGAAATAAAGCTTTTCTATCCCAACTTGTCTTTAGAAAACTGCAGTAATAATAAAACCATTTCTTTACTGTTGGGTCTCTATCCAAAATACTATTGAGCCCCAAGGCTCGGTCACAAGGAGATATTCATAGCACCTTAATAAAAGGTTAACCCTTTGCTTCCATTTCTACTTGTGTTTGTGTTAATACTCTTGTCTAACTGGGTACTGATGATATAACAATTATTTCTCATCTCCCAACCCATTTTTCTGAGAACAGTTTAAGTTTTTAAGCTTTTGGGTATCTGGGAGAAATAATGTCGCTGCCTAGATTACCTTCTAGTTTAGTCTGAGAGTGACTTTTTTCCCTTTATAACAAGAAGAATGAATAGAAAAATTACTGTTTTGTATTATAGGAGAGGGGGAAAAAAAGGAAGAGCCAGAGGTCCTCAAACATATGAGAATGAGTGGCTTTGCTGTTAAAAAACATAACTTGTCACTGGAATTGGCATTGGATTAAAGTTTGGAAGTAAAATGATCTCAGTGCTTTTTAAACACTTAAATCATTTAGAGCACACAAGTCTACCCAACACTGTACACATTCTACATACTCCTTTACTTGAACTAGATGATAGAGTTTTTATCCCCTTTAAATCAAAACCCTAGAGAAATAAAACTAGGGGTAAAAAGCTGTTTTTCCCTCTCTGGTGACATTTCGTCAAGTCCCTTTCAGTAAGATTTTTTTTTCCTGATCAAAATCCACATCAGAGAGAGTAAAAATTAAGAAACAATCCCAAGACATTCAGTTAAAAGTTAGCCGTGATCCACTAACATTGAGACAGAGGAGGAAAATCAATTCAACAAGGAAATTTATTCTTTTAAGAGAGTTGCATGAGCTTTTCAGGAAAAACGTGCAAATTTGAATGTTACCTGGGTCGGCTCCTTACTTCTAGTTTTTGGACTCTGGAAGATGATCGGTTCGCTAAAGATGCGCGGCTCCTTAAGGACCGGATGGATTTTCTGGGCAATCACTCTTTGTGTGCCATCTTTTATAAAGGTGCTTCTTGTTGCTAAGAGATCAGTTGCTTAGAGACCAAATCATTTAAAAATATATATATATATATATTTATATGTATGTCAGGGGCCAACATAAATTACAACCCAATTTGATCATTTCAGCTCTCCCTTGAAGCGCTCTGGCTTTTGAAATAGATCATAACATACCTAGAGGGAAGCCAATTATCAATCACAAAGAGAAACCTGACCATGGAAAAGAAAATGATGTGTGCGCACTCGCACATGGACAGAGAGGGATGCTAAAGATTCCCTGGGAAGAAGTAAGGCAGTTTCTGGCCTTCTCTCAAAACTTCTCTTTCTTTTGGGGCACCTATGTACTCATGCAACATAATTTATGTGCATATAGTGATTATATGCACAAGGATAAGCACATCTTCCATTCACCCTCAGAGTAGGGAGACACAAGGGAATTGTACAGGAGCCACTTTAGAGTGTTTTTCAAAATGTTCCAAGTAGGAACAAGTCCTAAGTGGGAAGTCTGGCATAAGTTAGCTTTTAGTTGGTTTCATTTATTTATTTTAAAATACTTTTTATCATTGCGTTTTGTTTTACCTCACAGTTATTTCCTGCCCACTGCCAGGAAGAACCCTTCCTTATGACAAAGAAAAACAACCAAGCAGAAACATTGGATAGATAAACCCTGTCTGACAGTGTATAAAATATTCCACCCTCATTGTCCCCCACTTCTCTGACAAGAGGAAGGAATTATGTTTCATTATCTGTTTTCTGGGATTTCCACTGGTTTTCCCATTACTCAGAGTTCATCTTCCTTTAAGTGAACTTTTCATTTATATTATTATAATTGTATACAGTGTCCTATTAACCCTGTTTACTTTCTTCTTCATCAACTCATGCAGTTTCCCAGGTTTCTCTGAATTCCTCATATTTGTTGTTTCTTACTTCATAACAATATTCCACTACATTCATATGCCACAGTTTTTTCTAGTCATCCCCCAGTCAATGAACACTCCCTTTGGCTACAATTTTTTACTACCACAATTAGTGTTGCTGATGAATATTTTGATAAATTTTATTTCTGTTTTCTCTTCCTTGGGCTGTATAACTCGTAATAAGATTGCTAGGTCAAAGAGAACAGACAAGTTAGTCATTTTTCTTGCATAATTCCCAATGGAGATGGAAAATGCTGGATCATGTCACAGTTCTACCAACAGGGTATCAGTGTGCCTATCTTTTCACAACCCTCCCAACATTCATTATTCCCATCTTGTTTCATCTTTGTCAATTTGCATAGAATGAGGTAAAACCTCAGAGTTCTTTTGAATTTTCCTTTTTATTAATTAGTGGTTTAGAATTTGTTTTCCTGTGGTCATTTTTAGTTTACAAATCTTTTTAAAACTTTTCATTCATATCCTTTGACAGCTTATCTATTGGAGTTTCAGTCAGTTTTAGAAGGTGAATGTTATGTGATTGGCTCTCTCTCCCCCAACAGAGCTGTGCCCAGGTGCCAGGGGATAAGAGCCCTGTTCTCTTTTCCCCATTGCCTAAGGTATTTCAGAGGGGGCATATCAGAACTAGTCCTAGGTAGAATGAAGTCAGGCACATTTGTCCTTAGTTTTGATCCCTTTCCATCTTTCCTTCTTTTGCTCCACTCCCCCATCCTTCCTCCACTCCCTCCACCTGCTCTTTTTCTCAATTAGCTGTCAATAGATCCTGATGTGCTGTTAACTGAAAACTCATGGTTTTATCGTGCCAAGTGGCATTTGCATCTTAATTGGGAATTCCTTTGAAAGACATAAAAAATTCAGGGCCTAAAGAATGGGTCACTAATGATAAAATCCTCAGGTCCCTGCTAACCATAAAACCAGCACTACCTAGAGCATCCTCTGAGAGTACAATAACAAGAAGCCAAGGCTACTCCAACAGTCAGCCACAGCTTGGGGCACCTCCTCCCTAGGACAGACCTAGGGTGGTATAATGGGAAAAGGGCAGGACTTGGACTTAGGAGCAACCTGGTTTCAGATTCCGTTTCCTATACTTACTAGTGGTGTGACTATAGGCAAGTCAGTTTCCATCTCTAAGGCCTAGTTTCTTCGTCTGCAAAATGGGTATGCCTTGCAAGATTGTCGTGAGGATCCAACGAAGGTAAAGAGAAAGCATTTTCCAACTTCAGCGATTATTATACCATTTTCCCTTTTGTCTGTCCCTTGCTTCCCATTCCTAGGGCTCCCCTTCCACCTCTGGCCCCATTGGTCAATTGGTCTTTTACTCTTCGCTCTTCTTAGCTTCCTGCCTTCTTCCCACTCTTTGTTTCTACTCCACCCTGCCTTATACATTCTCAGTGGATGTGGCTTTGGTCGACTGGACAAAGGTTCAGGGCATTAAGCAAAAGTAAAAAAAATTTAAAGTCTCAAATCTTCATAGAAGGGGATGTCTGCTCTGGCCATTCTCACTCTAAAAAAAGTTTATTCAAAAAGAGAAATAAAACAGCATTTTTAAAAAAATAAATCTAAGAAACTTCCAGGAGGGTGATCAGTACTTACCCAAAAAGATGCCCAGGGCCACCATAAAAAGCCCATCTTTGCCCTTTATTTCCCTCTATCCTTGCCTCTCTCTTTGCCCTATCTCCTAGAAGAGATATCAATCAATTGATAAATGTTTATTAAGCTCCTACTATATGCCAGGCACTGTGCTAAGCCCTAGAAAGATAGTAAGGGAAGGCATCAGATACTGAGCAATTCAGGGATAGAAAAGGAAGCAAGATGAAAGAATACCCAATACAGTTACAATCACATTGTAAGTGCTTATGTATGTTAATTAAAGGAAGGGAAAGGAAGAAAGGAGGTCGGAGAATGGAGGGGAAGAAAAATAGCCAAGGGAGAGGAAGAAAGGATAAAAATGAGAAACTGAACCAACCATTGAATTGTGGTTGGTGCTATACATTCTGGCTCTAGGAAATTAAAATCAAATTAAAAAGACTATGTTTAGGATAATTTTTTTTTAGAATAGTGTAGTAGATAGGGCACTGGACTTGACATCAGGAAGATATGTTCAAATCCCACTTCAGACACTTACTAGGTGTGAGGCCCTGAACAAGTCACAATTTCTCTTATCTGTAAAAGAGAGTTTGGACTTGTGCTTTCTAGAGTCCCTCCTAGCTCTAAAAATACAATTCCATGTTTCTTTTTTTTTAAATAGAGGTGGTATGAAAGAATGAGGGCAAGGGAATGCAGCAAGTTGAACTCAGCAAAGATACTTTAAAGAAATTAATTCACTTCATCATTTTGTTTATGTACGTCCCTGACCCTGTAGAATAAACTCAAGGAAAGTGACTACCGATAGTCCTCTTGGCTATTCTAGGATTTAGACCAGCAGAGCAGCTTGGGAAGTGGTTTTCTTTGTACTCAGATGAGTGTCTGAAAATCTATTAGGGACAGGGGTAAAAATCATTTAACAAATTCTATGGAAGATTCCTATACTATGATTTCCGGTTACTGTACTATACTTACACCACCTGTGTCACAGAATTATTTTGAGGAAAGTGTTTTAGAAATCTTAAATGTGTTATTAATATTTTTATTAATGCACCACTTGAGCTGTCCATCTGTTGTTGTCTCTCATTTTTTCTACACAAATATTATGGGAGAACCTGAGAATAAATCCTTGGCTTTAAATATTCCTTCTAGGACTGCTAAGCATCATTTCCAAAAAATAAATCTGTTGATTTCAAACCTCAAAATTTTTTTGAAAAACAGATTTTTATTTTCCTGGGGAGTTCTGAAGACTTCTGTTTTGTGCACCTGAAAGAATGAGTTTAAGGTTTTTAGGAATTAACTTTGGAACCTTAGAGGTTCATCAGTCCTAGGGAAAAGACCCTATTAATAAAGTTGTCAATGGTTTTATTTTTCTTTGAAAGATTAGGGGTCCCTACCTTAGTGACTTGTCCAAAATTCTTGAGTTGGCTTCTTATCATTGATCATTGGTGGATTTGGAAGATTTTTCTATTTGTAGTCACTACTATGCAAAGAATCATGTGGTAGTGGATAGAGAGTCAATCTTAGAGTCAGGAGGACCTGGGTTCAAGTCGCACCTTTGGCACTAGTGATTGTGAGACCTTAAGCAGTCCTCACGTGTTAAGGGCCTCAGACAGTTCTCTAATACCCTAAATTGCCCATTTGTATTATTGGAAGCAACTTCCACGAAGTTACCTACACCAATGATACCACAGATTCAAACCCAAATATATATAAATTCTTTTTAAACTATTGACCACCATCAATAACTAACATTCCTCATGAAGCAAGCAGGATACAAAATAGAATGCTCTCTAGAGGTGATAGACACCATCTTGTAAAGAGGTTGAGTCAGTACAAAGGCTGAATGTAAGAGATTCCATGTAGGTTATGAGGACCTCTGGTTAATGGGTGATGCTGTGCTGATGCATCAAGCCCTAGAATATTGCAGAACCTCCTAAAGGAGTCACACTGGGGGGAAATTTGAGGGGTTGATTAAAAATAAATACAATGACCTCCATTTTTGAGGTGGGGTACTATCTAGATAATGCCCCTGAAAGATCTCTGATAGCATATGTACTGTCTAGGGTTCAGGTAGGTGTGGCAGCATAAAGTTTTTCCTATTTCCTATTGATTGATCTTGAAAAGACTGGTCTAGATCACTCATCCTTCTTCCTAGGTCCATTGTTATGTAGCCCATGCATCCTGCTAATTAAGAAATGACTATTATTCTATTAAAAGTGCTGCTCTAACCAGTGCTGTAATATGAATTATTGACTACTGATCAAAGAGAGCCATAATTATTTGAAATATTTTAGCATAATAATCAATGGGAGGGAGTAATCAGAGGTATTCCGATCTGCTGGACCCTGGGCCACTTATGGAGAGGCACATTCTGGCTTAGCCCTGAAAGACTTTTGTTTTACCATGATGTAGCAACCCCTTAATGGTCTCCTGGTATCAATGGACCCCATGAGAGTAGAGGGATGATTGACTAAGCAGGAAGAGCCACTCACTCAATAGACTTCAGAAAGGAAGACAACTTCTACTCTTTCCCTCTTTTCCTGTCTGCCATCTGCAGTGCATATCCAGATTCTTCAAGTGCTCCATTCTTAGGGGGAGGAGAGGTTGAGGGGGGCCAGGAGTGGTGAAGAATGAGTGTCATCCAAACTATGATTTGCTTTTGGATAGACAACCCATGGCCCTTGTCGATTGGTGCATTTATCTTGGACACTGAAAATGGACAATGATCTGGGCCTAGAATTGAAGAGGAGGAAAACAGGCTTAAATGCCTTTAAGAAATCAGACGGTACTTTTAATTATTCTGTGCTTCTCCCTGAAAAAAAAACCAGCTAGTTTCCTTAACATTATTCTGCCGGTGAGCAAACTATGTGCAATACATTAGCAATGAAGAATTACACAAGAGAACCAGTGTAAAAGATGTCTCAGAGAGATGAATGAAGGGAACAAAAATGGAATGGACACATATTGAGAGAAAGAGGTAACTGATGAATATCTCATGTGCTTTATTGGTATACAAAGTATATCAAGAGATCAGGATTCACTCCAATATGTTGGATGGAGCCCCTGTGGAGGATTTACAGTATGGGTGAACTGCACAACTAGGTGGCATAGTAGATAGAATGTTGAACCTTGAAGTCAAGAAGATTTATCTTCATGAGTTCAAATCTGGCCTCAGACACCTACTAGCTGTGTGACCCCGAGTAAGTCAGTTAACCCTGTTTGCCTCAGTTTCCTCATCTGTAAAATGAGCAAGAGAAGGAAATGGCAAACTACTCCAATATCTTTACCAAGAAAACCCCAAATGGGGCCATGAAGAGTCAAATACAACTAAGGAACAAGTACAATACAATGGGTGAACTGAGATCTGCATATGGGAGGAAGTATTCATAACTCCGTACAGGACCATAGATCCAGTAGTCTGGTGAAGTGTGAATTAGCCACCTCTAGAACCACAATTTTTCTCACAGCCTGAACCATTTGTGTGTGTGTGTGTGTGTGTGTGTGTGTGTGTGCGCGCGCGCGCGCGTTTGTGTGTATGAGGGAGGGTACATCTGGTCAAGTACTCCTGGGATAATGTATGGCTGCAAAACAATAACAACGACAGAAAAACTATAATTGGGTTTATGATGATACAAAAATGACTTCTGAAAAATATAGAATGTTATATCTTCAAATACATCAGTAATGACTTATCCATTATTAAACACAAATGTTTCAATGGAATCCACCTGTGTTCCCTAAAATACCAAGGGTTAGTATGTGATTCCAGAGGGGGTAAAATGGAATTATTAACGTGTTTGTTTATTTTTGTCTTTTCAATTCAACATCTACTATGTGCAAAATACCTTGCTAGCCAGGTACTGAAGCTATAGTTTAAGAATACAATTCATATGTTCAGTAGTCAATTTCCTAACTTCTTTTATTAGGAGATATTAAATTTGATGGTGATTTTAGAATATCATATGTATAACTTGACCCTGATTTATTTCTGAATGAACTTCAATGACAATAAAATCTTTGTGGGTGATTTCCATGCTGTTATACTCTGTAGAAATGCTTTGTGCACTTTCCCCAAGTGACTACTTTGAAGGAGACAGCATGTACTTGGATACATGGGCAAGATTTTTGTCAAACGTGAAAGTGACATTATAATCATGCTTTATATATGACATGTACTGCAATGTATTTCATAATTCGAGTGCCCCTGAGATCTTCCTTTCATGATTTTACCTATTGAATTCTGCCATGCCTTTGTTGACTGTGATGTATCAACTTAGGGAATAGTTACTATATAATAACTATCATCCACCTGCTAAATAAGACTTTCTAATTCATTTTCCCTTCTTAGTGCTACCACTCCTGATTCTCTATGACTCTCAGTCATCAATAGAAGGCTGCTCTTATGCTTTTACCAATCCCACATGGATTGGGCTGCTGCCTTTCAATAAACTTTATATAACAGATCCACCTGGCCCAAGGGTTTGAGGTGTCATTTTGACAAACGGGTCCCAGCTCTGGGCTCATGTGGACCAGGTTCAGTCAACGGGAGAGTCTTGGCCACTGAAGAGAGGAGTCGGGCATTTTTCTCATTGTCCCTGACTCATTATGGCCTCACCCTAGAATGAGATTCTGGAAACAATCTAAACCAAAACATAAGTTTGTTTCATATCTAGGATCTTTCTAAAAGGGATCAACAAGTCTCTAGAATGGTACTTAATGTACAAAGTCAATCAGGTATAAACAGTGATTTGTTTTCTCCACTACAAAAGACATGCTTAAAACATAAACAAAAATTATAAGGATACATCGTCAAAGAATTAACATATATCAGAACAGGGAAGACAGTGAATCAGAGGAAACAGTATAGTCCACCTCCCCCTACCCCCTTCCTGCCCCAGCTACTCTAGCAAAGATGTGAGAAGAACACTAAGCTGTGTAATGATTAGGAAATCTAAGTAGAAACTACTGTGGATTATCTTTTCAGCCCAAGATCACAATTTGACCCATAGAGACAAGGAACCAAGCAGGAACTATTCAACAGATATGGATCAGGATCCTAGACTCAACCACTGGGTTCAAAATAGGACTAGGCTAGCAGCACTCTAACTTTGAAAGACAGACCTTCCAGATAGTTTACAGACTTTGTGTCCAGTAACTGTCCATTGTAGCACCACCCAGTAAAGTCGGCTGCTGTATTGCCTAGATCCATCCTGAAAAGCCCAGGAGGAAAGTGATAAGATTACATAGGACCCACTGAAACTTTGTGTCTCTATAGTCCAAGCCTCAACTGTAATCTTTGAAGAACACAGTACTCAATCCCAGACAAATGTAGTGATAGGACCCCAAATAAGACAGGCCAGATGTATCTAAGTCCACTACAGTCCCACCAAAAGAATGCAGAGTCTAGTCCTTAAAAAAGAGTCCCAATCTGGGGAAGTAAAATTAGAAGAATGAGTAAACAAAAAAGAAATAAAGAACTATTATTGTGCCAGAGATGCCCAAGACACAAATCTGAAAGAGGAGAATAATCCAAAATATGTACAAGCAAAGCCTCTAAGAGCCTTGGCCACAAGATCAATTAGAATTCCTATAAGAAATGAAGCAGGGGTTTTAAAAATATTATTAATGAGAGTGCCAGTGGAAAGACTTCTTCCTGTGGGGTAACATCAAAACTTACCTGTATGCATCAAAACCTCGTTCTTTGAATGATTTCAAGGCTTGAATTATAAATGAAATCCTTTCAGTCACTGAATATCAATTGAAATTTTTTACAAAGTTTGAAAATCAACTAGAGCGATATATAGCACAAATGATGGTTATTTGAAATTTTAATAAGAAATATCAGTATTTTAAAATTTTAAATAATCAACCTTTCAAATATAATTTTTTGTAAGTTTGTAGCATTTGTACTTCTGAAGGCATTAAGGCTTAAAACTGCACTAAAATATTCAAAACATCCTGCAAATAAATTACTAGCCTATTTGATTTTTTTTGAAGCAGAAAACCAGATTACCAGTATCAAAAATAAATAAAAAGAATTAACAACAAATGGAGAAGAAACTTAGAATGCAATTGGAAATTATTTTTGCCCAATTATATGCTAATTAAAACCAATTTAAATAAAATAGATGAATATTTATAAACATCTAAAACACTTAGGCCAATTAAACAAGAAATAGAGAATTTAAGCAGCTCTATCTTAGAAAAAATTAAAACATCCATGAACTTTCAAAGAAAAAAGATCAAATAGATTTATCAAACATTTAAAGAAAAATTAATACCAATATGACACAGCTTTTAAAAATAGGAAAAGAAAGGATTCTACCAAATTCTTCTATGATACTTAAACCAGAGAGAGTCAAAACAGAGAAAGAAAACTATAGATCAATATCCTTAATGAGCAAAGTGCAAAATTTTTAAACAAAATATTAGCAGAGGCTACCACAACACATCACCAAGATTATACATTTGACAAGGTAGGATTTATACAAGGTTGGTTAAATATTAGGAAATCTACAATCACAATTGATTATATTAATAACAAGAATAGCACAATCATATGATTATATAAAGTCAGGGCATGACTTGGGCCCATCTTCCTGCTGGTGACCATCATCTCTAAAAAACATTGTAGCAGTTTGCAATGCCTTTTATTACAAGTCACCCAGAGTTTTTAATGACTTCAAGTAGATACAGGAAAAGATTTTGACAATATCTATTTTTAAAAGGAGGGGGGAATGTAGGAATAAATGAATCTTCCTTTAACATGAAAAGTACTATATAGTTAGACCTGGATTATATGTAATGGAGACAAACTAGAGTGCTTTCCATTAAGGTCAGGGGTAAACTAAGAATGTCCACTGTTACCACTACTATTTAATATAGTGATAGAAAGGGTAGCTATAGCAGAAGATAGAAGAAATCAAGGGAATAAGCATAGACAAAGGAGAAACAGTTTTTTTTTTACTTTTGTAGGTGATATGATGGTATATTTGGAAAATCCTGGAAAGCTAAAAATTAATCAAAGCAATTAATAGCTTCAGATAAATTTCAAGATGTAAAATAAATCCACATAAATCCTCAGAATTTCTTTGTATCATCAACAAAACTCAGCAGGAAGAGATAGAAAGAAAAATTCCAGGTAACATAACTACAGAATGTATGTTAATTATTTATCATAATTTGTAATTAATATTTAACATAACTACAAAATATAGTTTAAATACTTGGGAGGCTATTTACCATGAACACAAGAAACTATATATATAGAATATACCTACAAAACACTGTATATGGAATAGACCTAAATAACTACAGAAATATTAATTTATCATGGGTTGGTAGTGACAAAATATAAAAATGACAATGCTACCAAAATTAATTTACTTATTTAATGCTATGCCAAACTACCAAAGTATTTCTTTATAGTGTTAAAAAATAATAACAAAATTAATGTGGAGGAATAAAAAGTCAAGATTCTTATGGGAAATAATTTTTTAAAAGTGAGAAGGAAGGAGGCCTAGCAGTACCAGATTTCAAAACTATACTATCAAAATGTTTTCTATTAGTTAACTAGAAAGGTTGATCAGTGGAAAAGATTCTATATATAACATACAGAAGCAAATAACTGAGTAGCCTTGTTGTTGTTCAGTCATGTCTGACTCCTTGTGACCATATTTGGGGTTTCCTTGACAGAGATACTGGAGTGGTTTGCCATTTCCTTCTCCAGGTCATTTTACCCATGAGGAAACTGAGGCAAAAGGATTCAGTGACTTGCCCAAGGTCACATAGCTAGTAAGTGTTTGGGGTCAGATTTGAACCCAGGAAGATGGATCTTCCTGTCTCCAAGTCTGTCATTCTATCCACTGAGCCACCTAGCTGCCCCACTGAGTAGCCTAGAATCTGGCAAACCCTAAAACCTAGCTACTGATAAAAACTGCTGGGAAAACTGAAAAGCAGTCTGGCAGAAATTAAATTTTTATACCAATATCTCACACTATATTCCAAGATAGCTCCAAATGGATACATGATATACGACCTAGATATGAAAAGTCACATCATAAACAGATATTATTTTTTGGATTTATTGATAGGAGAAGGGTATGACCAAATAAAAGGTTGACAGAAGATAAAATGGATAGTTTTGCTGACATAAAATTAAAAAATTCTTGCACAAACAAAATCAATTCACCTAAAATTAGGAGGGAAAAGTTAACTGGGGAGGAAAAAATGTTTTCATCATTTCCATGATAACAGTCTCATTTCAAACACATATAACAGGAATACTAATATACTTTTTGTGGGTCTGTGAATTGGTCCAATCAATCTGAATTTGGCCTAGTCACTAAATTGTGCATGCCTTTTGACCCACCAGTACCATCACAAGAACTATACCCCAAAGAGAACAAATAAAGAGGAAAAAGTCATTTATGTACAAAAATATTTATGGCAGCTCTTTTTGTGGTGGCAAAGAACTGGAAATTAATTGAATGCCTATAAACTGGGGACCAGTTATTGCTCATGAATGGCATGAAAACTATTATGCCACGAAAAACCAAGAATGGGATGGTTTCAGAGAAACCTGGTAGGACTTCTTGGACCTGATGCACAGTGAAGTTAGAAGAACTAGGAGAGCAATTTATGCTCTGAACATTTCTCAAATGGACAAGTGTGAAAGGCTTAAGAACTCTGTTCAATACAATGATTAACCATGACTTCAAAACATTGGCGAAGAAGGATGCTGCTTACCTGCTGACAGGGAAGTGATGAATTAAACATGCTGGACTAAACATGCAGAATGAAACACCCATTTCTGGACCTTGTCGACAGGGAATTTGTTTTGCCTAACAATACATATTTGTTACAAGGATTTTGTTTTTCTCTCAGGGCAGATCTTGAGGGGTTGGAAGGGAGAGAAAAATAAATGCTTGTTCATTGAATAAAACTAACTAAAAAAAGACTAAGTACATGATACAGTAACCAACAACTCTTATACTCTCCCAGTAACCTCTTACACTTTAAATCATTAAAACATGAAACATTTTGTGAGATTGCTAAACAGTCCTTTCACCTTTACCTCAGATCTGCACTGTCTGAGCAAGGTCCCTCAAGGTCTATATCTTCTGGAAAGTCAAGGCATTACTTGGGCTCATCGTCTTGGCAGTGACTATCTTCTCCAAAGAGCACTGTAGTAGCTTGCAGTGTCTTTTGCTGCAACTCACCTCTCAGTGACTCCAAAACCCTTGAGTCCACAAAGCAGCCACCAAGGCTAGAAACACGTATTTCAGGATTGCTCGTTTTTTTTCAGCTAGGCTCAGGGAAAGACTCACAGAAAAAGCAGATGGAGCAGTTAGGACTTTGAGATCAATCTAGGGTCAGAGAGGCAAGCATGAGCTGCCAGATGGAGCCGCCAGAGCTTCTACGGGTAGGAGAAAATCCTTGAAAGTTCATGAAGTTTCTGGGAGTCTTCACTGGGATGCTTTGAACGTTAGCATTAGGCAGGGACTTGGAAACTATTATTGTGGCTAACTTCACCCCATGCTGAAATAGAAATCTCCAGTGGCTACCCCAATTTTGAATATATAATTCATCACCACCCCTCCGGCTCCACAGTAGAATCCCGGCCAAATCAGTTTGCTCAATATCCGCAGAGCAGCCCTTGTTCTTTCTTGTCTCTGTGCCTTTATTCAAGACAGTCATTCCCTCTGCCTGCAACATGTTTTCCTGTCCCAGTGGTACAGTGAAAAGAACAATGGCTCTGAAGCCAGATGATGATGATGATGATGGATCATCGTAATAGCTAACGTTCGTACAGCACTTGCTGCATGCCAGGCAGCATTCTGAGTGTTCTACAATTATTATCTCATTGGATCCTCACAAAACCCCTGAAGGTAGGGGCTATTATTATACACGTTGTACGGATGAAGAAGTGGAGGCCTAGAGAAGTTAATTGACTTGCCCAGGATCACACAGCTTGTGAGTATCCGTGGCAGGATTTGTACTCAGGCCTTCCTGACTCCCGGTCCAGCACTCTACCCACTCACTGCCCCGAGGGCAAGTTGCATCTTCCTTTAAAGTCTCCTAAGTGGTCAACTCTGCGTATTCAGTGGCCAATCCTCTTTGATACAGGGCCCCGATGTGGGAATGGAGGGATGCAAAAAGGGACTAATCAGAAATCTCTGATTCTAAATGCATACTCAGACCTTCAGTCCAGTAAAACGGGGGTAGGGGGAAAAAAGGGATGTGAAAATTGGGCAGAAGGAACAGAGGTTGGGGGCAGCAAAGGCACTTGAACAAAATCATTCGTGTGACGGCTCTGTGGGGGGACATGCCGATGAGGCTAAAATAACAAATTGACCTAGGCCAAGGAGACAGCCTGACCAGATGCAGCCAGGCTGTAGAGCTGGGAGAGAAGATGGAGGAGGCTAGTCCAAATCCCTCAGTGTATAGATGAGGAGATTCAGGGCTAGAGAGATCAAATCTCTACTTTGAGTTCTAGTCCCACAGCAGCAGCTCCTATTGGACACAACCAGATGTTACATAGAAATATCAGATTCTATATCTCTGAGGCAGAATTCACTATAAGATCATAGATCTGGGGTTAGGATGGATCTCAGAGTCGATCTCTTTCAACTCCTTTATCTCACAATTGAGGAAACAAAGGCTTGGGGAATTTGCACTCAGGTCCTCAGACTCCAAAGAAAGTACTCTTTTAAATGGAAGTTCTTTGACCTGAGTGAGCACAGTAATTACCTCAATGAAAAAATCAGTTTAATGTGCTCAACTTCACAGAGACTAATTTCACTGCTTTTATTAGAAAGCAGCAGGCACTTGGGCATACCAAAGTGTGCTTTATAGTTTGACTTGAATTGGTCTTCTGAATCTTCGCTGGTAGCTATTGGAGCAGTTTCCTCTAATATATTATGCCTGCTCCCTGGTCAGTCACTATGCTGGGCCTAGAGGTGGTAACAAGAGAGGAAGGGGAATTAAATCAATTCAATAAACATTTATTAAGTGTCTGGTATGTGCAAGGCACCATATTAGGTGCATTTAGGGGATGCAAAGATGAAACTACCACTTGGACCCTACCCTAAAGGACCTTGTAATCCACTAGGGGACATAGACATTTATACAAATGAGTATAATACAAGAAGGATTTTAATAAGAGTAAATCTTCCACAAACAATCTAGCTAGTGTCATCACAAGAATACCACCAGCCTACCAAAGACATTGTTCTTCTGCTTCCCAACCCACTTACCTTTGGGTTCCTCCTTTCTGGTCCTTTTGGTGCCATGAATACATTTAGTGACCTTGGTATGGCAAGTCACTTAATTTATGTAGGCCTCAGTTTCCTCAGTTGTAAAATGAGGGGGTTGGACTAAATGGCCTCAAAGGATCTTCTCAGCTTTGAGTCTAACATCCTTTGATATTATTTTCTCCATTCCTCTATTTTTGTGGATTATTTTTAAAAATAAAATTTAAGAATTCTAAATTAAAAAATTTAAATCCCAGAGTAATACTTTTTATAGGCATATACTCAGGAAACAAATTATATTAGCAATTCACATAATTATGGGGTGACAGGCCTAAAGATTTTTCTCCAGAATTTACAGCTCAATTCAATTTATCTGCCATGCTGCTATAAGTGGACTGACTTGGGGAGGAGAGATATATAAGGCATGAGCTCAGGCTATGGACTAGACTCTTTCAAGGAAAAAAAATTCCTTCCAACCTCCTAAATACCAACCCAGGTGATAGTAGATATGTATAGGATAAAGATTTCCAGAATAGTTTCAAAAGCTTCATCATTAGCAAACTGTCCAAGATATCTCAAAAAGATATCATAACAAAAAGGAAGAGAAGAGGGAAAGAGATCAGAGGAGTCTGAAGGGAGTTAAGGGGACCAAAGATGTGGAGCATAAACTAAGGGACCCATTGTTGTAAGGGAAACAGGTGAATTCCTTGCTGACCTGGCTGTATCCTGCTTACTTTCCAGAATCAGCTTCATAGTATTTCCCCAAGTTCTCCATCCCTATCCTCTTGCCCCAGGTACCATAGCTCCTATTTATATCTCTGTTAGTTAACATCATTTCATGATTTCCTCTAACAGGACTCATTGGCTCCAGAGTAGGAAGGGAACATAAAAAAGAATGACACAGAGTTGTAACTTAGAAGGGAAGAAACACAGGAAAGACAGAGACCAAGAGATTGGAGGGTAGATATCTACGAATTGTTGAAATCACACTGTCAAAATTAAGGGGAGAGAGAAGCCAGAACAAGGCCAATGAACTGGGAGAAGAAGGGAGGATCAAGATACCAAAGATCAAAATAAGAGTGATGAGCAGGTTCTGGAAGATGGAGATGGTAGAAAAGATAGGACGGGAGACAGTGAGCAGAATGATTTTGAGTAATGGAGATATCTGAAGTCTGATCTCATCTGTCTTTAGCTGAGAAAGTAGAACTGGGAGCAGAGGTTGGTGAACTCAGAGGCTAGAGAATTATAAAGGTCACCAATGTGACTTTTGAAGCTGCCAAGGATGACAATAATGGTGTTGGATTAAAAAGGAAGATGATGAGGCAGACACTAGTCACTGAGGAAGATGGGTTGTCCTAGAAGATAAAAGACGATAGCAACAAGGATATAGATGAGGTGACATTGTTGTTGCTCATCCTTCATTTTTAGAAGAGAACCAATGACCTCATGGGGTGATATCTTGATTTGTGCATGAATTGGATTTAAGGGAAGCAGACTTGCACAGTGACCAGCCTTCCAGAGTTATCAAAGTCCAGTGGCAAAACAACAATCAGGACCACTGGTGATAGCCCAGGATGCAACGGATGACCTTGATGTCTTAGATGTCTGACCAAGCTCTAAGTGCTCCATAGTGCCTGCTCTAACCAACTTCATGGGCATTGGAACAAATTGTTCTCATCTTCCCAGATTAGGTGAAGTCTTCATGTACTTGGGGTAGACATTCTACTAACTCACCAATGGGTTTGAGTCACCCTCAGTCTGGTTGTCAGTCACCCTCAATTTGGTTAACCCGTCTGCTGAGATGGCCACATATAGTAGTGTGGGCTCTGTGCACACTACAGCTTCTTGGAGCCACAGATGAGAATTGAGTGACAGGTGATATAGTTGGAGAGAGTGAAGGGTGGTATGTCTAGAAAGAGCAATGGACTTGAAAACAGAGGACATGTTTAATTTGAGGCTCTGATATTCACTACCTCTGTGGCCTTTGGCAAATCACTTTAACTTCTCTGGGCCTCAGTTTTCTTATCTCTAAAATGAAGGAGTTTTACTAGATGATAATAATGATGATGAAAAAAATGAAAAGATGAAAAAAGCATCTAGCTTTAAATTCTATAAGTCTATGAACTTCAAATAATGCCTGGAACATATTAGGTGCTTAATGACTGCTTGCTAGTTGACTGATTGAGTCATTCATTCACTCAAAAAAAGAGTGTGGAAGAATGGTGTCAGGTCAAGTGTCCAGAAGTGACATTTGAGAAGAGAAGCATTCTGGCCCCTCCTCCTCTTCTACCTCTACCTTCTCACCTGATTCGGGAAGAATGGGGCAGGAGAGGAAAAGCAGCCAGCATGGGAAAGGAGTCTGGGGTGCCTTGAGCAAAAAGCCAGATTTTAAGTGGACAGACCATAAAAAGAAGAGTTTGAGGATGAAGAATTTGTTAGTAACACAGTGGGTCTCCAATCCATAGACCAACAAGGATTTTTCAAGTACCTATTATCTACCAGGCACTGTACTAGATACTAAGGAGACAAAGACAAAATGAAAAAATTCCTACTCTCAAAAAATTTACATTCTATTGAAGGAGATGACATGTACACATACAGGGTGTCCCAAAAGTATTAATGCCATTTTAAGCTTTAATAGCTTTAATTATTATTAGAGTTTATTAGTATTATTATCCATTATTATTAGAACTTGAGCTTCAGTAGCTCAAAACTGCACTAAGAGTTTTGGGACATCATACATAAGCATATACAGAGTAAAATATGCCGATTAAGTGCAAAATAAATACAAGGTATTATATATATATATATATATGTATGTATGTATGTATATACCGAAGGCAATTAGAGAGGGAGGATTCTAGGAGCTGGGGATGAGAGGGATGGGGGAATCAGGAAAGGCTTTTGTGGTAGAAAATGATGCTTGAGCTGCATCTTAAAGGAAGAAAGAGGTGCAAGTGAAGGGAGAGATGAAGAGGAAGTGCATTCCAAGCATAGGGGACAGTCTCTGCAAAGGCAAAGGGATGGGAGTTGGTATACAGTGTGTGAAGTTTGAATGAACTGAAGAGTATGGGAAGGGGTATAAGGTGTAACAAGGCTGAAAAGGTGAGTTTGTGCCAAACTCTGAAGAACTTTAAAAGCCAAACAGGGGAGTCTGTATTTTATCTTAGAGGATATGAGGACTATAGGGTATTGGAGTTTATTGAGGAGGGGAGCTACATATCCGGGTCTGTGCTTAAAGAGAAATTGCTTTAGTAGCACCGTGGAAAGGGCAAATAGAGAAGAATAGACTGGTAAGAAGAAAGATTGAGATGGATGAAGGTGAGAGTAAAGGGAGAAGTAACAGAGAAAGGGGGTTATAGGATCATAGATTCTTAAGCCTGTAGTTGGAATGGACCTCAGAGGTCCATCCAGATATGGTTAAGTGACTTACCCAAAGTCACATACAGGTAGTTAATGTTGGAAGTGAGATTTTAACCCACCTCCCTATTTTCTATGAGGAAGCTAATGATACTGAATAATAGAGATTAAGGGAGCAGAAGTTAGGATTTATTATTCACAGAGCAAGGGGTGGGTCACTGGGAAGAAACTTGTAGAATAAATTAGTCCCAAGGTTCTAGTTAGAATATTGGTATGATGGTGACTTTGCAGATACAGTTTTCAATTCAGAGGGAGTTCTTTTTAAATCCCTCCAAGAAAGGAAGAACACATATTAGTTGCAACCTTGTTATAGCTAATAATATTGCTTTAGCAAAGAACCTTAGCAATGTTCTCACTTATAAATTAAATTAGTGTGCTGGATTTGTGGGATCCACTAGTCCTATATGTCTGTTCTATTTTTTTTTCCTCTAGCCCTTTTCCCCTTCCTAATACTATCCAGAACTGAAATTAGCAATTTTTCCATCTGGAAAAAGAATGAAATATGTCCTCAAATACTGTTGGGCAGCCTGGGGAAGAGGGGTCAGGCTGGGGAGGATTTCAGGGGAGGGTTGAGATGAGTGTTTTGGGTGGGGGAAGGTGAAGAGGCATATCCATATGATAGCTTCCTTCTTTAATTATTCTTGCTTAACTAAGTGCTAAGTTCAGTTGTTTCTATGAAGATACAAGTGTTGGCAATGATCTCCAAAAGCCCCATCACCCCACCCTAGTTTCAGCTCTGACCTTACTGACTCTCCAGTGACCTCTGGTAGGGATACAGAACTGGAGTGTGTTGGGAAACGAAAAGGTCTCATAAACATGGAGCTAGATACTACAGCTTCAAGTGTTTGCTCTGGTGGTGATTTTTTTTCTTTTTTCACAAATTGATTCCAAGGCATATCCCACCATCAATGGCCAGCACAGTGCAACCTGCTTCTCATTTTTACTCACTTAATTATTTCTCATTTGTAACCCCAGCTTGTCTTGGCTCTGAAGCCTATGCAGTTCCACTGATGAAGCCACATGAGTATTGTTGGCCATGGGAAACAAATTAGATACAGATTTCAAGAAGAGACGACCAACACCCCAGAACATACTGTTAAAAGGCTGCCATTTTAATCAAGCACTTTCCACCCTTTGGAATGAATCCCAAAGCACACTTGCCAATTGGTAAAGTGGCTGAAGCCCATTGAGAGGGTGGGAGAGTAGGGGAGGCTCTCAATCATTAAAGAAAACTGACTGGAGACAAAGAGGGTAAAAAGCCAGTGCAACCTCACTCATGCTTAAAGAAATGTGTGATGATAATAATAATAACAGCAATGATAATAAAATAAAAATAGCAGCTAGCACTTATATGTCACTTTGTTTAGATTATATCATTTTATCCTCACAAAAGTCCTCTCAGTGAGGTAGGTGTTATAATTAATTTACCTTCTACAGGGGAAGGAAAAATATCACATGAAATATAAATCACATGAAAAATAAATGCGAGACAAGTTGAAGAAGGAGAGATCACTAAACAACCAGGAGAATAAAGACATTTCAGGTAGGGGGTAGAGTCAGAGCTGTAGAGCAGCTATGAACATTCATAATAATAAAATACTATAAACAAATAAAATATTTGATGGTTGGGAAGTAGTTAAGTAGCTGATAATATTTTGCCTAATAATGATCCTGAGAGGCAGACTAGCATTGTATAAAGGTTAAGTCCTGGCTGTGGGACCATAGGCAAGTCGCTTAAATTCTATGTCCCAGGCAACTCTCCAAGGTTCTAAATTGTAGAGTAGGTACCAATCTGCCTTGGTAGAGGGAGTTTCCTCATTGGGAGTTCCCTATATGAATACAACCACCAGTCTTGTTCAAAGTAAAAATAATAATGTTAACAATAACTCACATTTATATAGCACTTGGAGGTTTGCAAAGCACTTTACATGTGTTATCTAATTTGATACTGATAGTGACCTGGTATTGTGATTATCTCTATTTTTTCCATATGAGGGAACAAATGCAAGAGAGGTTTGATTTGTCCAAGCTCACATAGCTAGGAAGTTCAGATAGTTAGATAGACAGAGAGATAGATAGAGAAAGAGAGAGCTAAATACAGTTGGAAAAAGATAGATAAAGAGACAGAAAAAGACAAATAAAGATAGAAATATATAGAGAAATATAGAGATAAAGAGATAGAAAATGATAGAAAGATAGCTAGATAGAAAGATAGCTAGCTAGCTAGCTAGCTAGCTAGATAGATAGATAGATAGATAGATAGATAGATAGATAGATGATAGATATAGCATTTATTAAGCACTTACTGTGTGCTAGGCACTGTGTCCTAAGCACTGGGAATATAAATATAAGTAAAAAATACAATCCCTACTCTTGAGAAGCTTGTAGTCTAGTGGAGGAAGGAAAGCGATACATAAAAGGGAGTTGTAAAGGGGAGGTGGGGGCTGCTGGGGAGGAAGTAGAAGAGTGTATAGAGTCAAGAGTAGAGGCAGGAGTCTGGCAGGATTCAAACCTATATCTTCCCTCTCAAGTCCAGCACAGCATCCATTAGTGCCATGTTGCCTCTCAAGATTCTAGCTGACAAAGTTTACAAACACTTTGCATGCATTATCTCACTTTTTCCCTCTTAATGACCCCATGAAATCATTAGTACAAGTCTCATTATAACCATTTTATGGAGGAGGAAGCTAAGGTTTATAGTATTAAATGATTTGCCTAAGGCTACCCAACTAATAAAAGGCAGAACCCAGAGTCAAACCTCAGAGTCCAAATAAATATGAGAAGTATGCAAAAATGTTGAAAAGGTCAGTACCAGCAATTTGCAGTCCATGTTCCTGAGGAACTCCAAAGTTCCACAAAATAGTCCAAGGAATTGCTTGTAGCAAAGTATTTGTGAGCAGACAAACATCCAAACAAAAGGGCTTCTTGCCAGGGGTACAGGGTGTATACATGCATCCATCCACTGTGAAGATTCGTTGACCTTTGTTTGAAATCTGTCACATAAGTGAAAAACTGGTTTCTTAATTGATGTAGAGTAAATCACTGACCATCATGATAATGTGATACGTAATTGGGCATTTGTCTCCTGAGAGGGAGAGCATAAAATAGTTGGTGACCATTTACAGTCAGTTATGTTTCTGCTCCAAGTATTTTTTTGATTTAATTAATACATATTTAATAAACACTCACTATATGCAGGACCCTACGGTAGGTGTTGGGAGTGATTGAGACAAATCATAAACCGTACCCTCAAGGAATTTGCAGTCTAGTAGGGGAATGATACCACATATCTTATGTAATGGTTGTATTAGAGGCTCTCTCATGACAAGAAGGATACATTATGAAGGATTTCCCACCTCCCTTGCTCCCACCTACTTCCATCACTACAACTCCCCAAATTTGGAGATTTCACTATATGACTCTCACAAGTGTATTGCAACCTGTTTTCCTCATAAGCACACATTTCACAGAGTTCAAAGAAGAAAATATTTATTTACAATTCTAAGAAAGCCAATCAATAAACAAGTATTTATTAAGTACCTACTATGAGTCAGGCACTCTCCTAGGCACCGAGGATACAAATAAATTGAACGAAATAGTCTCTACTAATAGGGAAGACAACAAGGAGATATGTGAACAGTAAAATATAAAGAGTAAACATGAATAAGTAAAGTAGTTCAATAAAAGATAATTTGAAAGAGAGGGCAGTAGCAGATCAGGACGATTTTCAAGTAGAAGGTGATATTTGATTTATATTTTAAGGAAGAGAGATAATCTGTGTAGTGGATGTGATGAGAAAATGCATTCCAGGCATAGGAGATAGCAAATAGAAAGGCAAGAACACGGGAGATGTGTCATATATGAGGAACATAGAGGTCATTTTGGCTGTATTACATAAGTAATGCACAATGAGGCCAGAAAGATGGCTTGGGGCAAGGTAGTGAAAAGCTTTATAAGTTTAACAGGGACATCTACATTTGATTCTAGAGGCAATAGGGGTTTGGAGGAGTGATATGATCAGATCTGTGCTTAAGGAAAATTGCTGGTAATTATGTGAGGGATGAACAGAAGGGAGAGAGACTTGAGGTAGAGAAACTGGTTAGGAGGCTGGTGCAATAACTTAGGCAAGAGATAATGGTGGCCTGAAATAGCTATATGAGTAAGGAACGGTTCAGATGCAGAAGTTATGAAAGTAATATGGCAAGATTTGGCAAATGATTGGATATGTGCGGTAAGGAAGAGTAAAGAGTTGAGGATATCACTAAGGTGAGGAACCTGAGAGAGAAGAGAAGAATGGTGATATCTGTGACAGAAATAAGAAAGTTCAAAAAGGGTTGGGTTTGAGAGGAAACATGTTCTGTTCTGGACATGTTGAATTTGAGATACATACATGGGATATCCAGTTCGAAATATCTTGCCAGCAATTGGTGATGTGGGACTGAAACTAAGGAAGGATTGAAGCAAGATATAGAAATCTGGGAGTCATCAGCATGTTGTTGTTCAGTCATTCAGTAGTGTCCAGTACTTCACGAACTTGTGTGGCATGCCAGTGCTGACCAGGGAGTTTTCTTGGCAAAGATACTGGAGTAGTTTGTCATCTCCTTCTCCAGTGGATTAAAGCAAGTAAAGGTTAAGTGAGTTGCCCAGGGTCACACAGCTAGTATCTGAGTCTGGATTTGAGCTCAGGTCATCCTTGCTCTTTCCTGTGTTCTATGCACTGAGCCACCTAGTTGCCTCCAAAAAAAGTTGTTTGTTGCTGTTGAGTCAGTCATGTCTGACTCTTCATGACCCCATAAACCATACTATCCATGGAATTTTCTTGACAAAGATACTGGAGTGGTTGGCCATTTCCTTCTCCAGCAGCACAGAGATGATAATTAACCCATGGGAGCTGATGAACCCAATTTGTAGCACCCTTATCAGAGCTTATGAAAAATATAGCCATCCCCTACGCAGCAGCCCTTCTACAGAGCCCACTATAACCTCAGACATTGAGGTAGGTATTGTATCTCATTGCTCCTTAAACCATAGTACTTACAGTGGCTCTCCACAACTCCTAGCGGCTGACCCTTGTCTTTGCTTCTTTTTCCTGCGTTTTCCATAGCTCCTGGCTCCTCATGCAGAATGCCAATTTACTGTTCTCCAGCTGTCTAGTGCATCTTCATTTCTCTGCCAACAATTTTCTACCTTCTACCTTTTCTTTCTTCCAGATGTTACCAGTCATATTTAAGGTATGGGGAATCTCTCTATTGGAGCAGGAAGAGGAGAGGGAAAGGAAAGCATCTTATCATGGCAGATAAAGCTTATAACACCAAGACCAAATCAGGGGTTTGTCACTGTGAAGCCTCTTCTGAATGTAGTTTGGCATCGACATGGTGACACTTTTCTCAAAATTCACCAGCCACCAATATCTTATAAGTAGGGGTACTCATTCTGAAAGAATTCAGAGAAAGGAAAAGGTCAAGAAGTTGAGAGTTAGGGTCCATCTTCCTTCTTGATGCCATGTGGACCAGACAGAGTAAAACATTTATGCTCTTCTGCTCAGGGGAATTCTGGGGCCATGAAGTAATTGCTAAATTTTCAACTTGAACATTTACACCTTGGAAATTGACCAACGCTACAAATCAGGACTTGATTTATTGTTTTGTTGATTGTCTTGACTGAAGAAAGTGGTGGAGAAAATGTTTAATAATGTAGATTAAACTTAAAAGTGTATTCCGCATACTATTTTTTTTTTCTGGAGAGCTATTTGTTTAACACTTGCCAGCATATCAGTGCCTTTGCTCCTCTTTACAGAAACTGATTCCTGCTATTTGGAGCCTGATTTCAGTTGTGACTGGAACACTAGTTGGGCTGTGGCCTTGCTAGCAGACTAGAAGTGGCCTGAGTGATGATTAGTGAGACCTCCCCACACACCCACAATCCCCGCTTTCCCTCCCTACCACCTCCACTTCTGTCCTGCCTCTGAGTCAGGGAAAGACATGACTCTGGTAACCACTCCAAGATTCCTTTGTTCTCCTTTTCATGAAGAGGAAAGAGACTGAACTGGGCAAAGCCACTTGTAAGGAAGTTTTTTCCCCTTACCTGAAATAGAAATTTCCTAGTTCTATCTTCAGGGGCCAAATAAGACAAATCTAATCCCCATTTCATACCAAAAAAACTTTAAGTGCTTGAAGGCAGCTGTGCGAGTTGTTTTTAATTTTTTCTCCATGCTAAATTGCCTGAGTTACTTCAACTGTTCTTCATATAGTGTGATCTAGAACCTTTTATCATCCTAGTTGACCTTATCTGGATACATATCAACCTCCATCCTAAAAGGCAGTGCCCAGGACCAGCCAACATGGTGGCAAATGAGGAAGCAGTGCAACTCAGCTCTCATGACAAATACTCCAACAAAGATCTCAGACCAGTGCCAGACCACTTTGTGATTTGGAAATCTAAGGAGAAACCATAATGGCTCATCTTTCTAGTCCATAAATTTGACCCACAGGCAAGTAACCAGGACAGAAACTGTGGATTAAGGGTAGAGTGGGTTCTCAGAGCCAGAGTCCAGAATTAGAACAGGCCACAGCACTATTGCTTTGACCCTATAGAGGGGATTAGAATCTTAGAATCAACACTCTGGGCACAATGGGGTGCAGGGCTGTCTCTTTAATCCTAAAGAGGTGAACTGGGACTTAGTCCCCAGATAAAGAATAGGGCCACAGCATTATGATGTCAAAAAAACCAGATAAGAAAGACCAGATTCAGGAGACAGAGCCAAGATGGCAGCTGGAAAGCAAGGACTTGCTTAAGCTCTCCCTCAGATCCCTCCAAATACCTGTAAAAATGGCTCTGAACAAATTGTAGAGCTGCAGAACCCACGAAATAGCAGAGGGAAGCAGGTCTCCAGCCTAGGACAGCCTGGATGGTCACTGGGAAGGGTGTATTGCACTGTGCTGGTAGCGGAACACAGCCCAGCATGGACCAAGCCAGGACAGACCAGCCTGGGAATAGGCTGGAGCAGGCCATAGGGCTATGAATCACTGGCTGTAGCAGTTACCAGACTTCTCAACCTACAAATGCCAAAGACCATGGAACAGGTTAGTGGGAAAACTGCTGGATCTGGGTGAGAGTGGTCTAGCCCCAGCCCTGGGGGGCGGCAGGGGTGGTGCAGTGGTGGCAGCAGCAGGAAGTTCCTGCGGCTGCTTCCAGAGTCACTGGCCCACATGGTGGGAGGAATCAAGCAGCAGATCAGAGCGGGAGTGCAGGGAGCGCTTTGCTGGCACAGAGGCAGGGTTCTCTTGCTATGCCCTGCTTGGATCTGGGTCGCAGTCCTGGTTTGCAGTTCTTGGGGGAGGAGGAATGCTGCTGTGGCAGAGCTTATGGTTACAATGGAGAAGAAGTAGCTCTGAAAACAGCAGTGCAGCCCCTAAAGCTTGGGACAAAGTAGTCTCTACTCTACAAGCAGTCATATCCTGACAAAAAGCTCAAAGATCAAGTAGTTTTTTGGGAACATGACCAGTGGGCGCAAAAGGACTTGAACTGAGACTCAGACTATAGAATCTTTTTTGGTGACAAAGAAGATCAAAACATACAGCCAGAAGAAGTCAACAAAATCAAAGAGCCTACACCAAAAGCTTCCAAGAAAAATATGAATTGGTCTCAGGCCATGAAAGAGCTCAAAAAGTATTTGGAAAATCAAGTCAGAGAAGTAGAGGAAAAATTGGAAAGAGAAAGGAGAGTGATGGAAGAAAATAATGAAAAACAAGTCAATGACTTGCTAAAGGAGACCCAAAAAATACTGAGGAAAATAACACCTTAAAAAAGAGACCAACCCAAATGGCAAAAGAGCTCCAAAAAGTCAATGAGAAGAAGAATGCCTTGAAAGGCAGAATTAGCCAAATGGAAAAGGAGGTCAAAAAGACCACTGAAGAGAATACTACCTTAAAAATTAGATTGGAGCCAGTGGAAGCTAGTGACCTTATGAGAAATCAAGAAATTATAAAACAGAACCGCAAGAATGAAAAAAATGGAAGACAATGTGAAATATCTCATTGGAAAAACCACTGACCTGGAGAATAGATCCAGGTGAGACAATTTAAAAGTTATTGGACTACCTGAAAGCTATGATCAAAAAAAGAGCCTAGATATCATCTTTCAAGAAATTATCAAGGAAAACTGCCCTGATATTCTAGAACCAGAGGGTAAAATAGAAATTGAAATAATCCACTCATCGCCTCCTGAAAAAGATCCCAAAAAGAAAACTCCTAGGAATATTGTCACCAAATTCCAGAGTTCCCAGGTCAAGGAGAAAATACTGCAAGCAGCCAGAAAGAAACCATTTGAGTATTGTGGAAACACAATCAGGATAACACAAGATCTAGCAGCTTCCATTAAGGGACTGAAGGGCTTGTAATATGATATTCTGGAGGTCAAAGGAGTTGGGATTAAAACCAATAATCACCTACCCAGCAAAACTGAGTATCATGCTCCAAGGCAAAATATGGATTTTCAATAAAATAGAGGACTTTCAAGCTTTCTCAATGAAAGGACCAGAGCTGAGTAGAAAATTTGATTTTCAAATACAAAAATCAAGAGAAGCATGAAAAGGTAAACAAGAAAGAGAAATCATAAGGGACTTACTAAAGTTGAACTGTTTTGTTTACATTCCTACAAGGAAAGATGATGTTTGTAATTCATGAGACCTTTTTCAATATTAGGGTAGTTGAAGGGAATATCCATATATATAGACAAAGGGTACAGGGTAAGTTGAATATGAAGGGATGATATCTAAAAAATAAAATAAAATTAAGGGGTGAGAGAGGGATATATTGAGAGAGGGAGAAATGGAGAGATAGAATGGAGTAAATTATCTGACATAAAAGTGGCAAGAAAAAGCAATTCTGTTGGAAGGGAAGAGGGGGCAGGATTTGATTGAGGAGGGAATAACATACACACTCAATTGGGTATCTTACCCCACAGGAAAGTAGGGGAAAGGGGATAAGAGATGGGGGATGATAGAAGGGAGGGCAGATAGGGGGAGGAGGTAATCAAAAGCAAACAAATTTGAAAAGGAACAGGGTCAAGGGAGAAAATTGAATAAAGGGGAACAGGATAGGATGGAGGGAAATATAGTTAGTCTTTCACAACATGATTATTGTGGAGGTGTTTTGCATATTGATACATGTGTGACCTATGTTGAATTGCTTGCCTTCTTAGGGAGTATGGGTGGGGAGAGAAGACGGGAGAGAATTTGGAAATCAAAGTTCTAAAAGTGGATGCTCAAAAAAAAGTTGTTTCTGCATGCAACTGGGAAATAAGATATATTGGCAGTGGGGTATAGAAATCTATCTTGCCCTACAAGAAAGTAAGGGGAAAGGGGATGGGGGGGCGTGACAGAAGGAAGGGCTGACTGGGGAATGGGGCAATCAGAATATATGCCATCTTGGAGTGGGGGGAGGGTAGAAATGGGGAGAAAATTTGTAACTGAAAATCTTGTGGAAATCAATGTTGAAAATTAAAAATATCAAATAATAAAATTGTTTTATGAGTATAAAAAAAAGAAAGACCAGCTTCATAGAAGGCTACTACATTGTGCACAAGAAGCACACAGAGGTAAGCCCTATCACAAAAGTCTCAATGTAGGAAGGGTGGCTAGAAGAATGAATAATCATGAAAAATAAGAACTATTATGGTGCCAGGGATGCTCAAGAAACAAAACCAGAAGAGGCGAATAACTCCAAAAATACCTCCAATTAAATCCTTAAAGAAAAACACACCTGAGACACAAGCTAAATTTGAATTCCTAGAAAAAATGAATCAAAACTTTTAAAAAATAATTTAAAATTATATTATAAATGAAATGAGAGCACTGGAGGAAAAAATTGGAAAAGAAATAAAAATATCAAGGACAGAATTGGAAAGAGAATTAATGGCTCAGGACAAGAGGTACAAAACCTTACTAAAGTAACAACCTCCCTAAAAATTGGAATGGACTCGAGAAATTAATGACTTTGTGAGACAATGGGAAATATTAAAGCAAAATAAAAATAATTTTTAAAATGGAAAACCTAAAGTATTTAATATAAACAAATGACCTAGAAAACAGAGCACAGAGAGATAACTTAACAATCAATGAAATCACTGCAATGAAGTGTTAAGTAGACCTGGAACTAAGCAAGATAAGAACAAAGCTGTTCTATCAAAGTCTAGGGTTCCATGGGTGGAATTCATTCTCAGGTGAAGAGGGAAGGGAAATGATGGCTGGAATGGAGTAGACTGAAGATAGGATAGCTACAATTGTTCAAGAGGAAGGATAGAGGAAAACCAAGAGCATCCCAGAAACCCAGAGAAGAGAGAGTATTCAGCAGGAGAGGTTGGTTAGCAGTGTCAAATGTTACAGAGAGGCCAAGTAGGAAAGGACTGAGAAAAGCCAATCAGATTTGGCAATTAAGAGAGCACTGCTAACTATGGAGGAGGCTATTTCAGTTTATCTCTTAAAGGACCTTATCATCTAGTAGAGAGATCACATAAGTGTAAGAATTAGAAAATCAACTCTTCTGTGCTAGTTGAAATCTCGAGAGAAGAAAAAATTGCAAAAGAGAGCATAGAGGGGATGTGGTGAGGAAGAGAGAATGAGAATAATAGTTCAAGGTGGTAGCATAATCCAGAAAGTGTCTTCTTTTGTTCAGGCTTACACCTGAGTTGGATCAGTTCAATTGTTTTATTCTCAGCTATCGTAGCAACTGAGGAAACCATGCCTCCAAAGTGGGCAAGTTGTTGCTATTAAGTAAACAAAACTTTAATAGAAACAGATTTTAAGAATCTGCTTTTCTAACTGTTCCACTGATTTTGCAACCATAATCTACCTGCAATAAAATAAGCTATTAATGTTATTGAGTTAGAGAACTTTAGCAGTAGGAAGAACTTTTGAGGTCATCCAGTCCAACCTCCCACTAGATTTCAGGATTCCTGAATATGGTACTTCATTAGGGCACAAAATTAAGAGAGAACCTATATTGTATTCATTGGGGAAAAATCTAATTATAGTAACAGTCTGCCCATTTCTCCAACTCATGGGAGAGATGACAGAATTATGTAAACCTTTAAAACGATGCCTCCAGAGCTCCAACTAGGACAGAATAACTGGGATTTCATCCCAAGACACCAGTATTTAGAATGAGCCAAGAGTATTTACATTCCTTTGGCAAGCACATTGAGAGAACTAAGCTTTCCACCTTGTCAGCAAGAATTGTGAGCTGTTAGAAGATATGCGTCTTTCTTTACCTTTGCAACCATACCCACCCTCATCTAGCTTCTCCCACATCCCAGCAGCCTTCTCAGCTGCAGCTTTGTTATGTTCTAGGATCTCTACCCATGAGGCATCTCCCAATACCCTTCCTCAAGTGAATTTATCTTTAAAAGTTAGTTCAAGAGTATGTTTCATGCTGCTTGCCCTAGGTGTATTTTAGGAAGCTAGCTTTGGTCACCAAAATGTTAGTTATAGTTCTAAAGCCTCCCACAAATTCACTAGTAATTCCTCTTCCTCCTGGGTATGAACAAAGGAGCTCTTCACAAATTTCGCCCTTCTCCATTTCAAATTGGGGTTGTCCTAAAGCACAGAGGAATGGTCCCCAAGGACCAGCTGCTCAACGCAGAGAGAAACTCAAAAAGGGGTGCTAGAGTTTGTGACTCCAAAGACTTCTGGTTTGGTTAGAGAAATTCTGCCTCTCCTCTCCCCACTCCTCCCCCAGCAAAGTCTGGGTGTAGGCTTGTCTCCAGGACAGAATATAGAGGGAGATAAGGACATTCTTCTCCCTTTTGCACGAGGGAAGTAAGTATCTAGGTTCACCGTCTGGGCTCATTTTTGCAATATTACAAACATGCATTTTATATATGAACATAAACTATTTTAAACATGAACATTAGCGACCCTAGAACAAAAACCCCTTTTAGCAAGACAGTTAATGGCAGAATAGAAGAGATTATATCATGCAAAAACTCTTGTTTTTAAGTAAAACTACATTTAGTCAAAAGCTACTTGTGTGGGATATGTCTTCAAATCAAATATTGTTGCCATTTGCCAGAGAAAATGTACTTTAATTCTTTCATGCCAAAGAATTTCCGGAACTTTGTATAATGAAACTAGAATAATTGAGCTACTTGTTCATTACAAAGCTCTCTAGTTGAATACTAAAAATTCTTCAGGGCCTGAGTAGGCATAGAGTGAATTAACAACATTCTATTTGATAAGAACCCTTAATATTGAGACAGGTCACAAATAATTTACAATAGACTTTTTGTAAAGAGATACTGCATGTTGGTTTTTTTTAGTAAAGAAGGATGATACTTGATTCCTTATTTGATAGAGTGATTACAAAGTTAGCTGAATCTTTCTTTGAGTCTAGTCTTTTCTCCTTCAACCCAAATTAATTCTCTCTCCAAGAGGCAACTCAAAATCAGAAGAGTCCAAGGCTTTCTGAAAAATAGCAGACATTGGGATCAAAAGTAGTAAAGTCCCTAACAATTCTAGTTATTACAAAACATTCAAATGTTTCCCATTAAGTAGGCAGGACATTCCAGTTTAGAATTGATTTTTTGTCTGATTTGAACCAGCTATTTTATACTATGTAGCTGCAACCTGAGGCCATGTGCCGGAACTTTGCTTTGGTAAAACCTCAGAGAGAGTTAAATGGCACCTAAAAATGTAAATTATTGAGACTATTGGGGTGAGGAAACTTTCTGAGGCTTAGAATTCTACAAAAAGGGTCATGCCCTCAAACACTCCAGCATATATAGTCTGAATTACCTCAAAATGAACTCACAAGATAAATGTATACATGTAAATATAAGAAAAATAAAGCTTGTGGCTGTACAGTATGTTATTTGCCATTAATACTAGTTATATGAGTTAAAGACTCGAGATTGGATTAGAGACATATGTAGTAGAGAAAAATAAAGGAATGCTTATTTTAAATATTTTATGAAAGATACAAACAATTAAATGCACATGGCAAAGTGGACATGGCACCTGACTTGGAGTCACAGCAACTTGAGTTCAAATCCCATCTTAGACACGTATTAGCTGTGTGACCCTGGGCAAGTCACTTAACCTCTACCTCAGCTTCCTCATCTTTAAAATGAATTGGTTGGTTTCAATGGTCCCCTAGGGTCCCTTCTAATGCTCAAATTATAAACCTATATAAATTCATATAAACTGTGGTCATCTATAATAACTATCACAGTTTTCTTTATTAGTTGCTTAACAAATATATACAAAATACCTACTGGTATACATAGTACTGTGTAAACTGCTAAGGATATATAAGGAAAATCTTAGGACTATATAACCATATATGAAATATGTAAGGAAATATGGGATGAGAGCCCCTCTCCTTGAGGAATTCAATATCTAGTTTTGGAGATGAGACAAACATACATAAAATCATCATAGAAAAACTAAGTGCTAAAGTGTGTAATATTGACCACAAAAGAGGGAGACACCATTGGAGATGAGCAATCAAGGGAATTCATGGAGGAGGAAGAACTTAAGCTGGATGTTGAAAGATGGTTACAGTTCAGAAAATATAACATTCTGGGAGGTTTAAGTGGAGGAAACATCAATAATAAGGATATGGAGAGAAGAACTGGCAAAGTTGGGAAGGGAAAACACTGAAGAATCCCGTAATGGTAATAGTGGTAATAGTGTTTCCAAATTCTCAAGAGAATTAATCTTCAGGATTTGGGAATGACAAGTCAGGATCCCCAGGAATTCTCAGAAATTCCTGAAATCATAAATTATTCTGCATTTTTCATAATGTTTTACTTACATGTGCTAATATAATAATGTGATCATCATAATAACTAGTGAATATTTTGCAATGGGTTATAATAAAAATTTCAGAAGTTTTCTATGAAAATACGTAATGATAAATTCATAGTTTGTTATTCTTATGAACCAATATATTGTGACAATTATTTCAACCACATCTGGGAACAAACTGACTAATTTCCTTAATCTTTCTCAAAACACCTCTAACATTCCTTATATTATTTATTCATTATTATGGATATCTAAAAAACTTAGTTTAAAAAAAATAAGAAATATCAAGTTTAGTAGTAGTTACAAAGAATTGTAACCTTCTTGGATTCTGGATTCTAATCCATTCTGCTATCCACTTCTGTTTTCTGGGTGAATTAATCTCATTCACATTCACTATTATGATTACTAACTGCATTTTTCTCCATCCTATTTTCTTTTATTTATCCTTGTCTCTCTTTTTATCCTGTCCCTCCTGTAAAGTCTGTTTTGTTTCTGACCACTGCCTTCTTTTATCTGCCCTCTCTTTTATAACCCTTCTCCTTTTCTCTTATCCTCTTTCCCTCCTACTTCCCTGTTAGGTAAGAAAGATTTCTATTACCAGTTGAGTATGCATATGTGTTTTCCCTGTTTGAACTTATTTAGATGTGAATAAGGTTCAAGCATTGCATGCCCCCTCCATCATTTTCCCCTCCACTGTAAAAGCTCTTCTTTTGTGTCTTTTTTATGTGAAATGATTTCCCCCATTCTTCCCCTCTACCACTGATTTTGAAACTCATTTTTAGCTCTTCCAGGAATTCTTGTTGGGCTCTGTTCAATTCACATTTTTATCTGAAGCTTTGCTTGTAGCTGTTTTGACTTAATTGTCTTCTTCTGAGTTTGTATCTTGATCTTTCTTCTCACAGTAGTATCTTTTTAAGTCAGAT
This sequence comes from Trichosurus vulpecula, assembly GCF_011100635.1. NCBI lineage: Eukaryota > Metazoa > Chordata > Mammalia > Diprotodontia > Phalangeridae > Trichosurus > Trichosurus vulpecula. Next base: position 168,371,791 of record NC_050580.1, on the reverse strand, counting down.
TTTGTTGTTGTTGTTGTTGTTTGATCATTTACCCACCCTATGTCTTGATTTTGAACTTTATATTAAGGTTGGTTTCTGTTCCCAGTATGGGGATTGGTGTAGGTGAGGGGGGTGATGTGTCTCAAGTTTCAGGCCTTTTCACGCTTCTCTTTTCAGAGCTAGTTCTGGAGATTTGGAAGTTTTGGGGGTTTCCAAGGTGGTATGATCTGGGTAGAAGTGTGGTCACTGCTATCTTTGTCTACACTCTGGTTCTTTCAGAGGAAGGGCCCCTGATCCCTTGGGACTGCAATTGATACTACTCCTCAAGGCCCCTGCCCCCTTGGAACTGGAGGTGATATTGTTCCTCAAGGTCCCTGATCTTTTATGAACAAAAGTGATCCTATTCCTCAGGGCTCTTGTTCCTTCTTGACTGAAAGTGCTCCTCTTTGCCCTTAAATGATGACCCAGAAGTGGATACAGGCAATGAAGTTGCCAAACACCATCTGATGTTATGCCCAGTGCTAGAACAGAGGTCCCCTGTAATCTCTTTCTGACCAGTTCCCAGGGCTCTTTACTGTCTCTGGCTTGAGTGCTCCTAAAGCCCACTGGTGTTTTATCCACATGGACTCAGGCTAACCTCTAGTTCTGCGTCACAGATTTCTCTAACCTCCTAAGTTATTGTGGGTTGGAAGAAAGTCTTGCTCTTTTGTTGGCCTTTTGTTGGCTCTGTCACTCCAGAATTTGGTTTGAGGTGTTATTTTTAAATTGTTTGGAGGGGAGAATTGGGACAGCTCAGATGAGTGCTTTCTCTACTCTGCCATCTTGGCTGTGCCCCCAGAAGTCTCAAGTTATCTTTCCAGAATAAAAGTAGGGCATGGCAGAAATTCACTCTTTGATCTATTCTATTAAACTTTAAGAATGTCTTTGTGTACATCCAAACAGAAAAAAAGTATTAATTGCTTATTGCAGAATTTGGCTTGAATAATTAATGGAAAAGGCTGTCACCAGATCTTTGGCAAGCCATTGGCTTCAGTCTCCACTGGTTATCTGACATACATTTATATAATCAAGTGTGAAGAGACTCAATACATTCAACCAATATATAGGTGGTCCTATTATATTATAGAAATAACATGTTTATCGGACAGGTATTTTCCTGGGCCAAAGTATCCCTGTCATAAGCCTGTATCTTGCTATTCAGACTGCAACACTCCTAGTCTCTTTAAGGCCAGTGCTCTCCACATTTAGAAAGTTTGTTGAATTGAACTCTCCAAAAAAATGAAAGAACAAGAAAAAGAGAGGAAGAAGAAGGGGAAAAAGAAGAGAAAAGGAGAAGGAGGAGGAGAGACAGAGACAGAGATTTTTAGTATAGTACCAGTAGGCACTTAATAAATGCTTACTGATTGATTAATGGGTTCTAGCAAATACATAGATTATCACATGAATTCTCAGCACAGAAAAAAACCATACAAATCCACCAAAATGACTTCTAAGTATACAATATAATACTTAACATTAGCCCTAAATCATGAGCCTGAATTAGCCTATGGGGCCCTCCCAGAGAAAATGCTCCCAGAGCTCCTCTAGAAATTTCGAGAGACTCCAAATACCTGGTAACTAATTACTTAGGCTTTTAGGGAATTAATAACTTTATGGATCCTCCCAGATATATGGTATTCCAGTGCTGAAAAGACTTTGAATTTTAATATTACATGGTAAACTCTATGATTAAGGTGTCTATTAAAAAAAGAGAGAGAGATTCTGGCTGGCTATATCTTGGTTTCAATGCTGGAAGTGGCATTATGTAACTTCAGTGAGAGGCAGGCAAGGATAAATCCTTTCCCCTGTCATATCGTTATGACTTTGTAGCTAATTCATTGGGACAGCAACTAGGAGAGTTTGTGTTGGGGCCCTTGGCTACCTTTGCCCTTATCTGTTCTTTCCTCATCTTAGGCTAACAAGTATCCTGACATGGATATGTCCAAGTTTAGAGGCAACCTTGTGAGTTCAGCTGGTCAAAAACGCCTGGATCCCATGGGGAGCTGGCTGGTAGGAGTGGACTCATACATCAGAGAAGTTGGCCACTTACAGGAGAATGGACCAAAGCCTAACCATTTAACCAGAAGAATTATAAGGACAGTGGCAAGCTGAGGTGACATTTAAAATGCCCATGTGGCAGTACAGCAAACTACTTTATATTCTGATGAGTTTTAACAGTCAACTTCCAAGCAGATTGTAACAGTACTTATAAGTTGTTACTGAATTCTTTTAGTACATACTTGTAAGTGTTCTGTTTATCATTCCTTTTGTATATAGGAATGAATTACCTGTCCCATATCTAATTCATATTGTACATTGAGTACCTTTTTGCTCTCTCCTTTTGGTAAGGCCCTAGACCTGAGCTACAACCTAAACTTGAAACAATTTCCCCCCAGTTATGCTGGTGTAGGGGACTTATGAGCTGCGGAATGTGAGGAAAAAAGAATCTAATCCCTTTTGTTGGGACTGAATCTTGTCAAACCACATATCTTGGTACAAAATGGGGAGTGGACCAGTACCCTAGTCCCCATGGGCGCAGTAGCTGTTCCTTAAGTTTAGATAAGCATATATAGAATGTATACACAATAATTACAAGTTGGTTTCAGTAGCCCATTAACAGCTTCGTGGGGGGGAGCCGGTAGATGGTCCCATAAGAAGTCAGGATGCTGTCTCTCTATCATCAAATATGGTTCTTTGTGACTATCTATATTTCTGGTTATCATACATTCTCCGGCCCTGAAATTTCAAATACCTAGATGGTATATCTGGTGTCAGGTATAATTTTAATATTGTCAAGGATCCTTGAACACACAGGCTCCTGCCACCATAATGTAGGGATGACAGGTACTTGCTCATCCCTAGGAACTCTTGGCAGGTCTAAGAAGTACTTCAAAGATGGGAGTATGTTTCCCATGCATTCTACACGAGTCCTAGGGAGGGGGTTGGGAGAGGGGATCCTAAATTATGAGGCCCTAGTATGATCCATAAGCACTCAAAGCACTAACCTTTGGGGTAACCAGGAATACATCCTAGGGATTTTGGAGGTATCTGAAAGGTCTCTGAATGAGCTAAAAAATTGTAGTCACTTCAACTCCACAAGTAGCCTAAATTAGTTTGGGTTGAAAAGCAAGCAGGAATGACATAAGAATATATGGTGATGGAATAGAAAATATAGGATGTGGACAGATCCTAAGGGTTTTAGTGAGCTGCTGGTCAAGACTTCACATGGCAGGTAGAGGAGGTAGGCTAATGGCATGAGGCTCTGAATTAAATAAATAGTCGTAATAGGCCAAATCAGATGGTCAGAGGAAAAACATTCAGCCGGTCTGAACAACACAAGTGACTAAGAACTGAACTCAAATGCCGAATGGGGTTTTGTGGTTGCATCTCAAACCATTCATTTTACTCTTGAGACTTTTCATTTCATTCCATGTCAACACAGCCTTGATCTGTTTTTTCCAGTCCTTGAAAAAATAAGCCACAAAACTATCCTTGAACCTGCTTTAAGACTGCATGACTAAGCAGACCTCCTGAATTGATACAAATACAGGTAGTGGCACATTTCCCCCCAAAAAACTGGCTTGAGTAAAAGCTGAGTTTATGCTATAATTAGTGTTATTTTTCACTGAATACCCAAATGTTAGTTTTTTTCATTTTAAGAAAACCACCTCATTTTAAAAGTGTGGTCTTGTATTTAGGAACATTCTATATTCAGGTGAACATGATAGTTATTAAAAGCAAAGGCATCTGCTTAGAGCTGTGACCTGTTCATCTCCCTTACACAAGGGATTCAATCCTCCTTGGCTCTAATTTAGGGATTAAACCTGAAGTTATAATTGTCTAATTTTTTTTTGCCTAGCATCAGGTAGGCTAATGGCTACTAACAGGCAGTCAACAAAATAGGTACTTGCCTAATCCATGAGCTTGGGTTATATAGAGATTCAGAAGACTCACATTGGAGGCATTTCCCAACCTCTCTTCATCTTCCTTCTCCACCCTTGCTGGTGCCTTCTCTCTGAAATTACCTTCCATTTACCTTTTATGTCCTGTATATATCTAGTTATTTAAATATTATCTCCCCATTAAATGTGAGCTCCTTGAGGGCAGGGGTGATGTTTTTGCCTTTCTTTGTATTCCCAGTGCTTAGCATGGTGCCTGGCACATAGTTGTGGTTTGTCCTTTGTTTTCAAAGAGGATCAATGACAGCAGAGGATGAAGTCTTGACTTGTTCGCAAATTGGATTTAAATGAGACAGAGTTGCATAAAGTCATCAGCCCCATTCTTTCTTCCAGTCATTGAAGACCAGTGGCAAGAGAAAAATCAGAAGGACTGATGATGGCCTGGGATGACCTTGGCATCTTTGATATCTGACCAAGCTCTTAGTACTCCACAATGCTAGCTTCAGCTGCCTTCATGGCCATTGGAACAAATTGTTTTCATCTGCCCATTCTGCCAGGAGAAGTCTTCACATGCTTGGAGTAGACAACCCCCTAAATTACTGACTGGTTTGTGGCCCTTTGGTTACCTTCAACCTGGTTTAGCCTGACTGTTTACCAGTGTGTGTCCGCTGCATATGCTACAGCTTCTTGGAGCTCTAGTTGAGAGTTGAGTATCAGATGGGCACCAAAGGTGGATAAGCATCCCTGAAAAGTGATGGGCAAACCTTCCACCAGAGGTGCTAGTCCTCCTTGAATACCCGTACATCCCCTGGCACGTGGTAAGCACTTTATAAATACTTGTTGACTGATCAGTGGGATATGCAGAGAGGTTCAGAAGGACCATTGTTAGGTCAAGGAAGGGAAAGTGAATGCAAGAAGCAGGAGGAGGTTATTTTTTCCTATTGGATGGTATTACTCCTATAAATGGCACTGGTTGATAACTGCAGCTAGTTTTCCAGTACATCAGGGTGAGGGGAAAATAGGAACTAGAATTCATACTTTACTGAATTATTTATTTCATCCATGAAGTCAAAACCATTCATGCAAGTTATTCCTTCCTTGTCCATTTATACAAAACTTCCAAATGGTTTGTTTATGAAACACCACATGGCCATTTGTCCAGGAAAGTGACTTTTCATTGACCCAAATGTTGCTTGAGAGCCAATGGTTGTTGGCCCACTTGAATTGTTGCTGGGCTGAGCCATCAAGACTTGGTGCAGGAATAGAGTGAGAGGAGTAAAGAGAAATAGTAAATAGCTCAGGACTGGGTAGCTGAGGCTTCCCAGCCAGAACAACAAGATGACCAGTAAGTCCTGATCACAAAGAAGGTATTTTTCTGTGGTGGTTGGCAGGAAGTGCTGAGGTGGAGGCCGGGGTGGTCAGGACCCACATGAGCCAGCTCTGTAGGATTCCCGGAGCCAGCAAAGGCGTTTTCTGGCTGTGTCTATCCTCTGCTATGGAGGGATCATTAGAAAGATCCAGAAGACTGCTGGCAACCAAGACTACCCTTCCTCCCTTCTCCCCACACATTCCCCTCCATTATTAGACCTACTGTTCTTGGTGGCTTCTCTTTGTCTGACCAAAGACAAGGCTTCCTGCCAATACAAGGGCGCCTTCAGTACCCTGAGCTTACATAACTTTTTCTGGTAAACAGATAAACAGACACCCCCCGCAAAGACAAAGACAATTCATTCACATAGGCCACTACCCAGCTGACAGATGTCTTAGTCTTCACATGCTAAAGGCTGAGTGGGTATACCAGTGACCTAAAGGTGAAAGGCTCTGTGACCCATCAGCATCCTCCAGCTGGCCAATCTCTCTCCAGGGTCATCCAAGAATTTTGACATTTTGCCTTTCCTCCCTACTCCTGCCTCCACAGCACTTAGTTGCTCTTTGGACTAATATTTCCCCAAAGCCTCCCTTTATATTTTGGCCACAAACTTGTAAAGCCAGGGCATGTAGCTACAGCTGTATTGTAGCAGCTGCTAAATTATAACAGATTCAAATATCTGGGAGCCCAAGTGTACACTTGCAAAGAGAATATCCGTAAGAGATCCTTTCATATGCTTTGAACTTCAATGGTAAGTTCCTTTTGGCAGCTTCAGAATTCAGAAGACAAGTACAAGCCTCTTCGTTCAACTAGAGACTTGAAACCATGCCAGATGAAGACTAAGACTTGAGAGGAAAAGACTACTTTCCTCAATTATCTGGAGTTGTCATTCTAAAGAAGGTCAGATTTATTCTGCTTGAGTACCAGGATCAATGAGTGGAAATTACAGAGACAGGTTTTGGCTCAATATGAGAAAATTTTCTTACCAATTGAAACTACCCACAAATGGAATATAATACCATCGGAGGTTGTAAGTTTCATATTCCTGGAGACTCTACCTCTCCTTAGGGACATCATAGAATAGATTGATACATTAGGCAGGAAGTTGAACAAGAAAACCTCTGAGATCTCTTTTAACTATAATATTTTATGATTCTATAAGTTCAAATGCTCAGACATCTCTCCACTGAGTATGGGAAAGATGTGCCTGGAAATTCTCAATAATGGTTTTAAGTAGATTACTACTAGGGAATAGCAATAAGAAAAGATATTTTCATGAAGACGAGAGAGGGTGGGTAATCCAGGGAGTTAGCTCCTGGAGGAGACGTGAGGAAGTGGGATCAAGGGCATAAGTAGAGGGGTTGGTCTTGGTAAAGAGAATGGCCACCTCTTTATCCAGTCTAGGGTTTCTTAACATGGGGTGTATGACTTTTAAAAAAGTGCTTTTTAACCACTGCATTTCAACATAATTGGTTTCCTTAGTGGTCCTATGTATTTTATTTTATTCATTTAAAAACAGTATTCTGAGAAGAGGGCCACAGGCTTCACCAGATTGCCAGATGGATGACCAAAAAAAAAAAAAGTTAAGAAGCTTTGATATGGAGCAGAGGAGGAAAGGATGGGGGATGATTACAGAGAATTCTCTTTCAAGAACTGATTGGAATAGATGGATACTGAGATCCATTCCAACTCTGAAATTCTATGCTTCTGGGACCTCAACATACTATTCACTTTTAGTGATTTTGAATCCTAAAAGAAAAGTTCCTCCTTGTTCATCTCAGCAGCACATACATTAAAAATAACTTTCTTTTGAGCATTTCAGTACATACTATGCTTACTGCTTAAATAATAATAATTGTCAAAAATTACAAAGCATTTAATATTAAAATCCTACCTACAATATGTCAGGCACTAAGCCAGGTGCTAGTGATGCAAAACCAAAAATGAAAGTCCCTGCCCCAAAGATCTTCCATTCTATCACCACAAACAACATTTCTACCTGCTTGCCTAACTATATTGTTCAAATTAATTGAAAAATTAATTACCAATAAACAAATGATATTTACAAATCTACTCTATCTCCTGTAATATTTGTACCCAGAGGATTTTCAAAAATAATAAAGCATATTCAACCACATTGCTATCACTAAAAAGATTGTTAATATTTTATATCAATAATAAATAAAATATTTTAAAATATTGTTTATTCCATTTTAGTTCATGCTTTAAAAAGTTCCATATGTTCTGAAATATGTATATTAGTACAGTAACAAATATACATAATAAATATCTGTTAGGGAATACATGCTCAAAAATATTTTACTGATTGGGGTATGTGATCAAAAAAGGTTGGAAACCACTGCTCTAGATTTTTCAACCTTTTCCATTCTGTAGCTCATTTGTTAATTGTTCTTTCAATGAAGACAGCCAATGAAAGTCATTTGCAGCTTGATTGGTCCAGTGATAAATATCAGGAAGCTAGAATATAAGTTCTTTGAGTGCAGGGACTATTAGTCTTTGTTTCCCCAGAACGCAGAGTAGTACCTAGCACATCTTAGGTACTTGGAAAATGTTTATTAAATTGAGTGTGCCCTTCATAATGCTAATAATTGCAAGCATTTATATATTACTTTAAAGTTTGCAAAGCACTTTGCAAATGTTACTTCATTTTATCCTCCTAACAGTCCTAAGAGGTAGGTGTTATTATTGTCTCAGTTTTATAGATGAGGAAACCAAGGCAGACAGAGGTTAAGTGACTTATCCTGGGTCACAGCTAATAAATATCTGAGGTCAAATTTGAACTCAGGTCTTCCTGGTTCCAGATCTAGGACTTTATCCAGTATGCCACCATGTCTGGAGGATATTTATTTCTGCCTTCCACAGAGACCCATATGTATATTTGGGGTTACCTCTCCTTAATCCTAATGCTAGGAATTATCACATTAAATGGAATACTAAGGATTCATAGCAATTATTCTTCAAAATACAATAACTCTAATCATTTTCAAAGAAATCTCTTTCCAGTTCCCTTTTAAAAATTATTTGTTACAAGTATTTATTATCTCATCTTCCCACTGTCTTTCCTGCCCCACCACTAGATACTTTAAAAAAGGAAAAGAAAGGAAAAGAAAACCCTCAAAACAAATATACATAGTCCAGAAAAACAAATTCCCACACTGGTCATGCCAAAAAAAGTGTTCCATAAGTCCATCACTTCTCTCTCAAGAGTTTAATGACGTAGTTAATCTTCAGTCCTCTGGACTTCTGGCTTATTATTTAACTGATCAAAATTCTAAAGTTCTTCAAAGTCGTTTCTCTTTATAATGTTATCATCATGGTACAAATTGTCCTCCTAATTCTGCTTCATTTGTTCTCATCTATTCTTAGAGATCTTCCCAGTTTCCCCTGAAACTATTCATTTTGTCATTTCTTTTGGTGCAATAATATTCCACCACATTCCAATACCACAATTTGTTTAGCTATTCTCCAATGGGCGGGCAGGTCCATGGTTTCCGGTTTGGGGCTACTCTGAAAATAGCTACTATAAATATTTTTGTACACATAGAATCTTTACCTCTTTCTTCTTTTTGCAGTTATAAGCCTAGTAGTGGTCTCACTAGGTCAGAAGGTATATACAGTTTAGTAACTTTTAGGGGATAGTTCCAAATTGTTTCCCAGAATGGCTGGAATAATTCACAACTTCACAAACAGGGCATGAATCTGCCTGTTTTCCAAAGCCCTGCCAACAGTTGCCATTTCCTTCTTTTGTAATCTGTGCCAGTCTGATAGGTGTGAGGCAGAACCTTATTGTTTCAAGTCTGTTTGTCAAGTAAAATTTGATTTAAAGTCCTATTGAGTCTCTAGGTCCTGGGAGAGTTTGGTACGATGGGAAGGATGCTAAATAGAGAGCCAGAGGACATGAATTCTCATCTCAGTCCTGGATGACTGGGTAAGTCAAATAATTCTCTCTAGGTTTCAGGTTCCTCATTTTTAAAATGAGAGGGTGGGAGTAGATGATTCTAAGGTCCCTCTTAACTCTAAATCTCTGACTCACAGTAGTAACCAAACATGCTCAACAAAGAAGCTTGATAACAAATTGATTCGAAGTGTGAAATCTACATTTTTTTAAGGAGGAGGGGGCAGGAATGATTGAAATGATGCTTTTGGAAGGGCTAAATATAAACACTTACTATCTGAAAGAAGCAATTTAATCTCTTCAGTCATATAAGATAATTTCATTGGTGGTAATATTGATAATGCTTCATAAGAACTTTGCTGATTTTGCCTTTACATATGAACACCTAAGATATTTCCATTTAAAACTGGTTGCTGGGATACAAAATTAAGGTTTAAAAATTTGTTAAGTTCACTTTTTGGTTTTTTTTTGAAGAGGGTATTGGCCTTACTAATAATGTTGCATTAAATTTCCAAGACAAAGGTAACCAGAAGTAATTATTATACAAATATGAAAGTGTGATGATCAGAAAGGATATCTTGCTTTAAACACACATTTTAAAATAGTCTCATTTCTCAGTGATCTTTTTTCCCCATCTATGAGTCTAGCAAGATGATATAGCTAGCTTCTGAAAGAACACCAAACAGAAAAAAACAAAAACTTAGGCAGCAATTCAATTTATTTTATTAAGATATATGTTATATACATATTAATTTTATGCTTGTATATATACATATATTAAATTACATATTCTAAAATATATTACTGAGTCTCTCCTTGTGTTATTGCAATAGCCTCTATCCTGTTGCCACTTGACCTCATGCCATGTCAATACCTTTCTCTCTTACCTGGTCTCTATTACTATACATACTCTCTATCCTACCTAAAAGGTTATATACCTTTTACCTAGCTCCCTCCTTATGGCATGAACTCTTACTACAGACCAGGGGTTCTTAATCCTTTTTTGTTTTTTTAGGAATGGGCTCATTTGACAGCCTGATGAAGCCTATGGATTCCTCCAAATAATGCTTTTAAATACATAAAATAAAATGCATAGATAGGACTACAAAGGAAGTTATTTATATTGAAATAAAGATGTAATTTTTTTCTCTAGGTTAAGAACCTCTGCTGTAGAATATTCCCATATTGTGGAGACAACAGTGGAATGATGATCTAGTGAGTTTAAGAAGCAAAGAGTAATTCATTCATTGTTTAGGCATCTGTCTGTGGGTGTATTTTTAAAAATTGGATATATCATTATAGGGAGCTTCTGGTGAGAAACTTCCCCTCCCTCTGTCATTTGTAGTCTTTGAGAGTTACCTGAAATATTGAGAGGTTTGATGATTTGACAAGGGTCACACAGCTAGTATGTGTCAGGAGTGGGAATTGAACACAGATCTTCCTCAATTCAAGACCAACTCTCTATTCACTCCGCCATACCGCCTCTCTTAGGAGAGATAATAACCGACTAAATTGAAGTGAGGCTTGTTCTTTGGGAAAAGTTGATCATTCATTGAAAATAGCAACTATGGCACTCTTGCTAGGAAAAAAATAAATGGACAATTTGCTTAGACCATGAAGCTCAATCAGTATGTTTTACTTACAAACTGTAATTGTGATAATTTGGTTTGACAAACATAGATAAAGTCCCTACTCTGTGTAAGACACTTTGCTGGATGCTGGAGTAAAGGAAGCAGTGTGCTGGTGAATATTTAACAACCAGCTCTCCAAGGCGGTGGGGAGGGGGAGGGAAATGTACACAGGACATGCTTTTAAGTTTAATTTGCATTATGAACATTCTCTCCTTTACTTTCTTAACAATAAAGAAAACAGTAAGTCAAGCTCTGGTCTGTAGCATTTACCAGTTTCTGGCAAATATTTTGGTAAATTTCAGTAAATCCGGTAAATAAATGCTTACACTGAAAATCCATAGTTAGCTCTCAGGAGTCTTTGTTGAACAGGCTTTAACTCATTACTGTGTAAAGGATATGTTTGCTATGATAGATACACAGTCCCAGTCTGGTGGGATCTGAGGGATCTGTACCTAGATAACTATGACAAGAAAGGAATGAGATAAGAGCAAAGCAAAGGTCCTGGCAAAGAACTGTTAGAAATTCCAAGAGGGAATAATCATTTAAAATCCCAGTACTGCCCCTTATTGTCAGCTAGACAGTGCAGTAGATGGAGTGTCAGGCCTGGAGTCTGGAAGATTCACCTCAGACACTTCCTAGCTGTGTGACCCTGGGCAAGTCACTTAACCCTGTTTGCCTCAGTTTCCTCACATGTAAAATGAGCTGGAAGAGGAAACAGTGAACCACTCCATGTCTCTGCCAAGTAAACCCCAGGCAGGGATATGAAGAGTTGGACATGATTGAAACAACTGAACAACATCTTTCACTTATTACAGGTGAGACCTTGGGTAAGACTTACAAAAAAATAGAGAGGATTGGGCTTGATAATCTCTAAAGTCTCTTCTAGCTCTAAATCCTATACATGTTGGGTGAGAGCCAGGCAAAGGAAGTGCTTGGATTGCAAGCTGAGGGTCACAGAATCACCTGCCTCAGGTCCTGCCCCTACCTGAACAAGAATCCTCTGTAATTCACATGACAGTCAACCAACCTTTGCTGGAAAACCTCCAGAGAAAGGGAACCCACACTCCCTGAGACAGTGCATTCCACTTTGGAAGGCCTGTTGTTTTACTTTTACCAAGCTTAAATTTGCTTCTTTGCAACTTCTATCCCTATTGTTTCCAGTTCTCCTTTTGAGGTCAGGCATTTTACAAGCATTTAAGTGCCTACTGTGTGCCAGGCACAGAACTAAGCACTGAGGACAAAAAGAAAGGCAAAAAACACCAAATAAGTAAATGAATAAATAAAATACCAAAGAACAAAATTAAATCCAAAACAGTCCCAGGTCTCAAAAAGTTCCCAGTCTATTGAAAGGACAACATGTGAGTAACGTCATACAACGAAGATATGTTAAGAGTAGAACTGGAGATAATCCACAGAGGGAAGGTACTAACTTATTAAGGGGGAATCAGGAAAGATTTCTTGTAGAAGGTGATGTTTTAGTTAGCACCTGAAGGAAGCCAGGTAGATCAGGAGACAGAAATTAGGCAAGAGAGATTTCCAGGGATAGGGGACAGCTGGCAAAAATGCCTGAAGTTAGAGATGGCTGAATAGCAAGGAGACCAATGTTATCAGATTAAGATTACATGGAGGGAGGGGGAGTAAAATGTAAGAAGACTGGAAAGTCAGAAGGGCCCATATTATGAAGGGCTTTGAAAGCCAGAGGATTTTATACTTTATCCTAGAAAGGATAGAGAATCATTGAAGCCCTACAGAACATGTTTAATCTCTCTTCCATGTGAAAACCCTTCAAATTATGACTGATATGGAGACCAGAGAGAGCTCCCTATGCATCCACTTCTATGTCTTTAGACAACCCCTTCTTCCTTTTCTTGAGAATTGCTTTCTTTTAGAATTTTATTCTGGAGAGCTTCTAATTCTTCCTATGCTGACTTTCCATGTCCTATCCTTTCTCTGAACTTCAAGAATAATATGGGGGAAAAAATTGGTCCCACTAGTAAAGGAAAATACTGAAGAGGCACACACTTTGAAATTAGCCCTCCTGAAATCTAGGCTACATGACAGGCCCTACCTGACAATATATCTGACAAGTGTGTATTTGGACTTTATTCTACATGCTGAGGTGAATCCTTGAAAGTTTTTGATCTGAGGAGTGATGTAACCAAGACTGTGGTAGTGAGATGGTGAGGGTGTGGTTATGGGCAGCTAGGTGGCACAGTGGCTTGAGTCCCAGTCATGAAGAACTGAGTTTAAAACTAACTTGAAAAACTTACTGGGTGACCTTGGGCAAGTCATTTAACCTCTACTGGACTCAGTTTTCTCATCTATAAAATAGGGATAATAATTGCACCTTCCTCCCAGGGTTCTTGTAAGGGTCAAATGAGATAGTAAATGTAAAGCACTTCGCACAGTGCCTCATACATAGTAAGTGCTAGATATAGATGCTGACTGTTATTATTAGCAGTTCTGGGTTTGAGGGGGAGAAGGTGAAGGCATTTAGGGGCCCATTGCAAATGTACAAGTTTTGTGCAGCGGTGATGAAAATAGCAAGAGATGAATGAATGCAAGAGGAAAAATTAACAGGATCTAATGACTTTAAGAGAGGAAGATAGTGAATCCAGCCAACCTTCTCTGGGCTTGGCATGAGCCCTTGCATGGTACTAGAGCTAAATGAATAGTAATGATAATGTTGGTAGTGGACAAATGGGCCCATAGATAACTCTTTTGCCTTACAGAGGGATGTGATTGTACACAGGCTCACACTGACATTTTCACAGAATTAGTTCATGACTAATTTGAGCATTTCAGATCTAAATTGGTCACATCTGGAACAGTTCATTGTAATGCCCTGAAAAGGCTTCTCCTCTCCAGTGGATGCCAGGGCTTTAATAATAACGGAGCCAGGAGGCTGGTGTAGGCCAACTTTTAAAGACATTCTTTAAATGTAAATTTTGTTATCAAGAGAGTATGTCCAAGTACAAAGTTCTAAAGCAGGAAGTTGTAAATTATCTCTCAAAATGCTTTTCGATGCTATTCAATCACCCCGTGAGCTTAGGGCTGCTAGACTTCTCAAAATCCCCTCTAATAGAGCCATAGAAGGAAGGACATTGGGGAAAGTGCTTGTGTCAACCCCTATTTCTCTGTCAGTATACACGTGACACATATGGGCGTCTACCTATTCTACACCAAACTATGTTAGTTATCACCCACCCACAATCCCAGACCTTGAATTAGATAGCACTTGAGCTGCGCCATATTCCATTGGAGTCAGAGGACCTCAGGTCAAATCCTGACTCTGCCATGTACCAGGTGTAATTTGGGCAAGTTGGTTAACTTTTCTAGGCCTCAGTTTCTTCATCTGAAAAATGAGAGAATTGGACTAGATGACCTCCAAGTTTCCTTCAAACTCTAAATCTGTAATTCTATGACATTTATAACCATCAAAAATGACTGGCATGAACATTATTTTAAAGTTTGCAAAGCACTATTTGAGTCTCACAACAACCCTGTGAAATGGGTGCTACAGGAACTATTATTTCATTTCATGAATGAGGAAACTGAGGCTCATAGAGAGAAATTGACTTGCTCGTGTTCATACAAACTGTATGAGTGAAAAATAAATTATTGTGTTTGTTATGTGCCAGCCACTGTCTAATCCCTGAGGATATGAATACAAAAGTGAAACAGTCCCTGCCTCAAGGAGACAGCACAAATGGGGGAGTGGCGGCCAGAGAAGGGAGATTTTGTCTGGGAAATCCTTGGGATGGTTAAGTGGAACCCTAGGACAGCCAGCTGACATGCCCTTTCTAGAGGCAATAGTGGTATTGATTGATTACTATGCCCAGAGAAAGATGTGGAAAGAGGGATGTGGCATGTGAGTGGAAGCAGAGCAGATGGCAAGTTCTCTGGGTGGATGGCCCTATGGGAGGCATGATCTGGTCTGGGGCCATTGAGAGTATGGACCAAGTGATTTTGCACTCACATCAATAAAGACGGCTCAGGGCAGAGTTGAATGGATTAATTCCCCTAGGACAGGCATGGTTTCCGGAGGGTGCTATTTTAGGTAAGAAGTGGGGCATTAGAAGGACAGATAGCAAGATAAACAAATTGGATAACTGACTGGGGTGTGGAGCTTGGACCAATCTGAGGCTAGGTAGATTGAGTGCCTAGATATAATGAACATCAGAAGTGAGGTTTGAAATCTAGGTCTTGTTTCAAGTTCAGCATGCTATCCATTTAATCATGTTTCATTTCTATAACCAATGATGATATTTACTCCAAGAACACTGAGTATATTTTATGTGCTAATGTCGAATTATTTGCATACACAAAACTTCAATTATTTGGGGCTATTTTCCAAAAAGATGGTACAACACGAACCCATATAAATGGTGCTATTTACTCCATTAAAAACCATGGTGATTACTCAGTGTTCTTGTCTCTTTGGGGCTTCTTTTCCCAAGAGACTCTTCTTGATCTGTGGGAGGCAGTGGACAGAGCCCAGCCATGTCCAAAATATAAGTTCATTTCGTAAAAGAGAACATTAGAAATAAAATATCATAATGGGAATATTTTTTTGTGAGACCCATGTTTTCCTTGGTGCTCCAAAACTCCCTCCATGGATAGAATCAGATATTTATTTGGAACTTATATATATTAGTTGGCTGAGGCACTGAGAGGTTGTCTTGCCCATGGTAACTGGTAAATGTCGGTTAGTAAATGCCAGAAGAGAACTTAAACCCACGTCTTCCTGACTCCAGAGTTGGTCTTCTGTCTACCATGCTGCCCCTCAATAAGACTGGCCTTATTAAATTATTTATTATTAAATAATTGATTTTATTATGTTATTATTAATAATTATAATACAATAATATTATTAATATTGTTTATTATTATTAAATAATTTATTAAGTTTACCAAATTTATGTTAGTAAATGTTAAATTATTTAGTTATTAATTAAGTTATTTACCAATAAACAAAAGAGGATGCTAGAAGATAGGAATGGAATGAATAAAGGGAGGTAAACAAGGTGTTAAAAGATAAACCTTATGGCTTCTTACTTTTCCATAGGTCAGCCTTGCTCACAATCTTCTACAGACCAAGCAAAAAGTCTTTCTTCCTTTTAGGAAATGAAGCCCAAAATAAACAAGAAAAGTGAATGCTTGCCCTGGGGAGCATTGAAAGGCTGAGTTGGGGGTGGGGGAATAGGGAGTGAATATAGAAGTACAGCAATATATATCTACCAATTAGAAATTTTGAAGGATGGAACACTTTGGAAGAGATTATGCTGGGGTGGGTTTCTATTATTTGCTTTTGAGAGCTATGTGGCATAGTGGTTAGAGTGCTAGACTTGGAGTCAGGAAGACTTGAGCTCAAATTCTGCCTCAGACACTTATTACCTGTGTGACCCTGGGAAAGTCATTGAACCTTCCTCTGTTTCCATTTCTTCATTTGTAAAATGGGGATAGTAATTGCCTCCCCACCTCTCAGGGCTGTTGTGAGGATCAGATGAGGTAATATATGTAAAGTGTTTTGCAAACTGCTATGTAAAGATATATTTTTAAAAATTGCTTGTTATATATGTATGCTAACTCATTTTCTTCTTTTGAAAATCATAGAGTTGGGAAATGCCTGAAGGGAGAGGAGCAGTAGAAAAATGGGAGAAAAGATAGAAAGGGAGGAGGGAGAACATCAAAAATTCAAGTTGTCCATCTATTATCTAGGCTTTCCTCTTATTATGTGATTGTCCCCCTGGCTTTTCCAATTGTACATTTCCTGGACAATATCTTTATGACACTTGTGTACAAATCATGATTGGTAATATACTATCGATGACAAATCCTAATTGGTAATATGCTATTGATGATTTATACCCACCATGCATTGCTCACCTTTTGGCCACCCATAACTTTGATCCCTCAGAGAATGTGATATTCCATGATTCAAAGTCCTACAGCATCACTAGAAGAATATTATCCTCTTGTGTTCATGGGTCTCACTGTCCTTAGCAAGCAAAAAAGTGGCTTAGTTGCTAACTAGCTATGTGCTCTATCTAGTCTCGGCCCAAGTCCATTGGTCACCAGCTGTGGAGCTGCAAAACTCTTCAATAATAGAGAGAAGAGCCCCAAGGACAAGGAGGAGAGTGTGATCTGCAACTGAGCCTTGGTGAAGGAGTTCAAAGAGATCTCCCAGACGTTTAAGGCCCAACAAGACCAGCTTGTCCTGATCTTCATTGGCAAGATTCTCAAAGTGGCAGACACATTGAATTAGCATGGGGTCAAAGATGGGCTCACTTTCCATTTGGAAATCAAGACCCCGCAGAAGGCCCAAGATCATGCTGCTGTTGCGATAGCCACCCTGCTGCTGCTGCTGCTGCTGCTGCTGCTTCCTTTGCCCCAGATACTGCTTCTGTTCTAACCTCAACAACTGTTTCACCCACTGCTCCTGCTCAGACATCCACCTCAAACAACACTGTCCCTCATGCTGCTAGTGGAAACCAGAGAAGCAGTGGTGGTGGTGCAACCTGGGGATGGGCCTCCTAGTGATCCTGCATTGGGAGATTCTAGGGCTGAGCAGCATAGGCTTGGGTTCAGCTCATTTCATGGAGCTACAGCAGACTGCAGAGGTAGCTGAAGTCCAATGCTAAGATGCTGTCCCAGATCATGGAGAACCTCCTTCTGCACGACATGATGTCCAAGCCTGACCTGATGTGCTACATGATCATGGCCATGCAATAGATGCAGCCCTGATGGAGAGGAATCTGGAATTGAGCTGCATGCTCAATAACCCAGAATTAATGAGGCAGACCATGAAACTGGCTTGAAAGCCTGCCATGATGTAGGAGATGATGTCCAACCAGGACTGGGCCCTGAGCAATTTAGAGAGCATCCCTGAGGGATACAAAGCCTTGAGCCACATGTACATAGATATCCAGGAATCCATGTTCAATGCTGCTCAGAAGCAGTTTGGCAACAGTTCCTTCTCATTGGTAGGGAACTTTGACAGCTTCTCCTCCCAGCCTCTCTGGACTGAGAACAGGAGCCCCTCCCTCACCCCTGGAGCCCCTCAGCCCCCACCTTTCAGGCCCCAGGGCCTGTTGGGGAGGACCCGGAGGCTCAGGTACCAGCCAGGTACACCCAACATTCTCCAACCCCTTTGGGATCAATGCAGCTAGCCTGGGGTCAGGGAGGGTTAATAGCTCTGAGATGCAAGGCTTTCTCCAGCAAATTTCAGAGAATCCCCAGTTAATGCAAAACATAATTTCTTACCCATACATATGAAGTATGATGCAGACACTTGCCCAGAACCCCAACTTTACTGCTTAGATGATAGTGAATGTCTCGTTGTTTGTGGGAAATTTCCAGCGGCAGGAGCAGTCTGGCTCCAAACTCCCTGTCTTTCTACAGCAGTTGAAGAACCCAGACTCAGTGTCCATTCTCAGCAACCCCAGGGCATGAAGGCCCTGCTTCAGATCCAACAGCTATCCAACAGCTGCAGACAGAGGCTGCAGGATTGGTGCCCAGCCTTGGCCATCCCAAAGAACCCCAGATCCCTCCTCCCCCTGCAGGAGGTTATTCCCAGTATCCACAAGGTCCCTGTTGACTACATAACCCCCAAGCACAGAATGTTAACACCCTTCCTCTTCCCCTCTGACATACCTACCATACCTACACAGACATAAACATATTCTCTATGTGCTCAGGACCTGCCAGGGGTTTCTCCAAGTCTGAAGTGACCAGTACCTTTGGCCTTCACCTGGGAACTAGGGTTTGTCCTAGAAGGGGACTAAGGTTTCTTCCCTGTCCCTCAGGGATGTTGTAGGAAGGAGGGTCCTATGTTCTTGTTTTAGAACATCTCCCCCAAAGAGAAATGGGGGTTTTGCTAGTCTGGGGGTGGGATGGGAGTAGCTGGCATGCAGAAGTCTTGATACCAAATAAAGATGAGCATGCCCCTTTGAAATGGGGCAAGGACATCACCCAACTATTCCCAGCCCCCTCACATATGCAAAATCACCAAAATGCTGAGTACTAGTATACACTTTGAGATCATAGGATTGCATTTCAAGTTTGGGAAATAGCAAACTAGGTAGGTCAATGTGGCTGGAATACAGAATTCATAAAGGTGAGTGATGTGGAAAAAGTCTGGAAAAGATAAGGCTGGGGCTGAGTTAAGAAGAACTTCCAAAGATAGAATAAGGAGGGGGTATTTTTATCTTACAAGCAATAGAATGCTAGAGGAGATAGATAAATTGTCATCTGTGAGGTGGGGGCAGTGTATGAAGCAGATTAGGAGCCAGAGGAGTCAGGGAAGTCTTCGTGTATCCTTAGGACCATTAGAAGCCTCTAAGTGAGCCCACTAATTTTACAGATGAGGAAACCAAGGCTCACAGAGATCAAGTAGAGAAGACTCTTGTTTGTTAGCATTAGATTTTGTTCACAAGTTAATAAGTGACCAGTCCCTTCTTTCCAAATGCTGTGCTCTTCAATGTTAAGAGAAACAAAAACAAGACAACCCTTAAGTGAGACGATTCTGAGTCATTGAAAACTGTAGCCGTTCCAAAACACACAAAAGCCCAGAGTTTCCTCTGGAGACTCTTAAGGACAAAAAGAGGCTCCGAAGCAGATCCAAGCAGGGGTAAAACGAAAGATTCAACAAACCATATTGGTGCATTGGAAAGATCATTGTGGCTTGTATTCATCTGTCCCTTTTGCTGCTTGTAAAACACCTTCGCACAGCTACCCTGGGAGGTGAGCTGTGCAAGTATTATTATACTCATTTCACAGATGAAGAAACAGGTTTGGAGAGGTTCGTTGGCTTGCTCACAAACACTTGACTCGTCAGTGCCATTTGGGACGCAAACTCAGGTCTCCTTTCTCCAAGTCCAGAGCTCTTTCTGACATCCTACTTCTGGGCAGGAGCCAAGAGATCTGAGTTCTAGGACCTTTTAAAAAATTATTTCTTTTTACCAACCAACTATGTGACCTTGGGATGGTCACATCACTTCCTTGGGTCTCCACAATTTCCTGTCAGATGGGAGGGTTGGACTTAGAGGCTGAACCTCTTAAACTCTGTGTCTCTCTAAGCTAGTGACTTGTGCACATGACCTTTCCCCAGGCCAAAGTGAGAAAATTATGGCAATAATTAAAACCTAATGCTAAGAAACAAGAAACAACTTTACTGCCAAGAGTCTTCTCTACCCTTTTGTAACAGAGCGGGGGCCCAAGGAGAATGGCAACAGCTCAGAACCAGAGATGTGAGTCTCATAGCAACCAGAAAGAAAGAATCTGTATTTCCCCCATTAGCCAGGCACACAGTTTTCTAAGAACCCGAGGAGGCCTGGAATTCATCCCAAGGAAGACTAAGCCCAAAAGAAAACTTTACACTATAGAGAAAAGCATTTTCCATTTTATTCTTTAATTTCCCAATTGCTGAGGAACTAACAGTAATGAGCCATTGCTTCAAATTCAGAGCGTGGTATCTGAAAGAATCGTTTGGGTCCATTTTTCCTTATGCTTATGGATGTAAGCACATTAGGTCTCCAACTTTCTGAATGAGGAAGGTGAAAAATAGAATCTTAAAGTCAGAAGAGACCAGAGGGATTATTTAGTCCAAGGGTTCTTAAATTTTTTGTGTCATAGTCCCCTTTGGCAATCTGGTGGAGCCTATGGACGCCAACTCAGAATCATGTTTTTAAATGCATAAAATAAAACACATAGGATTGGAAAGGAAAACAATTATATTGAAATTTAGTTTTGTGTGTGTGTGTGTGTGTGTGTGTGTGTGTGTGTGTGTGTTTGTGTGTATACCACCAAGTTCACACACCTCAGGTGAAGAACACTTCATCAACATCAGCTTCCCACCCAATAGAGAAATCATTTCTAAAGGATCCCTGGCAACCGATTCACGTCCTTGCCCATGTGCAGTGGCAGGAAACTCACTAAGGTAGTCATTTGCTGTTGCTCTGAATAGTAAATATTGATGCAGCCATCAAAAATATATGGGGCACCTATGATTGGCTAACAGCTATAAGAGCTATAAAATGAAATGAGAAGTTGTCCCTTCCTACAAAGAATATATAATCTTTTTTTAAACTTTAAATTATTTTTTATTTATTTAATATTTTTTTGTTTTCAGCATTGATTTCCACAAGAGTTGGAATTACAAATTTTCTCCCCATCTCCACCCTCCCCCACACTCCAAGATGCCATATATTCTGATTGCCCCATTACCCAGTCAGCCCTCCCTTCCATTACCCCACTCCCCCCCCATCCCCTTTTACCTTACCCTCCTATAGGGCAAGATAGATTTCCATGCCCCATTGTCTGTACATATTATTTCCCAGTTGCATGTAAAAACTTTTTTTTGAGCATCTGCTTTTAAAACTTTGAGTTCCAAATTCTCTCCTCTCTTCTTTCCCCACCCACCCTCCCTAAGAAGGTAAGCAATTCAACATAGGCCACATGGGTATCATTATGCAAAACCCTTCCACGATACTCATGTTGTGAAAGACTAACTATATTTTGCTCCTTCCTGTCCTATCCCCCTTTATTCAACTCTCCCCCTTGACCCTGTCCCTTTTCAAAAGTGTTTGCTTTTGACTACCTCCTCCCCGCATCTGCCCTCCCTTCTATTGTCCCCTCTTTTTTATCTCTTTCCTCCTTCTTTCCTGTGGGGTAAGATTCCCAGTTGAATGTGTATGTTATTCCCTCCTCAGGTCAAATCCAATGAGAGCCAGATTGACTCATTCCCCCTCACATGCCCCCCTTTCCCTTCCAATGAACTACTTTTTCTTGCCACTTTTATGTGAGATAATTTACCCCATCCTATCTCTCTCTTTCTCCCTCTCTCAATATATTCTTCTCTCATCCCTTAATTTGATTTTAATTTTTAGATATCATCCCTTCATATTCAACTCACCCTGTGCCCTCTCTCTCTCTCTCTCTCTCTCTCTCTCTCTCTCTCTCTCCATATATGTGTGTGTATGTATATGTATGTGTATATATATATATATGTATATATATATATATATTCCATTCAGCTACCCTAATACTATGGTCTCATGAATTATACACATCATCTTTCCATGTAGGATTGTAAACAAAACAGTTCAACTTTAGTAAGTCCCTTATGATTTCTCTTTCTTGTTTACCTTCTCATGCTTCTCTTCATTCTTGTTTTTGAAAGTCAAATTTTCTATTCAGCTCTGGTCTTTCCACTGAGAAAGTTTGAAAGTCCTCTATTTTATTGAAAATCCATATTTTGCCTTGGAGCCTGATACTCATTTTTGCTGGGTAGGTGATTCTTAGTTTTAATCCTAGCTCCATTGACCTCCGGAATATCATATTCCAAGCCCTTCAGTCCCTTAATGTGGAAGCTGCTAGATCTTGTGTTATCCTGATTGTGTTTCCACAATACTCAAATGGTTTCTTTCTGGCTGCTTGCAGTATTTTCTCCTTGATCTGGGAGCTCTGGAATTTGGTGACAATATTCCTAGGAGTTTTCTTTTTGGGATCTTTTTCAGGAGGTGATCAGTGGATTCTTTCAATTTCTATTTTACCCTCTGGTTCTAGAATATCAGGGCAGTTCTCTTTGATAATTTCTTGAAAGATGATATCTAGGTTCTTTTTATGATCATGGCTTTCAGGTAGTCCAATAATTTTTAAATTATCTCTCCTGGATCTATTTTCCAGGTCAGTGGTTTTTCCAATGAGATATTTCACATTGTCTTCCATTTTTTCATTCCTTTGGTTCTCTTTTATACTATCTTGATTTCTCATAAAGTCACTAGCTTCCACTGGCTCCAATCTAATTTTTAAGGTAGTATTCTCTTCAGTGGTCTTTTGGACCTCCTTTTCCATTTGGGTAATTCTGCCTTTCAAGGCATTCTTTTCCTCATTGGCTTTGTGGAGCTCTTTTGCCGTTTGAGTTAGTCTATCTTTTAAGGTGTTATTTTCTTCAGTATTTTTGGGGTCTGCTTTAGACAGTCATTGACTTATTTTTCATGGTTTTCTCACATCACTCTCATTTCTCTTCCCAATTTTTACTCCACTTCTCCAACTTGCTTTTCCAAATCCTTTTTGAGGTCTTCCATGGCCTGAGAGCAGTTCATGTTTTTCTTGGAGGCTTTTGATGTAGGCTCTTTGACTTTGTTGACTTCTTCTGGCTATATGTTTTGGTCGTCTTTGTCACCAAAGAAAGATTCCAAAGTCTGAGTCTGAATCTGAGACCATTTTTGCTGCCTCTTCATGTTCCCAGCCAACTACTTGACCCTTGAGCTTTTTGTCAGGGTATGACTGCTTGTAGAGCAAAGAGTACTTTGTTCCAAGCTTGAGGGGATGCGCCGTTGATTTCAGAGCTATTTCTACACAGCAAGCTCTGCCACACCAGCGCTCCTCCTCCCCAAAAGAACCAAGAACCCAGACCAGAACTCAGATCTAATCAGGCTCTGCACTCCTGCTGTGATCAGCCACTTAATTCCTCCCACCAGGTGGGCCTTGGGCTGGAAGCAACTGCAGCTGTAGCTCTGTAAGCAGCCTTAGAGCTGCACCACCCCTGCTGCCCCAGGGGCGGACCCCCGAACTCCTTTCACTCAGTCCCCGCAGTTTTTTCCCACTAACCTTCTCTGTTGTCTTTGGTGTTTGGGGGTTGAGAAGTCTGGTAACTGTCACAGTTCACTGATTCAGGGCACTAAGGACTGTTCTGCCCAGCTCCTGGTCTGGTTGGTTTGGGCATGGCCCATGCTGAGCTCTGCTCCACTCCCAGTACATACGGTGCAATAGACCTTACCCAGTGACCATCCAGGCTGTCCTGGGCTGGAGCCCTGCTTCCCTCTGCTATTTTGTGGGTTCTGAAGTTCTAGAATTTGTTCAGAGCCATTTTTTATAGGTGTTTGGAGAGTCCTGGGGGAGAGCTTTAGGCCGGTCCCTGCTTTCCAGCTGCCATCTTGGCTCTGCCTAAGAATATATAATCTTTGTTCTCCTTCTTGCCTTACTTGGGGAAATGTTGGAATTCTGATGGTCCTTGAAGAATGCTCAGACTCTAGGTAGAAAGTTTTTGAATCTCTAGTACATAGCACAGTGTTCTTTAATTTGTAAGCACTTAATAAATGCTTGTTGATTGATTGATTGATAGTCTGAGGATTTGGAATGAGGATCATTTAATACCATTTCATATCATTTTTGTAATTTCAATAAGACACAGAGCCTTTTACTAATGATCAGCTAGAAGAAGAGCTGAACCCAAGCTTCTTTGTTCTCTGAGTTTGCCCAGAGAATGCCTCTTCTTATGTCAACAAGCCCAGATGGGACTGATTTAAGAGCATTCTTCCCTCTGTCCATGGCCATTGAGGGTGAGAACCTTGACCCCAGACACTATCTTGAATTATGTGACTTTTTCTTATCTTAATATCTTATGGGAATATACTATGTTATGGAATGTTAATGGTAAATTAAGCACAGAGATCCTGGGTTGTAATTCCAATTAACACTTTGTTAACTATCCTGACTTACTGTATTTACAACCTATTCCATTAAGGAAAATCCTTGTCTTGTATCATGGTTAAACATATATGGAGGTCATAAAAGTGAAGTAATACAGACATGCTGAATTGTGACTGTTCTAAAATTGTATATAGGCTTTCTCATCTCCTTGTTCAGCAGTCAGACTTCATCTGGCTCCATGATCGTGTCTGTCTGCTACGCTTAAGGGAATAAATGAATAAGTAATATAAATTTTTATATCATCAAGCTCTGTTTGCCTCCTTTAACCAAACTCTCAGGTCAACAGATAGTATGGTCTGTTATTCTGGCTTATCATGAATGGCTATGGGCACTGTCATACTCATACCTAGGACCTTTACTTCTTGAGTTAGCGGAGTGGAAGGGAAGAAATCCTTGTTCACATCTGGATTGTTAATCATTGAAACACTTACTTTCATGACTTAGGGAAAGTCACTTAACCTATACCTCAGTTTCCCCATTTGTAAAATGAGAAGGTTCAATTCAATAGCCTCTCAGGACCCTTCCTGCTCTCAGTCTATGATCTTACGAATGGCAAAGCCATCAGCATCTGGAAAGCCACAGACAGACTGACAACTAATTCCTCTTTCATCCAGAGGCTGGAGTCATTAAAGATCCACCCACCCCCTCTTAGCCATGCTTTCTGGCCTGCAGCAGCAGCCCCATTTTCAATAGGGCTGGTGAAGACCCACAGGGGTCCACTCTATTCTACTTCCACTATATGAGGGCCATGCTACTTTCTAGAGGGGGAAGGAGAAGAGAGATTTTCCTTTCTTCGGACATAGCTAGCATTCCTTTCTGTGTGTATGTTTCTCCTCTCACTCTGCCCCCTATTTAAATGTGCTTAATGCTAGATATTTTTATTTGCTCTCATTTTGCCATTACATTAGTCTTTTTATATATTTTTGTTGTTTTAGCCCCTGATTCTCCTTTTTTTGGCAGAGGCTCTTTGCTGCTAGCTGTCTTTCTTTTTTTCCCTCACAGTTTTTGTCATTTAACTCAGCTCCCATTTTGTGTTTGATTTTTGTGGGGTCACAACCCCCTTCCCCCACTCCTGAGCCATTTTTGGCTCATTTATTCACACATTTCCCCTTAGCATTTAAGCAAAATGCAAAATAACCTTCAAGTGAGTTGATTCTTAGTCACTGAATACCGTATTAGTTTTAGAACAATAGGAAGCCAAAAGGTGGGAGGCTTGTTTCAGCAAGCAAATGAATAGTCTTCCTTTCTTCTTTTTCTTCTTTTTTAACCAGTGATGATTCACATTGTCTTAGTCATGGCTGCCTAAGGTTGGCTGATTCTAGTACAACCAGACAGCAGTTTTCTATTGGCATCTGGGTAGAGCAGCTACTTATACGTGGTCAACAGGTCTCAAAACTAAGTGTTTGGGACAGGTGTGAAGCCATAAAGTTGAGAGACTGAGGAGGAAGGGACAGAGAAAAGGGGGCCTGTGAGTGCACTCACCATTTCCAAGTCATCAAGCTCTTCCCTAGGAAGCTTTGAACCTCAGCCTCAAACAGGAGTTGGAAATGGTTGATTTGGCCAACTCACCCCCATGCTGGAACAGAAACCTCCAGTTTACATGCTTCTGCCTCCCCATCAGGGCTCCTCACTAGGATCAAGGACAAATTAGTTTGCTAACTGGCCCCTGAGCAGCCTTTGTTCTTTCTTGCCTGTTTGCCTTTATGGAGAAGGACTGTCATTCTGTCCATATAGAATGTCTTCTCAACTCATGGTCCAGTAGAAAGAACAATGACCTCAGAGTCAGAAGATCATAGATCACAGACCTAGAAGGGATATCAGAGGCTAACTCCCTAATAAGTCCAACTCCCTCATTTTAAAGATAAGAAGGGACAATCTAGGTGGTGTAGTGGACAGAGCACTGGCCCTGGAGGCAGGAGGACATGAGTTTAAATCAAGCCTCAGACACTTAGTAGCTGTGTAACCCTGGGCAAGTCATTCAACCCCAATTATCTCAAAAAAAGATGAAAAAACTAAGGCTGAGGGACTTGTTCAGTCACCCAAGGAATAAATATCAAAAGAGGATTTGAACCCAGGTCTTCTGACTTATGAATGAATGCTCTTTCTATTACACCACATTGTAGTTCTTTCCAGGTTATTATGAAGTCTGTATCTTCCCCGTTTCTTATAGCACAATAATATTCCATTACATTCATATACCACAACTTGTTCAGTCATTCCTCAATTAATGGGCATCCCTTTGATTTCCAATTCTTTGCTACCACAAAAAGCTGCCATAAATATTTTTGTACATATGGGTCCTTTTCCCCCTTGTATGATCTCTTTGGGATATAGCCCTAGAAGTGGTATTGCTAGTTCAAAGAGTATGCACATTTTTATAGCCCTTTGGGCATGGGTCCAAATTGCTCTTTAGAATGGTTAGATCAGGCACAACTCCACCAACAATGCAACAGTGTTCCAATTTTCCCACATCTTCTCCAGCATTTATCATTTTCATTTTTTTGACATGTTAGCCAATCTGATAGGAGAGATGTGGCACCTAAGAGTTGTTTTGATTAGCATTTCTCTAATCAATAAAAATTTAGAGCATTTTTTTCATACAAGTATAGATTTCTTTAATTTCCTCTTCTAAAAACTGCCTTCATATCCTTTGACCATTTATCAATTGGGGAATGACTTGTATTCTTATAAATTTGACTCAGTTCCCTGTATATTTTAGAGATGAGGTCTTTGTCAGAGACATTGGTTGTAAAAATTCTTTCCCAATTTTCTGCTTCCCTCCTAATCTTGGTTGCATTGGCTTTGTTTGTACAAAACTTTTCAATTTACTATAGTCAAAAGTATCTATTTTGCATTTTGTAATGCTCTCTGTCTCTTGTATAGTCATAAATTCTTTCCTTCTCCATAAGTCTGAAAGGTAAACTATTCCCATCTCTCCCAAATTGCTTATAGTATCAGCCTTTATATCTAAATCATGAACCCATTTTGACTTTGTTTTGGTATATGGAGTAAGATATTGGTCTATGCCTGATTTCTGCCGTACTATTTTCCAGTTTGCCCAGAAGTTTTTGTGAAATAGTGAGTTCTTATCCCAGAAGATGGACTCTTTGGGTTTATCAAAAAGTAGATTACTATATTCATTAACTACTTTGGTTTGTGGACCTAACCTATTCCATTGATCCACCATTCTATTTCTTAGCCAGTACAAAGTAGTTTTGATGATTGCTGCTTTATAATACAGTTTAATATCTGATATGGCTAGGTCTCCTTCCCTGGCATTTCTTTTCATTAATTCCCTTGATATTCTGGATCTCTTGTTCTTCCAGATGAATTTTGGTATCATTTTATCTAGCGCTATAAAATAATTTTTTGGTAGTTTGATTGTATGGCACTAAACAAGTAAATTAATTTAGGTAAATTTGTCATTTTTAATATATTAGCTTGGCCTAACCACAAGCAACTGATATTTTTCCATTTATTTAGATCTGACTTTATTTGTATGAGAAGTATTTTGTAATTGTGTTCATATAGTTCCTGGGTTAGTCTTGGCAGGTAGACTCCCAAATATTTTATAGTGTCTACAGTAACTTTAAATGGAATTTCTCTGTCTATCTCTTGCTCTTGGGCTTTGTTAGTATTATATAGGAATGCCACAGATTTATGTGGGTTTATTTTATATCCTGCAACTTTGCTAAAGTTCTTTATTATTTCAAGTAGTTTTTCACTTGATTCTCTAGGATTCTCTAAGTAAATCGTCATGTCATCTGCAAAGAGTGATAACTTAGTTTCTTATTTGCCTATTGTAATTCCTTCAATTTCTTTTTCTTTCCTTATTGCTAAAGCTTTCTAGCACCAAATTGAATAGTAGGGGTGATAGACATCCTTGCTTCACCCTCGATCTTATTGGAAATGCATCTAACCTATGCCCATTACATATAATGGTTTTAGGTAGATGCTTCTTTTCATTTTAAGGAAGACTCCATTTATTCCTATGCTTTCTAGTGTTTTTAATAGGAATGGGTGTTGTATTTTATCAAAAACTTTTTCTGCCTCTATTGTGATAATAAGGTTTCTGCTAGCTTTGTTGTTGATATGATCAATCATTGATCCAGCCTTGCATTCCTGGTATAAACCATGAGTTTTACTTCTTATAAGGATTTCTTATAAGGCATATTTATTATAGGGCTTTTCTTTCTCTCTTTTTTTCAATGGCAGGAGAGTGGAAGGGAAAGAAAATATATTTTTGTTAAAGAAAAAAATTAAAGCCTAAAAAACCTTCCACTAATATAAGTGGGTTGGACTAAGTGATCTCTGAGATCCCTTCCAATTCTAAATCCTCTCCAACTGTCTAAATCTTACCCACCTTTCAAGGGCCAGGTTAGGTCACCTTAATGAAGTCTTTTTCTTCAAAGTTCTTCTTCTGATCTCATAGCAGTAATAGTCTGTACCACTCCTTCAGCATATAATCAAATCCACGATAGCAGAATGATAGGAAGCAATTCAGGGAACTCCCCCCCCCACATACACTTCCTCTAACTAATCTAGAAATTCCTCCAGACTGAATCCAGATAGGGAAATCCAGAAAAAGTCATAATTAGTCCTTTGTCTAGTCCAGCTCAGCATAGTGAGACAGACAGGGATGTCTGTGGACACTGGAGACAGATAATGTTAGCAACACAATGTGTGCAATACACTCTAGCACCTAGGGAGAGGCTGTGCACCAGGGCAAGAGGAAATCTCAGACCCACAATGGCACCCCCAACCCACACTGGGTACTACTTTGAGTGACAGGTGCTAACTGGCAGCTGTATTTCTTACTATCTATTACTGGGTTGCAGATCCAGGGCTGAGTGAGAAGGGTACCTGAGTGGCAGTGGTGTTCCCCAGTCAGGAGGTCCTGGGTGGTATTAAGGAGAAAGGAGGCAGATCAGAAGCCAGCAGCAACAGCTGCAGTAGCAGTGATATAGCTCAGACCTTGGGCCCAAAGTAGGGCCTCACTTTCAGTGTCTAGTCTAGCATGCAGAGGAATAACCAGATCAGAATTCTACTCTTACTCTGACCCAAACCCAGGTCAAGAAATTGTGGAGCTCAAGCCATGGTGAAGCAATTAGACTTTGCCCTGGATCAGACCACTTTAGAAGCACTGAAGGCTTGCAGGTCCTTAGCCTATCCCTGAGATCCTAGAATAACACAACACTCAATACCCCAGAAAGCAATAACAAGACCAGCACAGATATTCTCTCCAGAAGTGATACAGAACCCAGAAAACAGAAGAAAGGACCCTACCATAATGAGCTCTTATGATAAAAGGGATGCTCTAGACACAAATGCAAAAGAGGATGACTCCAAAACAGTTACAAGCACTGGCTCAGAGAAAAACAGCTTGGGCACAAACCCATCTAAAACTCCTGGAAGAGATAAAGGAAAAGTTTTTTAAAACAGTTATAAATATTTTTACAAATGGAATGAAATCATTTGATTAGAAAAGAAATGAGAAGAATAAAGAGCTGGAGTAAGAATTAACAGCTTGGCACAAGAGGTACAAATCTTGCCCAAGTAACAAACTCTCTGAAAATTTGTATGGAACGAATAGAAGCCAATGACTTCATGAGTCAACAATAAATATTAAAAAATAGAAGAAAATCTAAGGTATTCAATACTGAAAGCAGCTGACCTGGAAAACAGATTGAGGAGAAAAAAAATCAGAATCATTAGGCTACCTGAAAGCCATGAATATATATCAAGATATCCTGCTCAGATCTCCTAGAACCAGAGGACAAAATAGAAATAGAAAGAATCCACCAATCACCTCCTGAAACAAATCCCCAAATTAAAACTCCCAGGAACCTCATAGGCAAAATCCAGAGTTTTTCAGTGAAAGAAAAAGTAGCAAGTAGCCAGAAAGAAAGAATCCAAGTACTGAGGAACCACAGTCAAAATCATTCATGACTCAATAGCCACTACTATAAAGGAGCAGAGAACTTGGAATTTGACATTCCAGAAGGCAGAGGATATGGGCTTGTAGCCAAGAATAACTTACCCAGCAAACCTGAGCATAAAGCTATGGGGAAAAAAATCATTTGATGAAATAGAGGACTTCCAAACATTCCTGAAGAAAAAAAAGACTTCATGACGTAGAAGATGGTCTTTGCAAGTGAACTTGTTTTTTCAGTATTTTGGCAATGAGATTTCAATGTAATTAGTTTCCTTTATGACCTTATATATTCTATTTTATGCATTTTAAAGCATTATTTTGAGAAGGAGCCGATAATGTTCATCAAACTGCCAAAGGGATCCCAGACATACAAAAAGGTTAAGAACTTCTGTCCTAGAGATATTAAAACAGTACCATTAGTGCAATAGGAGCTTAATAATTTTTTTGATTATACGCTTTCAACGAGAAGGTTGACCCAGGTCTTGCTTTGTTTGTTTGCACTGCAGGGACTATTTTCTAATATTATTTCCCTTAAGATTTATGGCTCTTTGAACTATATGCATAAAGACCCAAATCAGTAAGACCTGGACCAAGTACTGGCTTATCATTGAGTCTAAAACATAGGGAGACCCAGGTCCCTCCTTCACATATGAATGGGACATAGCTTCAGAGTTATTAGTTGGGAGGAGATGGGCCAATAGCTTGGATGGCAAGGGGACCAGTCAGTTATGGGAAGCTTAGTTATCTCAGAAGCTTCCCACTTCTTCCAAGCTATCAGTTATATGACAATTTGGTAAAGATCCTAGGAAGGTTCATGTAGCTAAAAGAACAGTAGACAGAGAATTGACAGAACTGGGCTCAAGTTTTATTTCAGCTTCTATGTGAACAACATGATGTAGTGGAAAGATACATGTACTAGAGGCCTAGATTCAAGACCCAATGTTGTCATTAATTAGCTATGTAATTTGGGGTAAATTATTTCACCTCGTGAGCCTTGGTTTCTTTGTCTATAAAATGTATTAGATTAGGTGACCTTGTACCTCTAACATTTTATGTTTAAGTTAGTCTCTCTAGGACTTAACTCTCCTCTTTAAAAGTAGAAGACTAGACTAGATCAGGGGTTCTTAACCTGTAGTCTACAAACTCTTATGGGGTCCTCTGTAGATGTGTACTAGAGCCATCTCAAACTGATTCATGAGAGCTGATTGCTAAATTTCCAGTATGAGCATTTACACCTTGGAAATTGGAAAATGATACAAACCAGGGATTGATTTATCATCTTGTTGGTTTCTTTAAGAAAGTGATGGGGAAAATGTTAATAATGCATGTTAAACTTAAAAGTATGTTGCAGGTACATTTTTTTTTCTGGAGAGCCAATTGTTAAACATTTACCGGTACACCACTGGTTCCTGGTTAGATTTCAAGGGAGCCCTGAACTTAGATGAGAAAAAAAGAAATCTTGATTTTCACTAATCTCTAACTGAAATTTAGTATTTCTTTCAATTTTGAATTTAAGCAACAAACATTATTCTGAGAAGGGGTCTGTAGCTCTGCCAAAGGAAATCATTAACATGTAGAAAGTTCAGAACACCTAGACTAGATGAACTCTAAAGTCCATTCCAGTTGAGATTCTGTAGTTTATTCTTCTCTACGACAAAATCTTGGCTTTGGACTGTTAAGTCTCCAAAAAGCCAAAAATCAAGGTGCTCGCGTCTTATCCCATAGAGCAAAATTATATTATTTTTTTTGCTAGGGTCCAAGAAGAGAAGAATGGTGTGTTAGATTGGTAATTTAATACTTTGACAGGAATGACCAAAGGGAATTTGGGTAGCTCAGAAGAATGCTAGGACAGTTGTCAAAAGCTTCCAGGTTTGCACATCCTCACCCTGTCCCAAAAGTGGTTACCCGTAACAACAATTTGAAGTCTGAAGGGCTCTTAATGCAAACCAGGGAAACCTCTTCCATCAGTGGCCATTTTAAACTCTCCACAACCTGTCAGAGAACAAAGCACCTTGCTTGTCCATAACCTCATTTGAAGTGGTTTTAGGTGCTAGTGACTTTCTTCCTGACTAGGTCACAATTACATTAGCTTCTCTCCAGGTTCTGCTCATTTCATTCTCCATCAGTCTTCAAAATTGTTTTTATAAATATTGATATTATAATATAAATTGATCTCCTGGTTCTACACACTTCACTCTGCATCAGTTCATAAGCATCTTTCCACATCTCTTTTGAAATTATCTATTTCCTCATTTCTTATAGCACAATAGTATTCCATCACATTCATATACCATAATTTGTTCAGCAGTTCTCAAAATGATGGGTATCTCCTTAGTTTCCAGGTCTGTTGTTTTGGGGTTTTTGCCGCTATAAAAAGAGCTTATAAATATTTTTGTACATGTGATAACTTTTCCTCTTTCTTTGATCTCTTTGGGAGAAAGACTTAGCAGTGCTGTAGCTGGCTCAAAGGGCATGAAATGTTTAGTAATTTTTATGTACAATTCTAAATTGCTTTCCAGAATGTTTGTATCCATATAGAACTCCACCAGCAGTGCAACAATGGCCCATTTTCCCATAGCCCTTATCACATTCATCATTTTCTTTTTTAGTCATCTTTGCCAATCTTATGAATGTGAGGTAGAACTTCAGAATTTAGTTGATTTGCATTTCTCTAATTATTAGTAATTTGGAGCATTTTGACATGAATATTGACAACCTGGGGTTTTTCCCTTGAGACCTTACTGTTCATATTTTTGGATCATTTATCAGTTGGGGAGTGGCTCTTATTCTTATAACTTTGAATGTGTTCCTTACATAAGTTGGAAATGAGATCCTTATCAATGAAACTTGCTACAAAGATTTTTCCTGGTTACTTATTTCCCTTTTAACCTTAGCTTTATTAGAGTTGTCTGTGCAAAAACTTTTAAATTTTATGTAATCAAAATCATCCACAATTTATGCTATCACAACAACATTGTAAGAAGAATTTTTAAAGCTGTAAGAACTTATCAACACAATGGCTATCTATGATACTAGAGGATCAATGGTGAAGCATGCTGTCTGCCTCCCGGCAGAGATGTGATAAATTCAGGGTATAAGATGATGTGTGTGTGTGTGTGTGTGTGGGCATGTGTGTGTATACACAAACATATATACATATAGTTTATCTATATTATATATATATATATACACACATATATAAATAATCTGTTATAATATATAATTTATTATGGTTTTTTTCCTGGACATGGTCAATGAGAAAATTTGTTTTGATTGACTATGCATATTTGCTATGAGGAATTTGTTTTCATTCTTTTCCCAATAGGGTAGGGAGTTAAGGAAGAAAATAGGTCTATTAATTTTAAAATAAATTTTAATTTTAATTAATTTTTAAAATTTTAATTTAATTAATAAAGCTTTGATGTCTCAATTAGGGTAGCAGCTTCCTATCTTAAGAAATTATTCTACATAGTCCCCTGTATCTGATATGAAATCAATGGTCTCCCAAAGAGGCATGGCTTCCAAATCTCAGCATGCATATGTTACCATGACTACTTTGGCAGAGGCATCCTGCTGGCTATGTTCTTTGGGTAATTTTAGGGCATCCCACTGAGTTTGAAGTTTCCTAGAGTCCCCAATGTTAGGTTTAGAGTTCATTGACTCCAGAAGTCTGTTTCATGGATTGGGGACACTCTTTTCTTTGTTTTCTTCCCATTTTTGAAGTGGTTGGAATGCATTTGTTAAGTCTCTAAAGCACATTCTTTGAGCAAATTAATTCCTTATTGTTGCCAATGATAGGAATGTAGTGTTCTAATCTGTGGTTCATCCAGTAAGCTTTTTTCTACTAAAGTAATAAGTTCTTTAAAAATTCCATATCCCTTTAAATTGGCCATAATAATTTCTTTTCTCTCATTTGCCAAAGAGAGAAAGAGAGAGAGAGAAAGAGAGAGAGAAACATACAGCGTGGAGAGAGAGGGAGAGAAGAGGGAGAGAGAAAGAGAGAGAGAGAGAGAGAGAGAGATGATAAGTTCTAGTTGGTAGAGTTTATTTTCCTCCTGATCACAGATATAGAGCTTGGAAGGATGTCAAAGGCCATCTAATACAAATCCCAAATGTAATAGTTGAGCAAATTGAAGTCCAGGGAAACTGTGACTTGCTTTAGATCACACTTAACTATTAAGTGTCAGAAGTGCCATTTGAACCCAGATCAATGGGAAAGGTAGGCATCGTCTCTGTTGTCCAAATTCTTCCCTTTTCTAGGTTTAGTTTCAAGTCTACTATAACACTGGGAGTGGAAGGGGATCCCTAGAAGAGAAAGTTCTTTGCCAAAGCCCAAAGATACACAGAAGATGAGATGAAAAGATCATTTTCAAAGAAGTACGGAGAATTTACTGTTGTTGTTGTTCAGTTCTGTCTGACTCTTCATGACCCCACTTGGGGTTTTCTTGGCAAAGACATTGGAATGAATTGCCATTTCCTTCTCCAGCTCATTTTATAAATGAGGAAACTAAGGCAAACAAAGGTTAAGTGACTTGCCCAAAGTCACAGAGCTAGTAAGTGTCTGAGGCCGATTTGAACTCATATCTTCCTGACTTGAGACCCAACACTCAATCCACTGTGCCACCATGCCCTATTTCTACCTCAGTAGATTGGACTATACTTGTCATGCTTGCAAGCGTCATGAATTTATGGGGCTACAATCTTTAAATGCTGTTGGGAGTGGGGTAGGAAAAATTGGAGATGTCTGAAATGATTGATAAATTTTTAGATTTCTTTTTGGGGACAGCTAGATGTTGTAGAGAACCCACTGGACTTGGGTTCAGGAAGACCTGAGTTCCAGTTCCACCTCAGTCATTTACTAGTTGCATGATCCTGGAAAAGTTGTTAACCCTTTGAATTTCAATTTCCTCAACTGGAAAAGGAAGGGGTAGAACTCAATCTCCTCTAAGGTCTCTCCCAGCTCTAAATCTATGATCCTAATTTGGTAATATTAGTTCTTCTTGTCTTCTTTAATCTTATCTTGGTAGCAAGAGACTTTCTTGTTATTTTCTCTCTGACAATGGAAATCTTCTGAGAACTTGAAGATGGAAGTGGAGGTGGGGATATGTTGGCAGTATTGAGAAAGGAACACATTCTTGGAGCACATTACCATTCAAATAGTCCCTGGGCATGGAAGGTAGGAGGAAAGGGACTCACAGCATCCTATTCTCTCTCCATGGGGTCATCCTTATACACACATCCCACAGGAAGCCTTCTTTGAGTAGGAAGAAGAAAGTTCCTGTCCCCACTTGGCTTGAGCACACTAGTGCCTGCTGCCACCCTTACTCATAACTGTGTAGTTTGTATCTCGTCAGCACCAGATAATTTAATCCTTCACTTTGACTTGGTCATTCATTTCCCCTTTCCTGTGAATCAGCACTGAGTCACCTCAGATGGGACAAACACCACTGAGGCCTTTAGTGTCTAGAAGGTGACAGTGAGCCAGCTGAACTAAAGTTAATTCATTAGTTAACAAAATCATCCTTGTTCACTAGGAGGACACAGGGAAGAATAAGAAAGTCTCTGGCCTTAAAGAGGATATGATCTATTTGAGGAGACAAGATAAAATATATATTTGGAGGAGGAGAGTGACAGACCTAAGATTTCACTCATGTAGGGAAAGCCCAATGAGAAAAATATCTTTGGTCAATGCAGATCTATATCTACCTGGGAGCTTACAGTCTAAAACGGTTACCTGGGTCACTGAGAGATAAAGTCAAGTCAACAA
Source organism: Trichosurus vulpecula (assembly GCF_011100635.1). Classification (NCBI taxonomy): domain Eukaryota; kingdom Metazoa; phylum Chordata; class Mammalia; order Diprotodontia; family Phalangeridae; genus Trichosurus; species Trichosurus vulpecula. The sequence goes on along the minus strand of NC_050580.1, from coordinate 168,335,759 downwards.
GCATTTATCAAGCATTATTAGGTTGTGACTTGCCCAGGGTTTCATGGTCCCTTCTTCTCAGAGGGAGAACTTGAACCCATGTAAGTTAAAACACACCCTTTTTGTTCAGTGGAGGTAGGGCATGTAGATAAACAGCTAAGGTGATTGACAAATATCGATGATTACATTGCCTGACTTCAAAGGAATTCTGCCAGTCCTCACACTTAGATTAACTCAGTATAAACTTGGAATAGTGGATAGAACAGTGAACTTGAAGTCAAGAAAACTTGGCTCCAAATACTTGCTATGTATATAGCCTTGGGCAAGTAACTTAACATCTCTCAATCTCAGTTTCCTCATCTGTAAAATGGGGAGAATATTAGCACCTACCTCAAAGATAATTAATCCAAACCTTCTGCAAAATACCAAGAAAAGTTCCAAAAGGATAAATGACATAGATATAAAAGGTTAAACTATTAAAAAATTGGTAGAACAAAAAGACATTTCCTTTCATATCTATGGATAGAGGAAGAATCCATGACCAAAGGATAGAGAGGCTCATAGCAAACAAAATGACAATTTTCATTACATAAAATTAAAAGGTTTTTCTACAAATAAAACAAACCCCATTAAAATTAGAAGGGGAAAATATTTTTAAAGTTTTTTAAAATTTTAAAAAGAGAAAAAAAATCCTTGCATGAAGTTTCTGTGATAAAGGTCTAATTTCTCAGATACAGAAGGAATTGATCCAAATTCATAAAAAGTGATTGCCATTTATCAATTGGTAACTGGTCAAAGTATATGAGCAAGCAGTTTTCAAAGGAAGAAATCCAAGCTATTGATAACCATATGAAAAAATACTCCAAATAATTAATAGAGAAATTCAAATTAAAGCAACTCTAAGGTTCCAAAGTCATTCTCACAAATTTGGTAAAGCAAACAAAAAAGGAAAATGGCAAATGTTGGAGAGATGGTGGGAAAACAGGCACATTGATGGACTGTTGATAGAATTTTGAATTGATCCAGCTATTCTGGAAAGTACTTTGGAACTTTGCCCCAAAAGTCATTAAACTGTATGTACCCTTTGACCCAGCAATACTACTATTCAGTCCATACCTAGCAGAGATCGAAGAGATCAAAGAAAGAGGAAAGGCACATTGTTACAAAAATATTTATAAGGGCTCTTTTTGAAGTTGCAAAGAACTGGAAATTAGTGGCAGGGGAGATGTTCATCAGATGAGGAATGGCTGAACAAATTATGGCACATGATTGAAACAGAATACTATAGTGCCATCAGAAAAGATGAAAGGGATAGTTTGGAGTAACCTGATAAAACTTATATGAACTGATGCAGAATGAAGTAAGTGGAACCAGGAAAACAATCCATACAGTAACAATAACATTCTAAAGACAAACAATTTTGAAAGACTCTCATCAATGCAATGACCAATCACAATTACAGAGGAATGATGATGAAGCATGTTACCCACCTGCTGACGGAAAAATGATAGACTCAAGATGCAGAATACAACATATATTTTTGAACATGGTAAATGTGGGAATTCGTTTTGCTCGACTATGCATATTTGTTACAAGGGTGTTCTTTTTAAGGGAACAGTTGAAGGGGGAAATGCTTGTTAATTTTAAATTAATTTAAATATCAGAGAGGAGGATGAAGGAGGGAGGGAAAGAGTGGATATTCATGGACCTAAGAAGGGAACTCAAAGGAAGATTGATTTAATCACAGCTTTGTGGAACTCTCCATGGTCAACAACAGTTAATAAGCATTTATTAAGCATTTGTTTTGTGTCCTGCACTGTGCTAAGCATAATGAATAAAAATACAAGCAAAAAGACAATCGATGACCTCAAGGAGCTTACATTCTAATGGGGAAAAGCAGCATATAAAGGGAAGCTGGAAGAGTAGACAAGGGAAAGGTACCCAGCATAGGGGCATGATGGAGAAGTAGTTCAGAGTGGGCCTGGACACCTTCTTACATGAAGATATTGGGAGGAACCTGTACAATAGAAGAGGGAGGACCTCAGGGGTGGAGAGTACTTTTGATGTGTGAATTCCAGGACTGAATGCATCTTCCAGTGTAAAGAAGTTTTTGGAGCAAGATGGAGCTGTCCAGGGTGTAGCTCAATGAGAAATGATAGGACTAAAGGAGGAGTCCCTCAGGTTCCCTAAAGGGAATGGAGACTTAAAGGCAGAAAAGCACAAAAGTTGGCAGAAGAACCACAAGGGCCATTGAAAGTTGTATCTGTCTCAACTTCTTGTATGAAAGTGGTACCCAGACTCATGAGTGAATTGTAATATTTCTTAGACTTTCAGCCAACAGCTCAAAGACTTGAATTTCTAACCTATGAACCCATTTTCACTCCATCAGAGGGGTTTGGGGAAAATGCTTTACTCTGGTGTCCTGACCTCTTCAGAGTCACTTTGTGTGAGGTGTTATTATGTTCTCCTACAATCTCCCTCTTAGATGGATAATCAGAATAGCAAGTGGATAATTTTTTTCCTACTCAACCGTGCTGTACCTTTACCTAATTTGAGAGCACAAAGAAAAATTAATAGATGGCCACTTTATGTAAATGCCTCTCTCTTTTATATCTTATTATATTTCAGGGAAAGGAACAGCTCTGACATTTAGAGAATGGAGAGGTTTTTCTATGGAAATTTGTTAGAATGTGCTTGGCAGTAATGGTTTTCCTTTGTTAGGGTTTTCTGGGAGTCTGTGAGTGTGTGTGATTTTGGAGACCTGAATCAGCTCAGGGTTAAATTGATGCATCTTTGAGGAGTAGGAGTCTGGAAGGGACCATTTGCCAGCCTTCAGGATCATCTGTTCCTAAACCATCATTAAAAGAGGGTCAAAAACTGTGGTTTAATGAAATTCCAAGTGTTCTTCCCCAGTTAAAGCTGGTTCTTGGATTATGAAATGAAGCAAGATGCAAATGAGCCTGGTAGCTTAGTGTTTCTCAAAGCAAAAGACTTCAGCTACTGGGGTAAGGATTCGCTATTTGATGAAAACTATTGGAAAAATTAGAAATTGGTTTGGCAGAAATTAGATTTAAACCAACTCCCTAGCACCAACGGTCTAACCACGACAGGCAGGGTATACTATATATGCTATATAGAGACAGGTAAACAAGACAGATATAGGGGTGTGCTGCAGCCAACTCTAATCACATCAAGAGCCTACTGCTAAATTTTTAGTGTGACCATTTTTACCTTATAAATTGGGAAGTTGGCAAACACTGCAAATCAGGGCTTGATTTTTTTCATTTTTGAATGTTTAGACTTAAGAAAGTGATGGATAGAATGTAAGTAGTATAGATTAAACTTAAAAGTATGCCTCATGTATATTTTTTTCCCAGAGAGCTAATTGTTAAAACATTTTCCAGCATACCACTGTCTAGGTGTGATGATTTTTTTGTTGTTGTTCAGTCATATCTGACTTTTTGTGTGACCCCATTCGAGGTTTCCTTGGCAAAGATATGGAGTGGTTTGCCATTTCCTTCTCCATCTTATTTTATGCACAAGGAAACTGAGGCAAATAAGGTTAAAGTGACTTGCCCAGAGCCACATGCTAGTAAATTTTTGAGGCCAGATTTGAACTCAGGAAGATAACTCTTCCTGACTCCAGGCATGGCACTCTATCTACTGTGCCACCTAGATGTCCTGCCATGGTTAAGGGAGGTATCGTATATTCTCTGGTCCCTCTTCCTTTCCTTTCCTTAGATTTTTTTTGAGGTTATCAAGTCCAAGTTACTTAATCTTTTGGTGGCTCACACAACTCTAAGACTCTATTATATGCATGTATTTACATATATATCCATACATATATAAATATTTATATACATATATGCACACGTGTATATATGTATACGAATATGTGTGTATATAATATATACACATATATACATTTATATATACATACACACACATATATACCTCTGTGTGTGTATGTGTATGTATATGTATATCAGCATTTTAGAATCAAAAAGGAGACAAGCTCTGAAGTACCTTCTTTGTCCTATTAGAATTTCCCCTTCCCAGCGAGGTACCCAGAATTCTCATGCCTTTCTTTAGTCCTTTTCAGGAATGCTTACTGTGCTACCCTACTCAAGCCTACATAGAAAGCTCTCTTTACACTCCCTCAAACTCATAATCTTTTGTGCACACACATATGGATATATATATATATCCACATGTGTATATATAAATACATGTTTCTACGTGTACATATAAATATGTGTAGGTATATATGTTTACACATACATATATACAAAATTCTCCCTAAAACCAACCTGTTCCCAGCCCTAACTTAGAAAAGAGGTGATGAATTCATTCATGGTATGGTTCTAATAGCTAGTGAGAAATTAAATATACATAAAAGAAATAATATTTTAAGCCCGAATAATCTGAATGACTGAAACTCTAATTTGGGAATTTCAATAGAATTCCGGCAATGGAGAAGATACTTTGGGGCAGGGAGTGTCTTTCCAGCATCTCACATAAGACTGTTGTTTGTCCTTTGTTTTCGAAGAGGACCAATGATATCACAACTTGCACATGAAGCAGATTTAAGTGAGGCAGAGTTGCACAAAGTCATCAGCCTCACTCTTTCTTCTAGAGTCATCGAAGTCCAGTGGCAAGACAAAAGTCAGGAAGCTGGATGATGGCCCGGGATTCAGTGGATGACGTTGGCGTCTTCGATGTCTGACCAAGGTCTAAGCGTTCAGCACCTGCTTCCACCACCTTTGTGGTTGTCGGAACAGGTTGTTCTCATCTGCCCATTCTGCTGGGGGAAGTCTTCACACACTTGGGATAGACATTCCCCTAACACACCCACGGATTCGAGGCCCATCAGTTATCCTCAACCTGGCTTAGCCCATCTGCTGAGATGGTTTTACTGGGGGTGTGGCCACTGCACATGGTTCCTGGAGCCACAGATGAGAGTTCAGGGACAGGTGGACACCAAAGGCAGATGACAAGCCCTGCAAAAGGCTCAGCAAGCCCTCGCACCAGAGGCCCCAGGCTTCAGAGGCCATCTCATTCAACCTCCTCATTTCACATCTCTTTCACTTTACATAGAAGACAAGGGAAAGAGGAGAAGCCCATGGTGGCTCATATAGTGCCCATTATGTACCAGGTACTGTGTTAAGCACTTTTACAAATATTATCCTATTCGGTCCTCATAACAACTCCATGAGTAGATCCTGTTATTATCCCATTTCACAACTGAGGAGACTGAGGCAAACAGCAGTTAAGGGACTTGCCAAGGGTTATCTAGCTAGTAAGTGTCTAAGACTGGATTTGAATTCAGGTCTTCCCAACTTCAGGCCTAGTACTCTATCCACCGGATGACTTAGCTGCTTGAAGGAACCAAGGTTCAGAGATTTTAAGCAACTTACCCAGAGTCACACAGATAGTAAGCAATAGAACCTTGGTCCTTTGATTCCCATGTCAGTGTTCTTCATAGTAAATCATGCAGCCTCACTGCCTTTCTCTTTCTCTTTCTTTTTTCTTCCTTTCTCCTTAAGCTTCCTTTCTCTTTCTTCCTTCCTTCCTTCCTTCCTTCCTTTCTTTCTTTCATTCTTTCTTTCTTCTCTCTGTATGTCAGTCTCTTTCTGTCTTTCTTGCTTTCTTTTTAAGCTCTCTTCAGGCCTAACTTACTGCCCTTAATATTGCTAAAAACAAAAAGAAAAAGAAAAAGCAGGAAAAAAAATAAACATTCTATTCTTCTTTCTAATCTCCAGCTCTTTCTCTCTGTCCGTTTTCCTCCACCCCCACCTCACCACAGGTGTTCTGGATGTTTTTAGCAGGGAAACATTCAGCATCCCTTAAAAATCCCAGGCTGAACTTCGAGTCACAGTTTTTATGTGCCCCTGCTATCTAGTGGAAGTGGCCTCCAACAGATGGGAAAGTGTCCCACCTCATAGCCTTTGGAAGATTAAAATGGAATGATTAAAACAGAGACAGAAGCATCCACAGAACCTCCATGGGTAGATATTGTTCAAGATTTGATCTTAATACAGAGACAAGTAGCCTGTCATTCCTAGTCAAATCCCAGTATCAATCAATTCATCAACGATCATTTATGTACCCATTATGTGCCCGGAGCATTCTAGGCATGGGGGAGACGAAGAAAAAAATAAACAGTTCTTGTTCTCAAAGAGTTTGCAGTTTATGGAGGGCAAATAGATCATACCATGTCTCAGTCCCTTTAAAAGGTATTGAAGCAAATTGTAGATTTTGCATATTCTATACAAAGGCAAGATGCTGATCCTCTTATCTTAAGAAGAGAGCAGTATGGGTTAGTGGAGAATCAGAGGACCTGGATTCAAATTCTCCCTCTGATACAACCTGCATAATAGTCACTTAATCTCACTGGGCCTCAGTTTCCTCATCTTTAAAATGGGGAGGGATTGCACTAGATAGCCTTTGAGGCACCTTCTATCTTTAACGCCATGATCCTATAAACTCTCAAACATTTATAACCATCAGAAAATGGAATGGATTGCCTCCATGACTGGTGGGGCAGTGAGTTCTCCTCCAAAGGAAATGTTCAAGTACAGACTAGTTGATCATCTGTCAGTGGGACTGTAGAGAGGGATGTGGCTCATATTTCAGGTATTGATTGGACTAAATGACCTCTGAGGTCATTTATAGCTTTGATTCTGTGACTCTGACTTTATTGCACAAAGCCATGTGACCCTTCCAGCTCTACCTTCCATAGTTTACCCTCTGAAAACAGGATTGGTATCAAAACCACCAGAAGTGAAAGACAAATTCATGGCTAGAGCCAGTGGCTAGAAAGACAAAGGGCGGAGGTGAAATAGTAGGCAGCCAATTTTTAATTGTAAATATGGATTCTAAAGGAGAGCTGCTGTACCCCAGTCACCAATTCATGTTGCCAAAAAAGGAACCAAACAATCCAATTGCATTTTAAATCAGTACAGACACATGAAGCAATTTAGGAAATCGCTAAATCCAAATCTTGTCTCTAATTGTGATGAAAAAGCAGGTGACCACACAAGGTTGCTGTGGAAAATTCTTAAAAATCGCTGCTGTTGTAAAAATCATGCTGGAGATAGTCTCTGAATCCAATTCAACAAGCACTTAATAAAAAACTACTCTGTTCCAGGCACTGATGACATAAAGACAAAGCAAAACAAAAAAAAATCAATTACTGCCCTCAAGAATTCTACATTCTACTAGAAGAATACAGTAAGGTAGACAGATGTGTATATACTGTATAGTTGATTCTTTGAGGAGGGAGTGAGCACCAACAATCGGGAGGATCCAAAGAAACCTCCCATAGGAAGTACTACATGAGCTGAGTCTTGAAGGAAATCAGGAATTCTAAGAAGTGGCAGAGAGAAGAGTGTATTCCTAGCATGGGACACAGCCTGGGCTAAAGCACAGAGGTGAGAAATTGAATATTGTGTTTGGGGAACAGCAAGAAGGTCAGTCTAGCTAGAACATAAGAGTGCATGTAAGAATATAAGCTTAGAAAGGTAGACTAGAAGCACACTGTGAAGAGCTTTAAATGCCAAGAAGAGGAGTTTGTATTTTATTCTAAAGGCAGCGGAGAGACTTTAAAATTTTTGGGACGGGTTAGTGATAAGGCATATCTTATACTTTACTTTGGTAACTGAGTAGAAGATGGAGTAGAGGGAAGAGACACTATTGGGCCATCCATCTGCTGCTCTGCCTGATTTCAACTCCAGGGGCCACAATGCCCTTCCCAATTTAAACCCACCACATCTAGTCTCATCACCTTGTTTCTCACTCAAACCTTGACTGACACCACCTCCTTCAGCCTCATCTTCCTTCTGACTGGAGGGCTGGGGATGGAGCATCAAACTCCTCCCAATGCCTTCCTTTACAGAGGACAGAAACTGGAGTTGTATTTTTGTTTTTTTGTTTCTTTGTTTGGTTTTTGCTCACTCTACTCTGCATCTACTGTTCCCCTTGGTTTCAACTCCACAGATAAGATGCCCTTATAATGGATACCCCCTGGTGTCCTCCTTTTTACCCCCTTTTCCCACCTCCTTTTGTGTGTTGTCTCCCCGCCCCCCAATTAGTTTGTAAGCTCCTTGAGAACGGAGACTGTCCTTTTTATTAACTATATCCCCAGCACTTAACACAGTGCCTGGCACATAGTAGGCACTTAATAAATATTTATTGGATTGGATTGGAACCTGGGAGTCCAATTAGGAAACTGTCACAATAGTCCAAGCAAGAGGTGATGAATACCTGATTGAAATCTTTTATAAAGGATCTACTATGGTGCATTTAAAAAAATAGCAGAGCAGCTAGGTGGTGGAGTGAGTAGAGCACCAACCCTGGAGTCAGGAGGACCTGAGTTCAAATCTAGCCTCAGACACTTGACACACTTACTAGCTGTGTGACCTTGGGCAAGTCACTTAACCCCAATTGCCCTGCCTTCCCCCATTCAAAGAACAAAACAAAACCAAACATAAAAAAGCACTAGATTTGGAGTCAGGGATGTTGGGTTGGGGTGCCAGTTCTGCCACTTCATATTTATTCTCTTTTGGGCAAATCACTTAAATTCTCTGAGTTTCCGTTTCCTCATCTATAAAATGAGAGGAATGGACTAGATCAGAAGTGTCAAATTCACTGTTCACAAAGGACCAGAACCAAATCAAAAAGTAAATTTGGGAAATGTTTAACAAAAGGAATTTTAAAATACAACATAGATAATGTTAATTTGTCAATATGCAGCAGCAGGTAGGTGGCCCAATGGATAGAGCACTGGGCCTGGAGTCAGGAAGACTCATCATGTTCATGAGTTCAAATCCTGCCTCAGACACTTGCTAGCCATGTGACCATGGGCAAGGCACTTAACCCTATTTGCCTCAGTTTCCTCTTTATAAAATGAGCTGAAGAAGGAAATGGCAAACCACTTCAGAATCTTTGCCAAGAAAACCCCAAATGGGAGTCAGATATGACTGAACAACAAATATGAGGCCCATAGGAGTCCATTTCTATTTGAGTTTGACCCCACTGGACTAGACAATTTCCAAAGTCCTTTTCAGCACCACCTCTATCATCCTCACATCTCACTAAAATCCTTCCTCCAGATCTTTTAATGCTCCATGAGTACCATTGCAGGATTCCAGCCATCCACTTGTTACATGATAGGCCTATCCTTTTTTTCCAATCATACATTTACTTGATTGTATGCTTTACACAACCTGCTATATGCCCAAGTCATGGTTGGAGATGAGCCGCAGATTGCTAAAATCCACTACTCACCTCTTCATGGTCCTTTGTATCACATGCAATTTTAATTCTTTGGAGATTAACAGGATCCCATGACTCATATTTCTGCCTAGCATCACTAGAGAAACAGTGAGGTTAAAAAGAGATTATTATCTCTTCAAAAGAAGGTTAGCTCTATTATATTTTAACCAATGTAATAGTCCTGAGGGAGGCTTGAATTTCAATATTGTAGCTACAGCTCCCTGCCTTCCCAGGTCCCTACAAAATGAGACTTAGAATGACTGAGAAAGATCTGAGCCTGAGACAGCTTTGTTAAAGCTTAAGAAAAGCAATCTGGAAATAGGAAAGAGATGTCCACATATACCTCCTCAGACACATTAATCATGGATCCTAGAATGCCAGAGTCAGGAAATCAAGTCAGATTGTCTAATGAATCACTATCCTCATTTCACAAGCAAAGAGACTGAGTTTCAGAAGGACCAAGTGATTTCCCCAAGGGCTACAGAGCCAGTAAGTGGCAGATCTGGACCTAGCATCCCTCTCTCTCTGGCTCTTTCCATCATTCTCCATCTTAAGTTCAGCTAGGCCTTCCTGTGAGATTGCAAAGCTTCAATTAATAATAACAACAAAAATAACTAGCATTTCTATGGCACTTTAAGATATTATCTCATCTGATCTTCATAAGAACTTTGGGAGGTAGGTACTATTATTATCCCCATTTACAGATAAGGAAACTGAGGCAGATACAGGTTTAAGTGACTTGACCAAAGTAACACAGTCACGTCGCTAGTTAATATCGAAAGCTAGATATGAAGTTGATCTTCCTGACTCTAGGTCCAGTGCTCTATCCTCTGTGCAATATCAATTCAATCTTTATCCACCTTTACCTTTATTGTCATTGTTTGGTGGTTTTTCTGTCATGTCCGACTATTCGTGATCCCATTTTGGGCTTTCTTGGCAATGATACTGAAATGGTTTACCCTTTCCTTCTCCAGTGCATTTTACAGATGAGGAAACTGAGGCAAACAGGTGTAGGTAACTTGTCCAGAGTCACACAGCTGGTAAGTGTCTGAGACCAGATTTGAACTCAGGAAGATGAACCTTCCTGACCCCAGACCTGACACTCTATCCACTGCACCACATAGTTGCCCCGACCCAAACATTAATCATTAAGGAAATGATTATCCAAGGGATAGGGGCAGCTAGGTGGTAAAGTAGATAGAGTACAGGGCCTGAAGTTGGGAAGACACATCTTCCTGAGTCCAAATCTGACCTCAGACACTGTGTGATCCTAGGCAAGTCATTTAACCCTATTTGCCTCAGTTTCCTCATCTGTAAAATGAACTGGAGAAGGAAATGGCAAACCACTGCAGTGTATTTGCCATGAAAATCCCAAATGGGGTCACAAAGACTCAGACATGACTGAAAAACGACTAAACGACAAACATGCATGGGGAGGCTATGGCTCCTTCAGTGTTGGAAAGACAGTAACAATGTTTTTGATTTTGTAGCAGTGGATGTTGAAGGAAAAAAGATTGGAAGTTTAGGAGCTGTGGTAGAAGAGGGAACATTTTAGCAAATGACAGAGGGATTTTCCACCCACCACTTAAAAGGAGGAATGAGTGGCAGACAGATGCAAAGAGGCTGTATTTCCAAGGCCCATAGCTATTCAACACTTGTTTGCTCATCTCAGAACAAAATACAGAGAGGCCAGACCTTAAAGGGAATAAAAATTACTCAATTCACAATCAAATGAAAATGCTATGGGCTCAAAGCCAGAGAATGTTCTTGAATTGGACTTTTTTTAATGCCCTAAATTTAACCAGCTGGATTTCTTTTTAAGTACCATTCTATTTAACCTTTTGAAATGAAGCATCTGCCTTTTAATGGGAAATCTACATTTCATTGTAAAGATAGAACAGAAAGTTTTTGACTTAGTTACTTTACAGAAAAGTGATTTCAGATACTTCCTCCTGCCTTCTCTGTGTCTTGAAGCCACCATTACAGTGAAACTGGCTTAAATGGCAACCACTGTTTGGGGAAGAAGGAAGAAAGAGGGGACTAGGATTCTGGCCATTACCAGACCAGGCAGCATGTGTAGATGTAACTACTGCCTAAACAGTCCCTTCAAGGCTCACAAGTCTAGAGACTGTACTGAGTGAACAATTTAAAGCTACAATCATAGTATAGCTCAAGGGTGGGGAACCTGGAGCCTCAAAGCCACGTGTGGCCCTCTAGGTCCTCAAATGCAGCCCTTTGACTGAATCCAAACTTCACAGAACAAATCCTTTCATTAAGGGGATAGACTAGCTAGACTCTAGCTCTAGCCTGCTCTTATTCCATTCTCTAGGGCATGGGTCACAATTTGGGTATGATTACTAACTCAACCATTCTGTTGATTCAGAAAAGATACTTACAAAACATTAGTAGAAAATGAGAGGGAGAGAAGAGAAAGGAAGGGGTGGAGGGAGAAGGAGAGGGAGAGAGGGAAAGAGAAAGAAGGGGAAGAGAAGGAAGGAGGGGGAGAGAAGGAAGGAAAGACAGAGAGAGAGAAAGAGAGAGACACAGAGAGAGAGAAATCAAGTATTTCTAGAACTCCTACTAGGTACAAAGTGCAATATGCTACATAGGAGAATGAGGTCCCTTTCTTTAAGGATACTACAATCTGATTATATGATAATGACAACAACAACAGCTAGCATTTCCACAGCACTTTAAGGTTTTAAAAACATTTTACATATCTTATTTAATCCACACAACAACCCTCTGAGGTAGATATTATTATTATCTCTATTTTACAGACGAGGAAACTGAGGCTGAGAAAGATTACATGATTTACCCAGGATCACACAACTGAGGCAAGATTCAGTCAGTCAGTCTCGCTGCTAGGTACTATGCTCAGCACTGGAGATGCAAAGAAAGGCAAAAGCCAGTTCCTGCTCCCCAGGAGCTCACAACATACAAACACCCAGGTACAAACAAGCTTCATGCAGGATAAATTGGAAACAATCAAGAGGGAAGGCATTAGAACTAAGGGGGATAAGAAAAGGCTTCCTATAGAAGATAAGATTCTAGCTCAGACTTCAAGGAAGCCAGGGAAGACAAGGAAGCCAGGTAAAGATGAGGCAGAAGAGCATTCCAAACATGGGGCATAGTTATTGAAAATCCCCCATCAGGACATGAGTTTTCTTGTTTGAGGAATAGCAAGGAGGACAATGTCATTGGATGGGGGAGAGGGGGCCCATAAGGTGTAAGAAAACTGGAAAGGTGGAGGAAGTGCAGGTTATAAAAGGCTTTGAATGCCAAACAGAGGACTTTCTATATGAGCCTAGAGGTGATGGAGAGCCACTGGAATTTATTGATTAGGGGAATGACATGGTCAGATTTGTGCTTTAGGAGGACTAATTTGACTGCTGAGTGGAAGATGGACTGAAGTGGAAAGAGACTTAAGGTAGGGAGACCAACAATCAGGCCATTCTAATAGTCTAGGGATGAGGTAATAAGGATGGGCACAAAGATGGTGGCAATGTCAGGATAGAGAGAGGCATCTGCAAAAGATGTTACACAAGTAAAATTGACAAGTTTTAGTAACAATTGGATATGGGGAGTGAGAAAGTATGAGGAGTCATGGATGAGACCTCAGTGGTGAGCTCCAGTAACTGGGAAGATGGTGGCACCTTCTATAGAAATATAGAGAAGTTAGGAATCAAACTAGGGTCTTCCTAATTCCAGTTCCAGCTCTCTATTCTTTCTACCACCTAGCTGCCTTGAATGACATCTCACTGGGGAGATAAAGCATAGACACATGGGAAGATAAATAACCAAACAAGGCTTGTATGATAAATGGCAAATGGTGGCACAATTACTGTAGGAGTCTAGAGAAAGGCAAGATTACTTCAAGTTAGATTGGGTAGAGGGAGATTCAAAGAAGAAACAGGATTTGAGATGGCTTTGAAGGAGGGCATTATAAGTATGTGACAAAATAGAGTTGCTAAGGCTATATAGCCTTAATGGCCATAGTAAACAAGCAGACTTTAAGTTATTATCCTCTGCCCTTCTATGTGACTCACCTAAGGGAGCCTAAGATGTCTGGTATGCAAATGAACTAATCCTAAGGTGACTTGGAGAAGACTGTTGGGCCCCCTACAGCTTTGACCTGTAAAAATCCCCCTTCTCAACCCAGTTCTTGAGAGTGATAAAATCTCCCAAGGCTGGCATCCTGAGGCCTTATAACTTACACCCGTTCCTCATGAATGGTCCTACGTGTCTGATGTGCTATCTGTGTACTTCTTCCTTCTCCTTCCTACCTGCTAACCCCATGTCACTTCTACACTTTTGCTTATGCTATGTGCCATGTAATAATAAATTGAGTTGCAATTGAATCCTGAAAATGCATTCTCCCTGAATCCTTGATTCCCAAGTAGGCTGAATCTTGAGCTTGAGGCATGGAACCTTGGTCCCAGTCCTCTAGCCTTGGAACCCTTTGACTCATTCTAATTCAGAGGGAGTTTGGATTTTAATAGGAGAAAAAAAGAGGAGAGTACTCTAAGAATAGTAAAGAAGAAAAGGGGGAAGTATAAAGGGAAACAGCCAGCTAGGTAGCAAGGTGGATAGGGCACCAGACTTGTAGTTGGGAAGACTTCAAATCCAGCTTCAGACACTTTCTAGCTGTGTGACCCTGGACTGTTTGCCTCAGTTTCCTCATCTGTAAAATGAGCTGGAGAAGGAAATGGCAAACCTCTCCAGTGCCTTTGCCAAGAAAACCCCAAATGGGGTCACAAAGAGTTAGATACAATTGATGTGACTGAACAACAATAAAGGGAAACAAGTAGAAAGCATAGGAAAAAGAGGAACTGGAGAGAGAGGTAGAAATATAAAGAAGAGAATAAACCATCACGTCCCCATTAGCTGCCCCCATAATAATCCCAGAGACCCACACCTCTCATCCTTCTTAACCTTGTTTTCCCCAAACTGCCTAGTAGCCATTTATCTTATGGCCATTTCCAAGTCAGAGGCCTCTGCAATGTGCCTTAGAGATGCCTGATTCTGTGGTACTGCATTAAGAAGGGTGGACCCCAAATCCTGAGGCTGGTTGGCTTTTTTGCTCTAATGCATCCGGGGGAGGTGGCAGAATCACTGGATTTCTTTGGCCACCATTCTTTCTCCTTCAGATGGATTAAAGAGTGAACTTTCCTGAGGAAAAGATCCCAAAGGAAGAATAGTCAAAGCCTACTCTAATTGCCTTTACCTGCCCCTTATTCTGTTCTCTTGGGTGCGGGCCTCAGTTTGGGAACCATTGCTATAGTTTTAATTTGGGAGTTCACAGACAAAATTCTACACAAGGGTTCTCTTCCTAAAACATACTAACTAGTTACATTGGGGGAGGGGCTCCATCTCCTATATTTCTAGGCATAGCAAGTAATTTTGGGGCAGCCATCATATGTTCATGGCTGAAGTATATATCCTTAAAGCTAGGAGGAGCTTACACAGGGGAAAATACAGTAAATGTTGTTGCAAATACTTTCAGATCAAGTAATATGTCTCTAAAAAAGTGCTCTTTTTTCGTCTGGGAGCCAGGTGGGGGAGTAGCTGAGATTATAGGTAGGGCATCATTAAATCAAGATATCACATTAGATTCAACGAGTCTTTTATGTGTCTAAAGAACCAAACAGCAACCAAATTACCATTCTAAAAGTCTGCCTAAAGAAAGAATTTCTTCACTGAGAAATCAGGCAGAAAAAAATCTGCAACAACTGTGACCCCCTAAATGAGGAATTTCTTTCTCAACCCAAGTCTCGGTGCTGTACAAAGCAGCAGTCATGCAAATTAGCTCATAACCACTCAATAAGGGTATCCAAAATTAGCCCCTAGGAAAGGAGACAAAGCAAAGGTTATCTCTTCCAGATCTGGGAAATTTTAGCCTAAGTAGAAGAGTTATTACCTTAGTCATTGGCTTCTTTTCCTTTTAATCAAGTTGCAGCCCTTTGGTAGAGTGTAGTCATAGACATAATAGAATCTGGGGATAGGAAGGCACTCATCCTCTATCCCAGTAAGATGGCCTATTGACTCTACTTTTTTTTTTCAACATTCTGTCTTCTTCCTCTGTAATGGTCCCTTCCATCTGGAGCGCACTCCCTCCTTGCCTTGGCTTCATGGCACACTTCAGGTGCCACCTCCTCCATGATGCCTTTCTGCTCCTCCCAGTTGGTAGCTTTTACTTCCTCTTGACATTGCTTTTTATTTACTTATCTACAGATATGTTCTACTGTTCTTTCCCCACCTCAGCTCCAGTAGGACTCAAACTACTTTAACATAAGGACTGTTTTGTTAATCTTTGTTTCTC
The DNA here is from genome assembly GCF_011100635.1 of Trichosurus vulpecula. Taxonomy (NCBI): domain Eukaryota; kingdom Metazoa; phylum Chordata; class Mammalia; order Diprotodontia; family Phalangeridae; genus Trichosurus; species Trichosurus vulpecula. The sequence continues at coordinate 168,320,182 of NC_050580.1, read as the reverse complement.
TTAGGTCCAGCATAATCCCTTGCATCTAGTAGGTGCTTTGTTATTGTTGTTGTTGTTAATTCTTTGTTTTCAAAGAAGACAAAAGACATCATGGGGTAATGTCTTGACTTGCATGTGAATTGGATTTAAGTGAGGCCGAGCTGAATAAAGATGTCTCTTCCAGAGTCATCAAAGTCCAGTGGCAAGATAAATATGGTTGATGACCAGCAATGCAGTGGATGACCTTGGCATCTTTGATGTCTGACCAAGCTCTAAGCACTCCACAGCGCCTGCTTCAGCCATCTTCTTGGCTGTTGGAACAAATTGTTCTCATCTGCCCATTCTGCTGGGGAAAGTCTTTGCTTGCTTGGGGCAGACATCTCCCTAACTCACCAATGGGTTGAAGCCTGTCAGTTATCCTCAGCCTGGTTTAGCCCACTTTACCAGGGGGTGCCTGCTGTTCATATAGTAGCTTCTTGGAGCCATGGGTGAGAGAATTGAAAGAATTTTACTTACAGGTCATCTAGTCCATTAAATGCAGGAATCTATTCTATTTCATCATCTATCCTCCGCTTGAAAATCTCCAGTTACAGGTAGCTTATTACTTCATAGATTGGTCCATGATTAGACAGCTCTAACTGTTAGGACACTTTTCCTTAATTGTTTTAATTTTACTTTCTGGGACAAAAAGAAGGAAGGAAGCTAAGCATTGTGCAAATATTCACCAATATTATCCAATTGGATCCTCACAACAACACTGGAAGGTAGATGCTATTATTATCCCTGTTTTACAGTTGAAGAAACTGAGTCAGAGAGAGGTGAAATGACTAGCTCAGGGTCATACAGGTAGGAACTGTCTGAGGTTGGATTTGATCTTAGATCTTTCTTATCCCAGGTCTAACACTCTGTCCACTGAACTTCCAGCTGCCTCTAGTCTCTGGACACACCATTCACATGTTTGAAGAGATAGGTGTATCACTTGAGCTTGAGGGTTCTGAATAGCAGTGGGACTAAAGCCAATCAGAGATCCATACTAAGTCTAGCACCAATGTGATGAACCCCTGGGGGTAGAAGTCTGGTTGCCTAAGGAAGGGTAAACCAGCCCAAGTCAGGAACAGAGCAGATTAAAGCTTCCATGTCAATCTGCATTGGGATCAGACCCTTGAGAACCCTCTCCACTTCCGGCCTGGGTGAGATAGGGAGACCCAGCCTCCAAAAAAAGTGAAGCTCATAAGTCAACACAGTGCTCCTAATTTCAATGCATCTCCAGTGTTCCCTTTGTTCCTCAGTAACTCTGGCTTATATACATACTCACAGACCCAACTGCTATCATTGGGGCTTCTCTGTGTTCAAGGTCTACCTGTAAGAAATGGAATTTTTATATCTTAGAGGGATATGGCTTCCGAGTCCTAACCAACCCCCTGAAAACATTCCCCAAAGTATGTATGCATGCTAGCATGGCCTTGTCCTTCCCACTCCACTTGTGCTTACTGTGATTTTTGGATTCCAACTGCTTTTGGCAGCTGCAAACCTCTTGCTCCTTTCACAAAGGGGAAAGGAGGAATGTGTTATAGAAACAGCAACACTAGTTGAAAACTAGTTCTTTCTGACACCACCAGGGCCTGGTCCCATTAGTATGAAACCCACATAGACTTAAGTAATGATAAGAAAGGCAAGCTGAGAAATGAAGAGCTCCATGGTTCGGGGGGGAAAAGGAGACAGAAGACATGTCTTGGTTTATAAAAGGTATAGTCACATAAGAACAAGAAGAGAAAATTTCGCTCTCCCCAAGACTGACAGTAATTAAAAGGACTTGGGCAATTTGGAGGAGATCAAGTAGACAAGAGAAACTGTGAGAGTTTGAGTGGGAGAAGATAGGTGTCTGAATGCAGCATCTACCCAAAGTAGAAGTACCATGGATAGTGCCTAGTGCTAAAGACAGAATCATCAGATGTTTTACAGCAAGCCCTTAGAGATCATAAAATCCCATCCATTCATTGTCAGACAAGGAAACGAAGTGCTGAAAGATGAAATTGCCCACCCAAGGTCACACAAGGAAGTAATGAATGAATCCAGGACCGGAATCTAGGCTCCCAGCTCCCTGGTCAGTGCTCTTTCCACTAAATCACACTACTTTTCTGTTGATGACTGCAAAACTGAACATTTTTTCGACCTAATGAATTCTGGAAGTCTACCTGCAGGGCTGCTTTACTGCACTCTCTACTGGGTTTCATCTTCCCTCTTCTGACTTTGATGGGCTTTGTCTCTAAGTCCCCAATGTCTAGCACCTTGTGTCTTCCTTCTTATCTCTGGTCCTTAGCTTCTATTAATATGAAGACAGAAATAGGCATTTGTCAAGTGACTATGGGGAAATGGAAGAATGGAATGGTGAGAAACTGGCAGTAACAAAATCCTAGGTCTTACCACCCCTGCCAGGGTGTAAATTAGTTAAAAGCACAAGAAGACTTCAAGAGTAACACTGAGGTTTGTGAGCAAATATCTCTTATGAGTAAGCCTTCATTATGGACCACCCTATTGAATGCAAGCTAATGGACTCTTTCACCAAACTCCCCTTCTGTTCTGTCTTGGTTCCCCTCAACCGTACTTTATCTGTCTTTCTTATCCTTTTTTCATCTGCTTTTCTTTTACAATCCCTAGTTTTCTCCATCTCTACCTATGAGGCCCCCAACAGTGTTCAAAGACCAGGAAAGGAGGGCGACTCAAGTGCTGAGGAGCAGATGTTCTAAAGGTGGGAAGGGAGAGGAGGGGAAAATATGAAAAGGTTTGCTTTGGTACCAGGAACTTCATCTGGTGCCACTGTTCTGCAGCCAATGCCTCTAGCTTGGTTCTGTCTCTTGACCCTTCCCACTGATCCTTTCTCCCCTTCTTGTCATCCATCCCTAGGGGTATCTACTTTGCCAGGGCTGCTCATCTCCAATCCGCCCTGCTCCCTTGGCCAAAGGGCAATGTGACTCACAGAGCTGCCACCAGCCCACGGCTTTTCAGAAGCTTATAAGCCCGACTAGGGGAAAACCGGCTGAGCTTCCCCGCGGCCCGGCCCTGCCCCCGCCCTATTCTCAGAACTTGGCGCACTTGGCCTCCAGCCGTCAACCTCGCAGCCGCGTCCTGAGGCCCGGCCGGGGCTCTAAGAGGAGAGGATGAGCAAAACAGAGAAGGGGAACGGGGAAGCCAGTTGGGCTCTGCGCGGCGCCCTGGCCGCTGTGGCGTTGCTTTCCGCGCTCAACGCGGTGGGCACGGTCTTCGCGCTGTGCCAATGGCGCAGACTGAGCGAGGCGCTGCGGACGCTGGAGGCGGAGAGGGTTCAGCAGGCGAGGGAGGACAGCGCCCTCCGCACCTTTCTCCAGGAGCTGAGTCGAGCTCGCCAGGACATCCCCGGCAACCCCGAATCAGATCTCCCCGGGGCGGCGCGGAACAAGCGCAGTCATGCTGGGGAGCCCCAGCCGCATATCCGGGCGGAGAACCAGGACATGCTGATGATGATGACTTATTCCATGGTGCCGGTAGGCGTAGGCGCTGCTCCCTTCTGCCCCCCTCAACCCGTGCTCCACTCGGGTGGGCGGGAAGGGGGAAGATAGAAAGGGAAGACGCGCTAAGTTTGCAAGTTCTGGGACAAAGCTTTGGGCCTTTGGGGGCCCACACTAACCCAACCTAGATGCCACCTGGACGCTCTTCCCAGATACATGTTTTAGTCTTAGTACTAAGAGGAAAGGACATTAATGTGGGGGCGTACTCTTGAGTGTCTATTTCCCTTACCTAAAAGTTTTCGAAGCTTCATCTCTCTGCAGAGAACCTATGTTGGCATGTAAGATAGTTGCATATATATATCTGTAACATTGCTCAGGTATTCGAGCTTTTTTAGGTTCAAGGGTATATAACTGTATCTGGCACGAGAAGAGATTACACTTTCAAAAAAGTTCCGGATGTTTAAGTACAAGATTCCTAAGATTTATAAAGAAAAAAAAATGTCGTTCCCCGCCCCCCATCTCTCTCCTGCCCAACTACCGTAAAAGAAACATTCTCTTTGCCATGGGCCAGCTGGTAAGATTGTCTGACTTCCATTTAGGTGGGTAAAGGAGAACAAAATTTCAGTGCTCTCAATATTGCCCGTGAAAAAAGAGAACAGGGCCTAGCTGCCCACAGCTATTGGGGGGAATTTCAGTGGATGGTTGGTTACTGCTATTCTAATGCTTGAGATGTTCTTGAGAGTCAAATTTGAACTTTAGATTGGCAAAGGAAAAGAAAGTTTAAGAAGATTAAATTCCAGGTTTATATATTGCTTTGAAGAGGAACAAATGAACCATAGAAGGTTCATTTTAGATTTTTGGATCATAGATTTAGAACTGGAAGAGATTTCAGAAATCATCTGGTCCACCCCTCTTCCTCATTTTACCTCTGCAGAAACAGGGAGAAGTGACTTGCCAAAGGTCACACAGGTAATACTAGATCGATGGGAAATTTGAACCCAGATCCTCTGACTCCAAATCCAGTGCTTTTCCCACAGCTGACACAAAAAACAGTTCCTTAAAATATTTCTTTCAGAATTTAGAAATTTATTTAGCCTTTAGAAATGCATTGTTTTTGCAATTTTAAGTTAGTGGGCTACTTTGCTGATTTTAATTTAATAATTACCCAGCAATTACTTGTAGATTGCATTGACCTTTCCTATTTCATTTCATTATTAATTATAATTACTGTGGGTTTATTTCACTTTATAATTAGAAGGAATTCAGTTCTGTCATCTGAAGTCAAGGGGTGTAGGAGGTACTTTTGAGTACAAGATTCGTGAAGATGTCACCACTTGAAGTCTTATTATTATACAGAATTTTAATATCTAACACAAACTAAAATAGTCCCAAAATTATGAGGAAGCAAAATTCATGCTTGGATGATCTCTTTAGGTAGATGACTTCCGGTTCCAACTTTGCTTTCAACCAATACCATATATTTAAATTCTGAGCCCCCACCTCAAACAAAGATTGCAGAAAGGACCCCTTTGCTCTTCCTCTGTTGCAAAATTAATGCCTCTAGGAAAGTCTCTCTTCTCCCCTGTTTTTTTGCTCATTGGTCTAGCTGATATTCATAGTCTGTTTGGTTTGGTTAGTTCTCCCAAATGCTTCCACCCTTAAAAATAGATCAATAGAAGAAGAATGCTATCAAGTAGAAATTGTTTTTTAATAAATATATCAAAACTATCTCCTTATATCATAATCCATTAGGTGCTGCAGACATGATGAAAGGCCAGAGCAACATATAGTCCTGGAAGCCAGTCTTCCTAAATTTTCTTTCCTTTGCCAATCCAAAGTTCAAATTTGACTCTTAAGAGGACCTCAGACCAATGGCACTCTAACATAGCAACTTGTTTAGAAAGAATTCTGCTAGCAAAAACATCAAACTTGTTAACCAGTTTGCAAGAATTTATTTATAAATAACTTCTAAAGGCATTTCTTTACTTCCAATAATATGTTGAGCATCATTCTCTAATAGAGCATGAAGAAACTGCCCTGAAAACAGAAGATGCTACTGACTCTCATGAAGTCAGATTTGGCATTTCTTTACAAGAGTAATCAGTTATGCCATGCCAGACACACTTGCCTCTTTGTTCTCCCTTGTAGGGCATGGCATGCATTAAAAAGGAGAGTGGGAAGAGAGGAGGGATACCTGATTACCAAGGAGGCCATGGCATATTTTCAGGAAGTATTATATTTACTCTTGGGCCATGCTCCTAAATTCTTCTCACTTTCACTCTCTACTTTTCTCAGAAAAGAAAACTGATCTCTCTCTCTCTCTCTCTCTCTCTCTCTCTCTCTCTCCTTCCCCCCCTCCCCCCTGCATGTGCATGTGTGTGAAAAAGAGACAGACTAAGAGACACAGAGAGAAAAGGAAGAGAGAGGAAAGAGAGAGGGAGGGAGGGTGAGAGAGAGAGAGAGAGAGAGAGAGAGAGAGAGAGAGAGAGAGAGGAGAGGAGAGAGAGTTTCCTTGGTACCACCCCTAGCAACATAAGATAAAAATATATTAATCTAAGTAGTGATGGAGGTATAAAGATATTGTGATGGAATGAACAATTTCCATGCTGAATCAAAAGCAATAGTAGTGAAAGCTTGGATGAGGTTATGCCAGTGCCTGGAATAGTGAAGAGGAATAAAAATAGGCCTTTTCCCTCATAGAGAAACCTATTGGCTCTCTTTGGTCTCTTTCTTATTCTCCCCTCCCTTTGAGTTCTTTCCTTTCTCTGTCTTTTGCTTCCTTTGACCTCAATCTCTTTCTTGACCCATGGATATTTGCCTTTCCTCTTCTCTGTAGCACCTAGCACAATGAAGGGCTCATAATAAACACTCAATACTTGTTGAACTAATTATGCATTAAATATGCATGCTGAAATGCTAAAGTAACAACACAAATTTCGTAACATAAATCTGACCATACTCTGATTCTGGACCAGGGCTCATGCAACCATGTCAGTGTGGTGAAACCAAAAGGGTTCTATACTTGGAGTAAGGATATAGGTGTGAATCTTGGCTCTACCTGAGACTCTCTACCCAGACCTCTACTTGTGTGACCTTGGGCAGGTCATTGAACCTCTCAGGTTCTCATTTTCCTCATCTGGAAAAGGACGGCATTGTCCTTTGGCAAACTTGTGTTGACCATAGTCAAGACATCCATTGGAGTATGAAAGTCATATTTTCTTGGTCAAAAAACTGCCTATTTTTCCTACTTCTGAATTAATTTCTTTCAAAGGTATATTAAAAAACATATTATCAAAGATGTGTTGGTAGTTTAAAAAAAAGAAAAAAAATTAAAGGATTGCCCTAGAAGGCCTCTAAATTCCTGCTGTAAATTTATGAAATGTTTGCTTTCCTCTTCAAAAGAGTAACATGGGAAATTAAAGAAGCTAGGCCATTAGCAGCATAAGCAGTGAGGACTAAAAACTAGGCCTTTCTCCCTTAACTTAATACTGCCATAACTTAAAACTTTTTTTTTACTTCCTTTTTGGAAAATGACTTCAGTACTAGTTTCTGAGACTCACCAGACAAATCAGTCTCCTTCCTTTATAATCATATCTCACTTTTGACCAAAAATAATATAACCCAGATTAATCTCCCACTCATTGCTACAGCCTTAGACACTGAGCTCAGTTTAGGGGCAGTGGGAGGAGCTGACTCCAGTCTTCTCCATTCCCCCTCCCACACTGGCTGATGGGAAATGGAAATAAAAATACTCTGATTTTGCTACTCCAGTCACCCTATCTAGGAATAGTGGTGCACTTATTCGTGTTTTATTAATTCCTAATGGAAAAAAGATCTTAAAATTAGGAAACCAACTTGGCATAAATTTGATATAGTTTCTCTTTAAAAAGCAAAATGACTGCTTTCCTGGTTCCTTGGCCCTGACCCCCTCCCCCCAAATCCATGACCAAATTCATTTGACATTAAGACTTGATTTGCATGCATTTTATCTACAGACTAAAGGTCATGTCATTCTAAACAAGACAAGCTTTTAGATTGAGATTAAACTACAAAGGGAGTATTTTTCAGCCCATCAGAGGCTTTTATATAGCTTGTTAGGGGTGTAATAACTATTTTAAATAGATGCAATATGGGAAAAGTATTTGGTTATTTCTTAAATAAAGTTCAAGTCACAATTTTCTTTCCTTAAAAGAGTGAAAGCAACAAGGTCAAGTAACATTTTTTTAAAAGTATTTTGTGGGGTTTGTGCATTTTAGCATTGTAGCAGATTAATATGTGCAGCACCAGATGCTGTGGGGGATACAATCAAGTTTAAGGCATAATACCTAATCTCAGGAATATACAGACAGTTTGGAAGATGAGACTAATATACATGAAATAATTAGACAAAGCTAGTACATATAGCTCATGACCAAGTTGCAAATAGTACGGTATGGATAATAAAGGTGATAGTTCATCAGAATAGGAAAATTCCTTAACTGCTGTTATGCAGAAAGAATTCATAGAGGAAATAAAAATGGAGATGGGACTTGGAGGCTGCATGGAATTTAGACAAGTGAAAAAGGAGAAAGAAGGCTATATTTTTAAAATTTGCATAATAAGATCAATTTTGTAATAGAAATGAAGAAAACTAAACAAGAACTGAGTTTATACCACAGAAATCTACCTTAATGCAAATAAAGTTGACTTCATGACAAAGATTAACAGAAAAAAATTTTAATATGGATGAAATTTAAAGCAGTTCAATAAATGGATATGCGCCTAAACATCATAATGAGAATGGTATGTTCAGAGACTAGAGGTAGCTGGTAGTGGATAGAGCACTAAGCCCACAGGCAGGGAGACCTGAGTCCAAATGTGGTCTAAAAACTTACTAGCTGTGTAACCATGGGCAAGTCACTCCACTGATGTCTGGGTCAGTTTCTTTAACTGTAAATTGGAGATGATAGCACCTATTTCCCAGGGTTGTTATGAGTAATCAAATGAGATAATATTTGTAACTGTAATAGAATAGTGTCTGGCACATAGTAACACACTATATAAATGCTTATTCCCTTCCCTAGTGAGGTGATATATTTGCCTAGAATAAAAGGTTCATGTTTAATTCTACATTAAAATAAGTGTCTATTATATGCAAAGGACCATTGAGGAATAGTGCAAAATAAGTAATATGGTAGAATGAGACTATAGGGAACCTTGACTACCCAAATGAGAAGTCTGCAACTCATCGAAGATCAATTGGAAACTATAACTTATAAGTTTCAGAGAAGGGGAGAGACATGAAAGAATCAGTGTTGGAGAAAGATTTGTTTGGTGAAACTTAACTATAATTTGGAGTGAGGAGAGAATGGATATACAAAAACCAATTAGAAGTTTATAGTAAAATCAGACAAACCCAAACCAATAAAGTCTATTGCACTTATCCAGATGAGAATATTGGAGCCTGAACTAAGGTGATACTGATTGATAGGTACAGAGATGAAGGGAATAAATTCTAGAGAAAGGGTTCTTGAATGGGGTCCTTGAATGGTTTTTAAAAAATATTTTAATAACTGTATTTCAATATACAGTAATTGTTTTCTTTTCTATATTTTATTTTATGCATTTAAAACCATTATTCTGATGAGGGATCCATAGGCTTCACAAGACCTCGCAAGGGCTTGTCCTAGAGATAGTTGGAAAGAAAAATCGACAAGGCTCCATAAAGTTTCCTTGTCTATACAATGCATATAACTTTGCCTTCTTTGCAAAGTTGTAAGGATCGAACGAGGCTGTAGGTTAAGTGCTTCCTAAATGTCAACTAGCATTCTTATCTTTACTCTCTCTCAAGCTCTTTTTTTTCTTTGTTTCCAACTGAATTCCTAGGGCTTATGATTTTAGTTCATTCTGATCCTGTTAGTTGGTGAAATTGCATTTGGGCAGGGCTCATCTTTCACACTCTAGAAAATAAAAGTTCATTTCTAAAATATTTGTTTTGCTGCTTAATGTGGTCAAAAGGAAATTTTTTCCAATCCCTATGACTGATACAAACATTTGGTTTAGAGCTGCTAATTCTGCCAAAAAATGTGGGCCCTTGGAGAGCACGTTATATTTCAAGTCAAAAGACCTGGGGCCAAATCTAGGTTTTGCTTCTTATTAGTGGGAACTTAGGCAGACTACTTCACTTCTCTGGCACTCAGTTTCCTCATTTGTAAAAGGAAGGATTTGAACTAGATCTATCCTAGTTTTAAAACTCATCAACCTATAATTTGAAAACATTGTCTATCAAAAATATCAATAATAACTTAAAAAGAAAGGTTAATTGGGAGGAAATGTGGTTGTTGCACTAAGATGTTTTCAATAGGAGAGGAAAAGTGATGGAGTGTTGAAATTGGAAGCAGGAAAGCCTGAGTTTGAATCTTACCCAAGACATTTTATTAAGACCCTGGGAAAGTCACAAAATCTCTACAAGCTTCATTTTTCTCATCTGTAAAATACAAGTTAGGATGCCTATACTGCTTTCCTCCCAAGGTTGTTATGAAGGTCAAATGAGATAAATCACATTCAATACTTTGCAAACACTAAAGTACAACATACACACACACACATACTCACATACATATACATGTTACCAAAAATTTTTAACTGCAATAAACACCTGCAGGTACAATAGGATCATGTCATGTACTTGGAAATACTACAGTGTGAACTAACAATGCTTTGGAGTAGGGTTTTACCTTGTACTTTCTGCAGTGTGTTATCAGACATATTACTTAACTGTGCTTTGCCTAAAATCTCATTTAAAGATCCTTGTTGAAAGGCACTACGTGGACATAAAATGTTATTCTTAACAGTTTCTGAAAGGTTCCTCCGGCAGCTTTCCATCTTCAGACCACTCTGCTACTGGCCTTCGGTTGACAAGTGATCCTTAAAATGGGCTAATAATACAAGATTGGAAGCTGCCCAAGGCATTGTTACATTAATTCTCTTCAAAACACTTGGGAGCTGAGATGGGACAGTGAAGCAATGGAAATAAGCTCTGTCTGTGCTTTAGCACCTTTTATGCTTCTTCTCAGTGCCACAGAATTCCCATTTAATTATATATATGCTGTCTTGTTCTCTGGGAGACAGGCTGCTTGGTATAGAGGGTAGAATGCTGGACTGGGAGTCGGGTGGCTCTATGTTTGACACCCACCTCTGACAGTTACTAGCTATGGAACCCTGGGAAAAATCAACTCACCTTTTTTGAGCCTTAGTTTCCTTCTTTCATCAATGAGAATGATTATAATAATAACACCTACTCATGGAATTATTGTGCAGCTTAAGTATTTAAATGCTAGGTGTCATCCTCTCATTTGTCTCTGTGTTAACTTTTGTCTATTCAATGATATTGTTAGCTTCTTGTGAGAAGGGACTAGTCTTGTACTTCTTTTATGTCCCTCCACATCCCTTAATCCAGAGTTGAGATGCTCAATAACCCCACATCCTTTAACACAGTGTTAAGATCCTCGGTAAGTATCTTCTAGTTGATTGGCTGTAGATTGATTATAGAGCTGGTAATCAAAATGCAAATTCAATCCTTTCAATAATGCATCAACTTCTTAAAAAAAATAGTCTGACAACAGAGCTCTAGACTTCTGGGGACGGCTCCAGGGCCTGCCTGCCCCCTTGACTACACAAGGATTGTTCACCTTCCCCTGCCATGCAGCTGGCTTACTCGCTCCTGGTTTTTTTCCTCCACTCCAGGGTAGAACAGGTCAACTTTTTGTTGGTTCTTTGAAACTTAACTAGGGATCTTGAGGTGTGAGTCAAAACCTAGTAAGGCTTTCTAATTGCTTCCTAAGAGATCTGAAGTTTCGCCCAGTTCTTGGTCCATGGTCCTTTGAAGTGATTTGAAAAATAATCCTTCTGTCAGTAAGCATTTATTGTGTGCCTGCCATGTGTTAGGTACTGTACGAAGCCAGGAATAGTTTTGTTGTTCAGTTGTCTCAGTTGTGTCCAACTCTTCATGACCCTATTTGGGGTTTTCTTGTCAAAGATACTGGAGTAGTTTGCCATTTCCTTCTCCAGCTCATTTTACAGGTGAGGGAACTGAGGCAAATAAGGTTAAGTGACTGGCTCAGGGTCACACAGCTATTAAGTGTCTAAGACCAGATTTGAACTCAAGAAGATGAGTCTTCTGATGCCAGGGCTGGTGGTCCATTCATTGTACCACCCAGTTGCGCCGCTGGGGATATGGAGAAAGGTAAAAGATGGCTCCTGCCCTCAGAGGAACTCACAATCTAAAAGGGGAGATAACATAAACAACTACATACAAACAAAGTATATGCAGAATAAAATAGAAAGTAATCCACAGAGAGAAGGCTCTAGATGAATTAAGCATGATTAGAAAGGCCTCTCATAAGATTTTAGCTCAGACTTGGAGGAAGCTAAGAGGCAGAGGTGAGGAGGGAGAGAGCGTTCTAGGCATGGGGGATAGCCATTGAAAATGCCCTGAGTTGGGAGATGGAATGCCTTGTTTGATGAACAGCAAGGAGGCAGGTGTCTATGGTTCAAAGATGGTGCCAGGCATTGATAATGTTGTTCTTACACATAAAAGACACTCATTAACTGTTCTTGAACTACAGTGATGGTGGATTAGACGAAAGTTGTACAGGATAGATAAGCATGGGTAGTCTGTGATCAGATCACAAAATATCAGAGATGATGATGACAGAACATCTCTGAGGCATGCTATCAGACCTATCTCAATCAACGATCTAATGGTTGTTTCATTTTTAAAATATGAAGCCTACCTAATAAACACCAAAATCCTCTTCTAGTGTTTCACCAAAGTACAGATGTGACCCATAGCAGGCTGTGGCAGTGGGGCACGATTTCTGGTAGATTCTTGGAGTTGGCTCTGCAGAGCTGGTTTGTCAAGGACCAGGCAGACTATCTAAGTTCATACAAGCTCATCATCAGGTTATTAGCAACTATAGCTATGTATAATTACTTACAGCAACTCACAAAGACTACTTATTAAGCAGTGGGTAGGATAAGATTTGTGTCAATGACATGAGTACCTACACCAAAGAAACTGTGGATCCCTGAAGTACTGAAATACAGAAAATTAAACAAAAATCAACTGTATTACTCAGTCTAAAAATTGTACTCAACAATTATTAAGTACTTACTATATTCAAAACATTGTGCTAGGTATCAGTGATGAGCAACACCATAGTTGGTTCCCTAAAGAAGCTGACAATCTATGAGAAATGTTGAGACACACACTCAAATAAGTGAGATACAGGCTATAACATGGTAGGAGCAAAGAAGGTCCAGACAAAGTGCTATAAGAATCAAGAGGAAGGAAGGAACACATCCAAAGAGAGAATGACAGAAGACTTCCTGAACTGAGACTTGAAAGGGAAAGGAATGGGAGAATCTTCCTAGGCAGATGCTGATGAGCATCGATGAAATGTCCACAAGCCACTGCTCTTTAGAAGCTTCTTGTGGTGAGTATGGGTAGCTAGGAGGCAAAGTACATAGTGCTAGGCCTGGAATCAGTAAGACTCCTTTTCCTGAGTTCAAATCTGGCCTCAGACACTTACTAGCTGTGTGACCCCTGGGCAAGTCCCTTAATCCTGTTTGCCTCAGCTTCCTCATCTGTAAAATGAGCCGGAGAAGGAAATGACAAACCGATCTAGTATCTTTGCCAAGAAAACCCAGAAGTCACAAAAAGTCGGACACGACTGAAATAACTGAACACCAAAAAATCATCATTATAGAATAAACTTGAGAATCCTCACTGCTGCTAGAAAAAAAAAATCTCATCATAGGCACCATGAGGGCCCAGGACAAGGATAATTCTCACCTTGTTCAGTACTCATTAGAAAGTAAAGGGGCATAACCGTTCTCCTCTGGCTGCCTGCCTGTTACTGTTCTAGCATTCTGTTTCTCTTAAATAGCTATACATTTATTTTCTTCTCTTTCACACATATAAAGCACAATACAATTCAAACTAAATTGAGTTTTGCTATACCTTGGTGACAGATTAACATGTTTCATTTAATTGAACATTCCAGAGGGTTTAGTTCCCTTTGGAGCTTGGTTTAGGTTCTCTTCATAAAATTCTTTTTCACTGACCCACAGATTCACAGAATCATAGAACTGGAGGGGATTTCAAAGCTTATCTAAGCTTTGCTTCTTCCTGAAACATGAACACTTTGCACTATTTCTTAAAAGTGGCTTGGACATCTTTAGTAATAAGGACCCCATTACTTCCCACGGGTGTCCAGTTTTGGCTAGCTCTAATCTTTGGTAAGCTTCTCCTTATATTGGGCTGAGTCTTTCTCCTTTGCAGCTTTTATTCCTTAGTTCTACTTCTGTGACTGAATAGCTGTTGTGTTAAACATTCCAGTTTCTTGGACTGATATTTGGATGATGAGACTTCAAAGCCCTTTAAAATCCTGGTCACTTTGGTCTTGGCATGCTTTAGCTTGTTCTTATTCTTCCTAAAATATGGTGCCCAGAACTGAACACATTATTCTAAATGTGATCTGACCATTTCAGAATACATTGGTATTGTTGTTGTTCATTTGTTTCAGTTGTATCTGACTCTCTGTGACCACATTTGGGATTTTCTTGGCTAAGATACTGGAGTAGTTTGCCTTCTCCAGCTCCTTTTACAGATTAGGAAACTGAGGCAAACAGGCTTAAGCGACTTTCCCAGGGTCTCATAGCTAGTAAATGTCCGAAGCTGGATTTGGACTCAGGGAGATGAATCTTCCTGACTCTGGCCTGGCGCTCCATCCACTGCACCCAGCTAATTGCCCTTCGTTGTACATTGGTACTATCATGTCCCATATTCTGGATCCCATGTCTTTTTAATGGAGCAGCTAGGTGGCACAGTGGATAGTGTGCAAGGACTGGAGTCAGGAAGACTCATCTTCCTGAGAGTAAATCTGGCCTCAGACCCTTACTAGCTGTGTGACCCTGAGCAACTCATTTCATCCAGTTTGCCTCAATTTCCTTATCTGTAGGAAATGGCAAACCAGTCCAGTATCTTTGCCAAGAAAACCCCAAATGGGGCCACAAAGAATCAGACATGACTGAAACAACCAAATAACAAAATGCCTTTTAAAAGCAGCTAATAATGGTATTAACTTTTTTGGATTCCACATCACACTTTTAACTAATTTTGAGACCCCTAGGTCTTTTTCCATACAAACTGTTGTTTGGCTCCTTCATCACCATGTGATACTTACAAAGTTGATTTCTTGAATGAAAGAGTGGAAACTTTTATCCCGATTAAATTTTAATCTTATTCTGTTCAGCTCAATACTCCAGCCTGTTGAGATATTCTTGGATCCTGACCCCGTCATCCAACTTGTTAATTCTCTCCCTCAGCTTGATAAGCCTGCCCTCTTACATTTTGCTTCCATCAGCTTTCCTTGGTGGCTACTCAAAGATTTTTTTGACTAGTGATTCCAGAGTCCACAGATTCTAGATCAGTTAAGTGTTCAAATGGAAGAGGCAGGGGAAGAACTGGGTGATGTTCAAGTGGCATTTGACAATGACCTTCTGAGTCAGTTTGGTACCATTTTAATCACCCAGAGAGGGGAAAAATAGGGCTCAGAATTCCGTAGGAATCAAGGACCATTTTTAGTAAGATATTACCATGTTTTTAAAGTACTGCTATGTTTACCGAATTTGTACTATATACAAACAGTTGAAGTTGACCATAGAAACAGAAAGGAAAAACATAAGCAGGAATAAAGAAAGAAATATCAAACTAGTGGCCTTGGGAGGGGATATGCGCAGAGTACATTAATCTCCACTCTCACCCCGCCCATATGACCCCGGAAAGTCCCTAGATCTGTTTGCCTCAGTCTCATCCTCCTCTAAAATGGGGATATTAATAGCACCTACCTCCCAAGGTTGCTGTGAGGATCAAATAAAATAATATTTGTAGAAAGTGCTTAGCACAGTCCCTGGCACATAGTAGGTGCTTTATAAATTCTAATTCTCTTCCTCTTCCCTTCCTATGAAAGGGAATATGAGGTTGGGGATGTGCATGCACATTCTTTCTTTGTATTTAGAGTAGGTTCTGGCACTGGGAAGCTGGACCACTAGAGGACAGCTGAATACACCTCCACTTGGGATTCTAGGAGTAACCCAAGGGTTGTGATTTCAAGTACTATCTATCACTCACTAACTCCTATCTGGTAGGTTCCCTCCGGTATCACTTAACTAGTTAACACTTCCCCAATATCAATGGGACAATGAACGTCAATTAGCTTTTACAAATGGGTATAAGGTTTTGCAAGGAGTAAAGTACAACATTTCTGCCCCACCAAAACCAAGAGTCTTATTCTCTCATCTACACATCCATGTGGTCCCTGGGGAGGGTCAACATAAATTTTAAATGGTTGCCCCAAAACATCCTCCCCCAAGTCATTTTTTCCCTTCAAGGAGTCTCTAGCAAGTTCACTTCTGGGTGTGGCATAGGCAATAGATGAATTCATTCCCTCCCTCATCTAGGCTTGCTCTTCACCCCATGGCCATGGTCAGGCAGGTGTACCCTCAGAGATGATTCTTCACCAGTTTGGGCTGCTGTAGCCTCTGACAAATTGCTACCAACTCCAGTTACTAGAAATCTAATAGCTCTTCTGGCCTTTCTAAACTCATAAGGTTGTAAACCGGTGCATTCTATCTCTGGATATTCATCCACCTAATATCAGGAAACAGTAAATACAAGAGACAAAAGAAACAGGGGCTCTGTGCCTTCATATCTACCTGGAGCCTGTGTAGGGAGATAAGGTAGCTCTGGGTCACAGGCGCTACCTCTTTCCCTTACTCGGAGACCCACAGAATTTCTTCTTCCTCAATTAAAAGGCACCAGGGGAGAGAGCAAGAAATTCTCTGCTTGAACCTTTTATATACAATCTCAGTTCAAGCTCAGCAGCCAATTACAAAGCTTTTCATTGCTACACAGTAAGCTGACAGGAAACAGTTGGATGATACCTGCTCTTACATTGGGGGGAAGGGCTCTTCCATTACACATACCCAGAAGAAGGCCCCACATGGGATGGTCTAAGTTCAAGCATATTACACAAGCCAATGGGACTGGGCCGTCATTGGCCAGTCTCCCATTACAATCAAGACCAAAATAATTTGTTGGTATGCTGAAGAATTCTAGTGAAAGCTGGAAGACCACTTACTTATATAGCACATTATAGAGAGGATTCTTATTTATATGTGAACTAGATGACCTCTGAATTCCTAAGATTCTGTGACTGTGATTTCCGGGATTATATCAACTTTGAAGAAACTACTATATAATTTTATTTTCTAAATACTGTGCTCAAATATATTTAATATGTTTGGGGTAGGTTTGTGGAGTGTTTTTCCTCTAAGAAATAGGTTGGTTTGTAAAGGCTACAAAAATTCAGAGCTTAGCCAAAAAAAAAAAGTGATATTCAAATTGAGTTTTGATAAGGAACCTAGAGAATGGGTTCACCAAGAGAATAACTTTGCTGCTAAGCACATTCAAAAAACATTTTTCTGATTTGGAAAAAAAAATCATCACAGACACAGATTCGGACTTTACCTACACATAGCAAAACACTATAAAGCATAAAAATGTGCTTTACGTAAATTATCTGATACACAACTAGTGGACTAGTTCAGTGACATATGATGATCTGAGTTCCTATCCAACTTCAGATGATAATCTAAGCAATTTGCATCTTTTATTCACTTTGTTTTAGCCAATATGCATAACTAAGATAATTTATTTCAAGTGATTATAGATTTCACTGAGGAGGAGACTTTGTAGTCTTCTGGGGCTTGAGGAAATTAGTATACGGTTGTCGAATGCCTAGCACCATACCCTGAATCTGGAGTCATTTAACTCAGAGTCAGTAAAACCCGACTGAGCTCAAATCCAACCTCAGGCATTTACTAGTTATACAATCCTAGGCAAATTACTCAGCGCCATCTGCTCCCTCATCTATCACATGGGGATAATAATAGTACCTACCTCCCAGGGTTGTTATAAGGATAAAATGGGATATTTGTAAAGTGCTTTGCAATCTTAAAGCACCATATAAATGCTAGCTATTATTATCAATAAGCATCCTTTGAGTTGAATTGATTTGAATTTATAAATAACATTTGAAGAATCTCAGCATTCAGAGGGGTCCTTCTTTGGGTGGATTCTATACAGCACATCCTCTATGGCACCAGCAAACATTCCAGATGAGACAATTGCAACCACAATGATGACTTGCTTCAGTGGTTTGCTAAATATCAACAAGAGAAGCATAAATAAGAATACATAAGGAAGGTCATTTGTTGTGTTCAATGTCATAAAGGGTGAATTAGAACTCAAATAATTTATATTATTTTAGCAAAAAGCTATATTTTGATAGAAAAATAAATAGCTGGATCATATGTTTTTCCTAGTTTTCTCAGTTATACACTGTAGATGAAAACTTAGATAATGTGCCTATGAACTCATTAACAGGCAGCGACATGATTAAAACTATTATAATTATATTCATTATGCCTTGGAGAAAATAATCAATCTCTGTAGCTATGACTTTTTTTCTTCTTAAATGATATTTTATTTTTCCCCAACTACATGTAAAAACAATTTTTAACATTCTTTTTTTTAAGTTTTGAGTTCCAAATTCTATCCCTCCTCCCCCTCTCCTCTCCCTGAGACTGTAAGCAATCTGATATACATTATACATATGCAATCATGTAAAACATTTACCTATCAGTCATTTTGTAGAAGAAAACTTGAACAAGAAAGAAAGAAAGAGAAAGGAGGGAAAGAAGGAAGGAAGGAAGGAAGGAAGGAAGGAAGGAAGGAAGGAAAGAAAGAAGGAAGGAAGGAAGGAAGAAAGGAAGAAAGGAAGGAAGGAAAGAAGGAAGGAAGGAAGGAAGGAAGGAAGGAAGGAAGGAAGGAAGGAAGGAAGGAAGGAAGGAAGGAAGGAAGGAAGGAAAGAAGGAAGGAAAGAAGGAAGGGAAGGAGGGAGAAAGGAAGGAAGGAAGGAAAGAAAGTGAAAATAGTATGTTTTGGTCTGTATTCAGACACCATCAGTTCTTTCTTTGGAAGTAGATAGCATTTTTCATTATGAGTCCTTTGGAATTGTATGACCTTGTATTTCTAGGTTTATCAAAGAACACATTTTCTGAAGCTAGGCATGGTTCCCTGCTGCTGCCCAGGCCCTAGCACCCATGATCCTAGCTTCTGTCATGGTCTTCCTTTGTCCCAGAGATGAAGAGCTGTGGGACTTGTTTCTTCATCTGGCCTTGGCTATGATCTGTGAGGGGACCTGAGCTGAGCTTGTGCCCTCTGCTACTGTTTCATTTCCCACAATCTTTGAACGGGGAGCCCCTTGATAGGGTTCAATGCCAAATTTTAAACCTTCTAAATCATTTCCTTTCCCCCATACCAGTGGTAGTTTTCTTATCTAAAGAAGGCTTGAAAAGGATATATATTATTATCCAGAGGTGTGTGATGAACTTGTAAATATGTGAGATACAAAGTGGAAACTTGTCAGTGCTTGTTCTTGTTCCCGTTGCTAAGTCGAGCCAGGTAGGCAGCTTGGGCCACCTCTGATAGGCTGCTTTACTTTGATGGGGCCACCATGAGGTCCAGGATCTAGTCCTTCAGTCCTAGGTCTAGAAATTCAATTATCTGCTTTTCCGGAGGATGACCAAACCACCTTTGTTTGAGGAAGCTGGCTTATATCACTCAGACTTGCACAAGAACCCCATGGAAATATTGAAGTGGGAGTCCCCCTGGAAATGGGACCCTGAGCTAGTCGCAGCTTTGGCAAGCCTACTTCCTTGTTATATAAGAATGCTGAGGTGAGGGTGAGTTCACAGCACCATAGATGTAAGGTCGAAAGGGGCATTAAAGGCCATCTAGAACAATGCTGGCATTTTACGGATGAGGAAACTGAGGCTAACTGGGTTTAGTTGACACAGATGGTAAACTGGGGGATAGACAGATAGGAGGATTTCTGGGTGCCAGTTTCCTCATCTGTAAAACGAGGGGATTGGACTACAGGATCTTCCATTTTTAAATCCTATTCAGTCCTAGATTGGAGTGGTGGCAGTGGAGCTAGAGAAGAAGGAGCAGATAAAAGACATATTCCCTAGAAAGAATCAACAGTGACTTACTCTAAGATCTCTAGCCTGGGGTCTTGGAAGAATGATGGTCTCACCAACACAGATCAGTTAGTTAAGACATTCTGGAAAAATCATCTGTGCTAACCAGGTTCACCACATGTTCTTGTTATCTAACCAAAACTCAATGGAACTGAACCCTCAATAATATATTAAAATTCTTCCATTTTGCTTTCCTTCTTTCCTCTCTCCCTCCCTTCTTCCCTCTCTCCATCTCTCTCTCTTTCTCCATCTCTCTTCCTTCCTTCCTCTCTTTTTCCTTCTTTCCTTCCTTTTTCCTTCCTTCCTTTCTTTCTTCCTTTCTTTCCCTTGGTAATTCCTCTTGGAACTTGTCCCATATATTACTCTAACCTCATCTTCAGTCTTCCCAGTTCTATTGATTCTTTTCTTGCTGCCTAAAAATAACATGGTCCTAATTCTTCATCCTAAAAAATAAACAAGTAAAACCCACAACTTCCCTTGATCTCACCATTCTCTCAAGATGTTAAGGAAGTGTGGGTTCCCTACCTTCATGTGTTCAGCATCCACTGATTTCTTAACCCCTTACAACCTAGCTTCTGATCCTAGCAGCTACTGAAACCGTTTCTCTCTAAGGTTATTGATGACCTCTTATTTCTCAGTCCTTATCGTTCTTTGCCTTCCTTTTTTTTAATTTGTATTGAATATTTTTGTTTGTTTTTACATCTCCATTTCTATATATAATCTCCCCACCCTTATCAAGCGAGGCATCCCTTATAGGGATAGAGACCGGACTCGTGATTTCTTCAGTATAAGGAATTCTCAAGTGAACAGACTCCCTCAGCCTGCTCAGGCGAGTGTCTTCTCTGCAGCTTTACAGTCTCAGAGTTTCCTCAGGCATTGAGAGTGTAAAGGACTGGCCCAGGGTCACAAAGCTGGCATGTATCAGGTACTGAATTTGAACCCAGGTCTTTCTAGCTTTGAGGCCAAATCTATAGGCACTATCCCACATTGTCTCTTTTAACAAGGAACAAAAAAAGACAGTTCAGAAAATTAAACTAACACATTGACTACATCCAACAGCATGTGCACTATTCCATACCCACAGTTACCCACTTCTGCAAAGAAGGGAATGAGATGGATATGATTTGGATATACAGAGGAAAAAAAACCTTTACTACATATGCTCCCAATTCTACTCTGTTGTGACAATAAATTGTACATATTCCAAAAAATGTATGACATGAAATGAATATACATATAAAAATGTCTAAATAAAAAGAATTATGCCCCCAAAAGAGGTGCTTCCATTGGCACCTTCCACTAAGGAATGACCAAAATCTTCAGCTGGAGTATCTTTTAAAAGCATCCATTATACCTTTTGGTGCTTGATATCATCAGAGAAATGAATGACTAGAGGGAAAAGTAAATGTCACATCACAAGGAAAAAGGATAATCAATAAATAATCCGCCCAGTGGACTGGTTCCACTGATTGCCATTCTTTGTCAAGAAATCTAGAGGAAAGCTCCCATATTGGGTGGAACTCTATGGTACTTTTATGGGAAGACATGAACAAAAGTTGCCCAGAAGAGAGAGGTATAGATGGCTTCCAGACTATATCATGGAAGAGAGTACCTCCACCAATTCAATCACAGATCCACTGACATATCAAAGTATTAAAAATGCAGAATTGCTTAGAATTGTTCTTTTCTTTTACCAATCATCATTAGCTTCTAGCAGGCACCGTGGTACGGCAGAAAGAGCACCAGCTCTGGAGTTATAGTGTTAGAGTTTTATTGTATTCAATCACTAATTTGTACTAATTATCATTAATTTATTATATTATATGTAACTATATTAGAGTTAGAGTTCCAAGTACCCCTCTGATTCTTTATGTGACCTTGAGCAAGTCTCTTAACCTTCCGAGGTCTCAGTTTCCTCATCTGTAAAATGAGAGGCGGTTAGACTGGATAACTTCTCGGGTCCACTCTAGCATTAAGATCCGATAAATCTAGGCACCGTGAAAGCTGACCCATAAAGCACAGCTGAAACCAAAGTCCTTGAAAATAGCCTCATGACTACTCTCTCAGGACAAGTGACAATTCTTGCTGGGCAGGTTTTTGAGAATGCTATGGAAATGAACTTCATTAGCTTCCCTCTTTCTTCGGAATCTCCTAGGAAAGTACACGAAGCTCTTCCCTTTTCTCTCTGTTCTCTCACCTAGATTTCATGCCTTCCCATGACTCCAACTGTCACCTCCATACAGGTGATGCTATATCTATATAGTCAACTGCAATCACTCCTCTGAGCTCGAGCTCCATAGCTCCAGCTTCCTATTGGGTATCTCCATGTGGATGTCCTATGGGCCCCTCAAACACATTATGACTAAGATGAACTTATCTTCTCCCCCCATCCCCACCAGCCCTCCTGTTCCTTCCAATTTCCCTATTTCTATTAATCGCACCACCATCATCCCAGTCACCTAGACTCAAAATCTTGGGCTCCTTGATCCTTCAGACCCCACATCCAATCAGTTGCCAAATCCTATTGACTCTATCCCCCCTACAATATCTTTATATATATATTATATATATATATATATATTTATAATATTTTATTTTTCCTGATTACATGTTAAAACAATTTTTAACATTCATTTAAAAAAATTTTTAGTTCCAAATTCTCTCCCTCCCTCCCCTGCCCCTCATTGAGAAGGCAAGCAATTTGATATAGGTTACACATGTCCTGCAACATCTTTTGCACCTGTCTCCTCTCATTACCTCTCACCTAGACTATTAAAATACCCTACTAAGTCTCCTTGCCTCCAGCCTCTCAGTCCTCTAGTCTACCCTTCACAGAGAAGCCAAGATAATTTCGTTAAGCAGTGAGAAAATGATCTTCCCTCTGTTCCTTGCAGAGTTGGGGGACAATTGATATGGAATGTTGCATGCAATCATCCATCAGATTCAGTTGATTTGGTGCTGACATTTATAGAACCATTTTTTTATCTCTTTTTTATTCTTTGTTACAAGGAAAAACTTAGGGAAATGGATAGGGAAATGTGTGCATATTTGGGGGAGGGTTCTACTTAGAAAATGAGGTGATGTAAAGACAATAGATTGATAATTTTAAAAAAATTTCCTAAAGAACAAGTCTAATCATGTTGCTAACTTGCTCAAAGAGATGGGATGGCTACTTATTGCCTTCAGGCAGGTAAAATAAAATTCCTTTTCCTGACATTTAA
Source organism: Trichosurus vulpecula (assembly GCF_011100635.1). Lineage (NCBI taxonomy): Eukaryota > Metazoa > Chordata > Mammalia > Diprotodontia > Phalangeridae > Trichosurus > Trichosurus vulpecula. The sequence goes on along the minus strand of NC_050580.1, from coordinate 168,297,348 downwards.
AGCTCTCCAACTTCTCTTTCCAACCCTATTCCACACTTCTCCTCTTGACTTACTTTCCATTCTAGCCAGATTTGACTACCAACTGATCTGTATTTTTGTGGCACCAAACATTAGTTCATGCCATTCCTCATGCCTGGAATATATACTTTCCATGTCTGTCTGCTGAAATCTTCTTTTATCTTTAAGGTAAAATGCCACTAGGTGGCACAGTGGATAGAGTGCCTGCCTAGAGTCAGGAAGCCTCATCTTCCTGAGTTCAAATCTAGCCTCTGACACTTACTAGCTGTGTGACCCTAGGCAGGTCACTTCTGTTTGCTTCAGTTTCCTCATCTATAAAATCAACTAGAAAAAGAAATGGCAAACCACTTGAGTATTTTTGCCAAGAAAACTTCAGATGGGGTCATGAAGAGTGGGACATGCCTGAAAAATGACTGAAGAACAGAAATGCTTTGCATACCTTAAAGTGCTGTGTAAATGGTAGCTATTATTATTAGAGACCCATTAAAACCGAAGTAAAATCTCAAGTTGAATTGAAGACAATTCAGTTGGAAGATTCTGAGCAGCCAAAAATCACATAACCAACTACAAAACAGGAAGTCCTGTAGACCAGACTTCAAGGATTTAAGATGCAGAAAAGATTTTTAATTTGCTCAGCCAAAATGTCTGTTGTTCAGTCCCTAACTTTGGCTCCTCCAAAGTCAGCATTACCAGGAAAAGGTGTGTCTGATTTCTTTGTTCCTATGCCACTGGATGTCATAATTTTCATCACAAAGCAAGCTTTTAACACACAAATCGGCTGGAAGAATTTTCCCTGGATGAGTTTAACTCTTACCAGTATAGAACTAACCAAAATTTTATAAGTACATATAAGAAAATGAAAGACCACCACCTAATGAAAGCTCATTTTTGTTTGTTACGACCGTTTTTCAGATGTAAAAGGAACTCCCTCAATCCATGCAGTTAAGCATCTATTTTGTGACTTAGAAGGAGAGAGCTGTAAGGTTAATGGGGAGTAAGATCTTCCCTGACCATCATTAGGCCTCATGTGGAGCCCATTAAGGGAAGCTTGCTGCTTGTAGGAAAGCTTACACACCTTTTGCTAATTTCTAATTAGGCATTGAGTCAGGAAGATTGTGATGCCTTCTGGCTCTGAGCCTGTTAGCTGAAAGAGTATGTATATCCTGAGAGGTGAGCTTTTGCTTTGGGGGCTCACTTACAAAAAGGATCTTGTGATTCCCTGGTCGAGACTCTGAGTAGCCATATGTTCAGAGGTCCCTGACTGCTCAGAGGTAAAGGCTATCTTGATCCAGTGGCAAATGTAAAATATATATGGCAATATTGTTTTGATTCAGGCAGTAGAGCCCTGTCTGTTGGTCTTTATTTCTCTTCTCTATATTTTCTCTGTTTGCATTTTATGTAATTAAAGAAGATTGTTGATGCCCGAAACAGCTATCTTTCCTAGTAAAGCAGATCTAAGAACCTGTGCTAGCAGCCGTCCTGGGTGTGCCGGCGTGGTTGCCATTACAAGAGCTGCTTCGGCATGGGGAAGTTAGGTGAATTGCCCAGGGTGATATAGCCAATATGTATCTGAGGGATGATTTGAACCGCTGTCTTCCTGACTAAGGCTGGCTCACTATCCGCTACTTTGCCCTGCCTGTATTATACCCTACTCTGCCATTATAATACGCGTAAACGCTCTTCTCTAGAAGGAATTCTCCAGACTACTTCTGGATCTAAGATTAAAAGGTTAATTACGGTTTATTTTCTTTTTGTGTGACTTTTGTTATTTCACTTTCTGCATGCTGCGCCTGGCCTTGCCTACGTATAGTTCATCATCATTGGCTTGAATAATTGAAAGGGGAGTGGCGGAGAAGGAGGAAGAGTCAGTATCCCTTAATGGACAATTATTAAATTTTCTTCAAAATCAATACAATCTGTAGCATAGATACATAGTTAGTTCTTAAGATGACTGAAAATATTGAATCGGTGTTTTTTTTCTGTAAGAGACTTAATTTTTCTTTCTTTCTCTATCATCCTATGTGTTGCTGTTCAGTTTTTAGTCATGTTTGACTCTTTGTGACCTCATTTGGGGTTTTCTTGGCAAAGATTCTAGAGTGGTTTCCCATTTCCTCCTCCAGCTCATTTTACAGATGAGGAAACCAAGGCACGGGGTTAAGTGACTTGCCCAAGATCACACAGGTAGTACATGAGGTTGGATTTGAACTCAGGTCTTCCTGATTCCAGGTCCGGTGCTCTATCCACTACACCATCTAGCTGCCCTAAATATTATTTTGCAGTTTCCACCAAAATTTGAACCCAAATGTCTGGATTCAGAGTCCAGAAAGCTAAACATTACATCATGGAACCACCAAATCATTCTATAATTTCACAATTACTCCTCTGATTCTTCTTTTTACTAAAACACACTAGTCAAAGAGATAGAACTAGGAATTTTTTTACCTAGGACAAAAGCAGCTGAGCTAGGGCTGAAAGCAAGATCTATAATACAGACTACAGTCTAACCAAAGTGCAGGCATGCAGGGAGAAGTGCAGTCTAGTCTCCACCACCCTGGGAGCTGTATATAGCAGATCAGGGCTCAGTGCAGGGGTGGCTAGCGCCACTGAAAGGAAGTTCCCTCCCCCCATGTTGGTGCCCTAGAACAAGCCCTATCTTGTTCCGTACTAGTAACACCTCTGGCATCAATTTTGCCCTTCAATACTACCAAAAGTTGACAGTTTTCAGTACCTACTTGACAAGTTTATTATGGAAAAACACTGCCACACTCTTGTGCAGTAACATCTTAGAGGGGGGAAAGAAGCAATCCTGTTTGAAACAACTAATTTTCCTCATCTGTACAAAGGGGGTTGAACTAAATGACCACTAAGAACCTTTCTAGCTCCCGACCTGTGATCTAACTTACTTATCAGATGCTGACAATAACAAAGAAAATTAACAATATTCTTTTTCTAAACAATAAATATGGTCATGGGAACCACTTTTAGGAAATCTGATAAACCTTGAGTCCAAAAGGTAGAGGCTGATGTCATAGCCTCTGGCTAGAGAACTGACAGTATTTGCTTGCTTGGCTTTGGATCCTGTAGTAAGCAAGTACTCAATTTACTTATGTATCTATCGTTTTCAATTTCTACTTTGAATGTACTCAATTCACCTTCTTGGAAGCTCTAAAATAAGGAAGAGCAATCTGGCCACTTGCTCTCAAGGCCCTTGCTACTGTCCTATTTGAGGGAGGTTCTCTCTCCAGAGATCAGAGTTATAATTACCCAACTATATGTACTCACCATATCCTTTCCCCTTACTCTTTACAAGATAACTAGAAAAGAGCCAGTTATTTAGCAAATGACACATCACTTCCATTCCCCAATGTCAAACTTTAACTTTCTCTATTGGACGTCTTACTCATAGACTATAATGGATCTATGGTCTCCTCAATTTGGAAGTTCCCTTCAAAGATGCAGATAGTAACACATCCATGCCTTCCCATTCCATGTGACTCTTATCCACATCTTCCTCTAAGTTCACCACAGGGTGCCCCTCCAACATGTTGGAGGTCTTCCTCTTTTTCTCCGGTGGAGAAGCTCTGAGTGTTCATCCATCATACCTAACACCCAGTCTTCTCATGTCATACACTTCCTTGATGAGATCTTTCATTCCTGCTCTTCAAAGATCCTCATTGGTTACATGTTGGACCCTGTTCCCACCCACCATATGCCTCTCCATTTTTAATTTTACAAAATGAGTGATGCTTATTTTTAATCCTACAAATACTTGTAGTCCGTGTTTCATTGTCATACTCTAAGGTTCCCATAAAAGCAAAGGAAATTCTTTTATAATATGCACTTTGGGCAAAAAAGGTACCTACCTCCATTGATAGAGAGCTTCTCCATCCAGGGAATTCCCTATCCTGGGAATCAGAGCTCCAGTCCCTATTTCTATTCATTAGGCACTTTATGCCCAGAAGTGAAACAGATGCCATTATTTTTGTCTCTTTAATTAGTACCAGTGAGAGAGAAGTTCTGGGGTGGGGGTTTTCTCTGTGTCACCTTTTTTCCTTCACTAGAGAATTATTTCCTTTGAAGAATAGCCTATTCAGAAGAAAGCCATTCATATCTGTATAAAATGAAAAGTTATGTTGAAAGGTGAAGTTCCTTCAGAATTTGTGAATAAGTAAGTTTTTATTACTCTCCCCAGAGATACTATAGTGGGAAGTCTTCTGGAAGATTAAGTACAAAGGGTAAAGACTGTTTAAGAATGCGTAGTAGGGGTGATGCAGTGAGTAGGGGGCACAGTGAGTAGAGCACCAGCCCTGGAGTCAGGAGGACCTGAGTTCAAATCCGGCCTCAGACACTTGACACACTTACTAGCTGGGTGACCTCGGGCAAGTTACTTAACCCCAATTGCCCTGCCTTCCCCCTCCAAAAAAAAAAAACCAATGCATATGAGGAACAGACTAGAGGAGAATGGAAGGAGAAATGGAATACCTTTTCCCACCATGGATAGGAAAGAGTTGATGACCAAACAAAGTATAAAAGGATCACAGAAGATAACATGGACAATTCTGATCACATAAAATTGAAAAGGTTTTGCATAAAATTAATGCAGTTGGAATTAGAAGAAAACAATTAACAGAAAAAAAAGCTTTGAAGAAAATTTCTTTGATAAAAGGTTTAAATATTTATGTGGAGAATTCATACAAATATATGAACCAGAGTCATTCCTTAATAGATAAACAGAAAAAGGATATGAACAGGTAGTTCTCAAGGGAAGATATCTAAACTATTAACAACCATATGAAAAAGTGCTCCAAATCACTACTCAGAAGGGAAATTCAAATGAAAACAACACTGAGGTTTCACCTCAGACCCATCAGATTGAAAACAAATTGTTGGAAGAGATGTGGGAAGACTGGTACACTAATGCATTGTTGGTAGAGCTGTAGGAGAACTGGTACACTAATATGGTGTTGGTGGTGCTATGGGAGGACTGGTACACTAATGCATTGTTGGTGGAGCTGTGGGAAGACTGGTATACTAATACATTGTTGGTGGAACTGTGGGAGGACAAGTACACTAATACTGTGTTGGTGGTGCTATGGTAGGACTGGTACACTAATGCATGTTGGTGGAGCTGTGGGAGGACTCTTACACTAATGCATTGCTGGTGGTGCTGTGGGAAGACTGGTACACTAATTCATTGTTGATAGAGCTGAGACTCAATCCAACAATTTTAGAAAGCTATTTGGACTTATACCCCCAAAGTCACTAAACTGTGCCTCCCCTTTGACCCAGAAATGTCGCTAGTATTCTTCTCCAGATTAAACATGCTAAGTATATTCCCAAAAGAGATCAAAGAGAAAGAGTATCTATATGTACAAAAATATTTGTAGTAGAATTTTTTATTGTAGCAAAAACCCGGAAACAACTGAGCAAATTACAGTATGTTAACTTAATGGACTATTATTGTGCCACAAGAAACTTAACAAGGGATAGATTCAGCTAAACCTGGAAAGAATTGTGTGAATGCTGATGCAAAGAGAGTAAAGTGTATAGAACCGGGAGAACTAGTTGGACAATGACCATAGTATTAAGAAGAAAAGCATCTTTGAAAAACTTGGGAGCTTTAATCAATGCAATGACCTATCACCGATCCAGAAGACTATGAAGCTGACTCATGCTTCCCGCTTCCCGATGGAGAGGTGATAGACTGACAGTTGGGGCAGAATGAGACCCACATACATTTTCAGACATGAATCAATACAGTATGTTTGTTTAGTCTGATTATACTTGTTATAGGAAGAGCTTTTATTGGCCATCTAGTTTGCACAGTTAATAGAATGAATGCTGGGCCTGGAGTCAAGAAGACCAGAGTTCAAATCTAGCCATTGACACTTCTTAGCTGTGTGACTTTGGGCTTCACCTCTGTTTGCCTCAGTTTACTCATCTGTAAATGGGGACTTTAATAGCATCTACCTTCCAGGGTTGTTGTAAGGCTAAAATGAGATAAGATTTGTAAAGCATTTAACACAGTGCCTGGCATATAATAAGGCACTATATATCTATTAGCCATTATTCTTTGAGGGAAAGAGGTTGGAGAGGTGGTTATGGTTATGTAATAAAAAAGAGGGTCAATGACTTTAATAAAACAGAAAAGAGCAGGAGGAAGTTCAGAAAGAGACACAGATTAGCAGGGCAATGTTGGTACTACCACATTCAATTTAACATATTTTTAAAAACCAAGTCATGTAATAGAATTCGTGATTTCATATATAATTACCTTTTTCCGGCTCCATATGCACATGGCCTGCATGTGAAAATGCTCATGTCGGTTGATGACTTTTCTGGTTCATGGTAATTTTTTAACAGTACATACAAGCGAGGAAGTTTGGAAAAAATTAAGGGCTACTGTGTACTTAATTGAGATCAAAGGTGTAGTTTTGGCCTCACTGGCAGAGATACAACTAGGACCCCAGCATGATGAAATTGTGTGAATTCTGATAGCATGTGAACTTCTTCGGCATCGTTGAGACAACTTAGCTTAGTGTCTAATGACAAGAATTTTTTTATTTATATCAGTCCTGAGATTTCCGATAGAGAACTCCCAATGAGGAAAGTTTCTCTACCAATGAAGACTGGTATTTGCCCTGCAATTTATAGTTGGTTAATAGAGTTGCCTGGGGCACTAGAAGGTTAAGGGTCTTGCCCAGCATATGTCAGAGGTAGGATTTTTTTTTGCAGGGGGGAAGGCAGGGCAATTGGGGTTAAGTGACTTACCCAAGGTCACACAGCTAGTAAGTGTGTCAAGTGTCTGAGGCCGGATTTGAACTCAGGTCCTCCTGACTCCAGGGCTGGTGCTCTACTCACTGTGCCACCTAGCTGCCCCCAGAGGTAGGATTTTAACAAGACTTCCTGACTCCAAGGCTCCCTATCTACTCTACCACACTGTCTAGCTAACTAATAACAAGAATAACTGCAAAAGGAAAGGTACCAGATGGCACATTTCCTTCTCCCACCCCGCCTCCCAACAGCTACCAAACAACAGCAGCCGCACTCCAGGCGAGCTTCTCTCTGGTCCCTTCAGGTCCTGCATCCTACCCCCTCGTCCTCTGCTCTCCCCCTCTGCAGTGGTATCTAGCAGTCTACGCACATAAGCTGACGTTCCAGAGCCTCTGCGTCCTCTGACGTTGCCTTGTGTCCTGCAGTCTTTTACCCCTTTCAACTAAATTGATTTGGAAAAGAATTTTGTCTGGCTCAGACTCATTATGTTCTCCTTGCTCTGAGAGCCCAAGTTGCTTGTTATAGTTCTGTTCGCCAGGCATACTGGCTGAAGCAAAATGCTTAATGTCAAGAGGAAGGAGAAATGAGGACAGAGTGGGCCTGAGAGATGAGTAGCGTGTTGGGAGTAGATGATGCCGGGCTTTGGAAAGTTTGAGGAGTTTGGAATTTATCCTGATGGCAATGCATAAACTGTTCGAGGTTTTTGAAAGGGGGCGGGGAGAGGTGGGAGAGAGGCTTAAAGGACCTACAGTACCACTCCCTCATTTTTTCACATGAGTTTGTTGCTGCCATTCATCCTCCATTCTCCAAGAGGACCAATGACATCAGGAGGGTGATGTCTTGACTTGCGACTGAATTGGACTTAAGTGAGGCAGAGCTATGCACACTCATCAGCCCCAATCTCTCCTCCAGTTGAGTTTACTGAGGCTCAGAAAGGCTAAATGTCTTGTGAAAGGTAGTAGAGGGAGTAACTGAGAGTGCCAGGAATCGAACCCACGTCTTCTGACTCCAAGTCTCATTGGCCCTGCCCTCTGCAATTTGCTACCTACCAAGTATTCAGTTTTCGTCTGTTTGTTTTTAAAGAAAAGTGAATATGAAAGCAGTGAGTGAAATGAGTTAGGAGAGAAAGAAAGGGAAAAGGGAATCATATATAATACAATATGCCAATGGACTCAGATGTCTTGAAAAGCCATAGGTCACATAGGAAAGAGCTACACAGGGGCCATGATCTTAGATTTATGCTTGGGTAACTGTCCCAGCTTGGGCTGCTGCCTTGAGGAGACCCTGGGAGCAAGCAGCAGTTCTTCCCACCTCACCAAGAATGCAGAAGCCCAACTGGAGGGAGGAGGCTTCTGCTATGAAAATCTTCCAGAAGAGAACACACCCATTCTAGTTCTGCTCCAGCGTGAACTTCCTTTCTGCTGGATCTGGGAAGAAATGCATGCAACTCCCAAGGTCTTTAGCCGCTTAAGCCCTCCCCAGGGCTTATATAATTTTTGAATCAAAATAGGAATAATGACTTTGCCGCTTGGGCTCTATCTAAGACTGCATGAAATAGTTGATATCATTGAAATCAATTGAACCATTAACTTGCTGAGCATCTGACATAAGCCTAACACTAAGAGTTCTAGAGAATGCTGAAGAAGTCAGTAAGACAGTCCCTGGGGCAGCCAGGTGGTGCAGTGGATAGAGTAGCAGGCTTAGAGTCAGGAAGACTCTTCTTCCTAAATTCAAATCTGGCTTTAGACACTTACTAGCTGTGTGACCCCGGGCAAGTCACTTCACCCTGTTTGCCTCAGTTTCTTCATCTGTGAAGTGGGCTGGAGAAGGAAACGGCAAACCGCCCCAGTATCTTTGCCAAGAAAACACCAAATGGGGTCATGAAGTGTCGGACGCAAGTGAAAAATGATGGAATGAAGACAGTCCTTGTTCTTGAAAGTGGCAGGTTACTTCCCCTCTCTTGATCTCGATTTTCTCATCAATAAAATGGAAGTTTGAACGAGATGATCTAAATACCTTAGGAGTTGTTTTTCTTCCCCACTTTCTGAAGAAGCAGGAGCAGAAGTGGAGGGAGGAGTCTCCCACTATAAAAATCTTGCCAAAGAAAACACACTCACTCTCAGATTCCTAGACCCCAGGTCCCTTCTATATTGGAGTTGGGAAGACCTGGGTTTGAGTCCTGACTTAAATACTTACGAGCTGTACTACCCTGGGCAAGTCACTTAACTTCCCCAGTCTTCAGTTTTCTCATCTGTGAATTGCAGAGGTTGCACTTAAGATCTCTAAGGTCCTTTCCGGCTTTAATAAATCTATGATTCTATAACTACCTACAGCGGAGGAAGTAGCAGAATATAGCGGAAAAAAATCATTGGACTTTGTGTCAGAAGACCTGAGTTTGAATCCTCTCTCCAGAGCTTGCTGTAACTAAACAATTCAGTTTTCTCCTCTGTAAAGGGGCTAATAATACTTACATTATTCACCTCCCAGGTTATTGTGAAAAGAGAGAAATGTCAATCATTAAGTAACATAGAATTTTATAGCTTTTGGACCTTAAAGAGGATCTAACTCAGTATTCTCATTTTGCTGATGGGGAATCTGAGGCCCAGAGGCGTTAATTGACCCACCCCAGAGTTACATATAAATAATAAATAGCAGGTCTGGAATTTGAACCCAGATCTTCCAAATAATAATAGCTGACATTTATATAGAACTTTAAATATGTCATCTCATTTGACTCTCACAAGTGCCATTTAATATTCCCTTTCTGCAGGTTAGAAAAATGAGGCTGAAAGTTAAGCGACTTGCCCAGGTCACATAGGTAGGATTTGAACTCCAGTCTTCCTGATTCTAAGTCCAGCAATGCCTCCACTGTACCACCTAGCTGCTTTTCTATTTGAGTGCCTGTGCTTATAGTATGCTTCTGCGACATCACTACAACGCATCGTTTGGCGTAAAATTAATGGACACTAACCAAATGTTTGCATCAGTCAGAGGGAGTGGGAGACAATCTTCCAGAAAAATAATCGACCAGAAAACAAGTGTTCTCAAAACGGACTGTTTTCATTGTTAATTTCCATGGCCAGAGAATGTAATGTTCGGGGTACCTGAAATGTCTATTTAACTGATGGTGAATAAAACTGCCTTGGGACAAGGATTTCCACATTCTCATCCATCCTTCTAAAAATGTAGAGATCTGTGGGAATTTTAGTGCCTACCCAGGGGTGGGAAACCTGCAGCCTCGAGGCCATATGTGGCCCTCTAGGTCCTCAAGTGCAGTCCTTTGACTGAATCCGAACTTCACAGAACAAATCCACTTAATAAAAGGATTTGTTCTGTAAAACTTGGGCTCAGTCAAAAGGCTGCATCCGAGGACCTAGAAGGCCACATGTGGCCTCGAAGGTTCCCCGCCCCTGGCACACCACGGTAGACTGATCCCTTGAGTTTGTTGGGGTCTTTTGCTTGCTTGTTTGTTTAAATCACTTTAAAAAGCATGTGAATGTGCTATTGTTGGAGCTGTGGATTGGTTTAACCATACTACAAGGTAATTTAGAATTAGGCTAAGAAAGTGAATAAAATAGCAATTCCTTTTAACTTAGAGATCCCCTCCCCTCCCCCACCCTGTAGATTACTACTCCAAGGAGGTCAGTGATAAAAAGAAATGCCTCATACACACCAGGATATTTATAGCAGTAGCACTTGCTAATAGAAAAACTAAAAACAAAGCAGATACCCCGTGGTTGGCTAAATAGGTAGTGATATCTAAATGTAATGGCATATTACTGTCCTATAAGAAATAACGAACACAGGGAAGCACAGAAAGACTTAGATGAACTGATACAAAATAAGCAGAACCAGGAAAATAACACAAACAAGGATTATAATAACAAAAACAGGGGGGAAACTGCATACATCAACATAACTGTCAAAATTGAATATTGGGAAATTCTAAGAAGAAATGTGAGAATGCACTTTCCTCCTTCTTTGCAGAGCAAGAGGACAATGGGTAGAGAATACACTATATAATAGCAGACATGGTTGACATGTTGACTAGTTCGCTCAGTTATCCCTCCCTCCCCCCACTTCTTTATCAGGACAGTTCCCTAGAGGGGAAGGAGATGGTGGAATGTGTCTGGAAATGAAAATTGTGTAAAAGCAAACAAAAATCAGCACTTCACCAACCATGAATATTGTATCCAGTAACCAGATTATGGAAGCCACGTCAGCTTACTTTAAAAGAGGTGAAATTGAAAATAGGAAATGGTTGATGATGATTTTAATCAGAAATGTAAAGTTAAACCTTTCTGCTAAGCTTCAGATGGGTAGAAAACACAATGCTTCTGAAATCCGTAAAAAATAATTAGTTCATCTTTCCAAATTGAAGTCCCAGTAGAAATATAAATAACGTTGTTATAGGCAAAGCTAACTAACATTAGGAAGTATTTTCAAAAAATAATTATGTTGATAGAAGTTATGAGGAGCTTAATATACACCTGCTTACTTAAACAAAATGCAAATCTGAAATTTCTCTGGATTTCTTAGCTACCATTTGAACCCTAGTCCAAAGACAGAGCTGTGTTTTCCCAAAAATCAAAACTGCAGTTTCTAGAAGTTGAAAGCGGAGGTGTTAAACATTTCTGAAGTTCTTATGAAATAAGTCATGAGTTAAACAAATCAGATAATTTGCTTTATTAACAAGCCCCGCATTAATAAATCATCATGTCTGGCTTCCTTGAGAATTCTGGGTTACATAAATAAGTGGGAAAACTGAGGGGAAAAAATAAAGAGAGAATTTTAATGAAGGTAGAATTGGGTTATTGAGCAAAAGTTTCTTGGCAAAGATGAATTCTGATGCTACACAAAAATTAGTTAGCCTATCTTATATTCATCATCCACCCCCATCCTGCTATAATACATATTGCTGGTTTTACCCTGGGATTAGCCAGCAGGTAGGTTCTATTTCCCTATCTTATTATCCTCAATAGCTATAATTAATATATGAAGAATCTTTTAAAGAGACATCTGAAACCTTTTTGGCTTTTGGCAGATAATATTTTATTGTTGTTTTTGAGTCATCTCAGTTGTGTCCAAATCTCCATGACCCTATTTAGGGTTTTCTTGGCAAAGATACTAGAATGGTTTGCCATTTCCATCTCAAGCTCATTTTACAAATGAGGAATTGAGGCAAACAAGGTTAAGTGACTATCTAGTAAGTGCCTAAGGCAGAGTTTGAACTCAGTTCCTCCTGACTCCAGGCCTGGCACTCTATCCACTGTGCCACCTACCTGCACATAGGTAGCATTTTAGAGGAGTTTAAATCTAAGCTACAGCTTGCTGGATTTAGTCTCTTCTTAGCTTTTCCCTTTCATTTGTGTGTTCATTATGTCCTGCCACCTTGAAGATTCTGGATTACGCAAGTAATCAAGGGAATTCAGGAGGGACAGAGAGACAGAGAGAGACAGAGATAGAAAGACTGAGACAGAGACAGAGAGGAGAGGAAGGAGAGAGATGATCTTAATAAAAGTAAAATTGGATTAATCAGCAAAGGTTTCTTGACATAGGTAAACTCTGATCCTCTGCAAAAGACAACAGCCATGGGATTAACAGAGAGGGAGTTCATTTCAAGTGGTTTGAATACCATGAGCCAATATATATGGAATTGTGGATTTAGAAAGGACCTTAGGCATCATCTAGTTGAACCCCTTATTCTACAGATAAGAAAACTGAACCCCATAAAGTTTAAGTGACTTGCCCAAGGTCATACAGGCAGCAAATCCAGTGTTTGAACCCAGGTTCTCTGACTCCAATTTCATTGCTCTTTCTACAGTACCATCAGTCTATGAGCCTCAGAATTGGGGATAAAATAATATTCTTCCTCCTGCTTGTTAGATTCAATTGAACTGGACTAAATTATGCACAGTCTTTGTCTAGACGTATCTCAAATAGAATCCAGTTCTTCATGTATATGAGCACACAAGCCTGTTAATGAACCCCACAGGTATAAAATCCCATTCTTTCTTGGAGCAGTATAATCCTTCACCTCTAGTTACATTGAGTAACTAATGTCAGTTTAAGTGTTAACCTGTTCTAATCTAACATGCACCATTGACAGTTGGCTTAACTCTTACAAGCCACTCTGTTAATAGAAGTATGGTGTCTGGAGACTGTACCAGACTTTATGACCATGGAATGAATGATTCAAGCACCAGCTTATTATATAATATGCTCTAAGTCATTTTCCATCTCTAGAGTCAGTTTCCTCATTTATAAAATGGAGGAGCTGAACCTCATAACCTCTAAGGTCACTGCTAACTGTAAAACACCATATTTCTTTGTGAGTGTTAAGTCCAGATTTAATACGACCCCAGCCAACTTTCTTTATTTCAAGAGAGCACAACAGAAATTTAAAAACCAAAGTCGATTACTTCTTCAGCTCCATAACAAACCTTTCCTACCTGCTATTTTAAGGATTTTTAAAAGTTCACACATTTTGCCCAGCATTTAGCTTTGCAAATTCCACTGACATTACCAAATATTTTCTCTAATATCTTTCTGCTTGTTAGTCATTTTAGAATAAAAAGCGAACCAGTAATCTTTTTTTCCAGTCCAGAGTTCGCTCTTTTGTATTTTGTGGTTAATTTCACTCTTTTTATACTTTTAGGTTCGGGTGATGCTGGATTTATGTAACAGCACCAAAGGAATCTGCTTAACAGGTATGCATGCAGATTTAGTAAGCTGTTCTGTCTTACATGTCAAAAATGCACGCTAGTAGAATTCTCAGTGGCAGAATTATTACTGGGAGGAAAGAAAGAATCATTCTGAAAATGACATTTTGGTTTACTTGCAGAGATATTATGTAATTTGGGGAAGATATCCTAATATGGATAGTCACTATAAAATGTCACAACATTTTCAGTATTGATACTAAAATGCAAGGGGGTTTTTACTTACAGTAAGAGATCACTAATTCTGACAATAATTCAGAAACTTGCAATAACTTGAACAAAGCCATGGATTTTTGTTTTGGTACTAAGCAAAAGAACCTTACTAATAAACCAACAGCATAAATGAGATGTCAAAAGCAATGTTTACCAACTCAGGAGGAAGAATGCCTTTCAAGCTTATTAAAGTGAACATCGTTTCTGTATGTGCAATGTACAAAACAATCATAAAAGTCAAGGTTAATACTACTTAGGTTGGATCTAACCAAGAGGTCAATCAAAAAAAAAATCAAACCCAGTTTTTAATAGCCTGCTGTGTGGCCAAGCCTATGCCAGGACCAAGGCCTCCCCTAGGATAAGTGGAACAAGTGAAATTCCAGCCTAGTTCCCCATCATCTTTGCAGAAATCAGGTTCGAATGAACATAAGGAAAGTGCTGAATAGGTAATGAGGTCACAAAGGGGCAGCACAACCTTGGGAGAAGGGAGCATAGAAGGGAATGTAATAGTCGTGGGGGTTATAACTGATGACACCACATTCTTCTGGACCTTTTTCTGTTCCTTTGACCTCTCCTCTGTTACTTTCCCTGATCTCTCTGCTCTTTGAATATAGGATGCTCCCTTTATGACCTCATCCACCCCCATAGCTTCAGTATTACCTCTACAAAGATGAGTGCCAATAGTCAAGAGAATGCTGGAATTGGTGACAGGGAGTTCTGGGTTTGAGTCCTGCTTCAGATACTGACTACCTGTGTGACCCTAGGCAAGTCACTTAACCTCTTCAGGATTCAGTTCCTTTACCTGTAAAATAGTGATAATGATATGTGTACTACCTAGCTCACAAGAAAGCTTTAGAAACCTTAAAGCACTATAAAAATGTAAGATGCGATTGTCTGATTAGATAATACCTCATTGATTATCTAATCAACTATAAAGTCTTCTTTCTTCTACCCCACAAATATCTCTTGCATCCATCCCTTCTGTTCTATTTCTACTACTACCATCTCCCTCTTTTACCTCTCACTTGAACCACTGTAAGGGCCTCCTACCTGGACTCTCTACCTGCAGTCTCTCTCAGCTCCAATCCTTCTATGATCCACTACCAGGTTAATTCTCCTAAAGTACAGCTCTGTCTTATCATTCCTCTTACTCAGTAATTGCCAGTGACTTCCCAGAACATACAAAATAAAGTCTAAACTTCTTATTCTGACATTCAAGGCTTTCAATAGCCTGGCTCTGAAGCTGTCCTCCCGTATCTCCCAAAGCATCCTTTCACAAACCCTATGTTCCATCCATGGAGCATCCAGGCAGCACAGAAGATAGAGTGCTGGGCCTAGAGTCAGGAAGACCTGAGTTCAAATCCAGCCTCGAGCGCTTACTAGCTGTGTGACCCTGAGCAAGTCACGTAACCCTGTTTGCCTCAGTTTCCTCATCTGTAAAATGAGCTAGAGATGGAAATGGCAAATCACTCCGGTATCTTTGTCCAGAAGCCCCACCCCCTCCAAAAAAAATATCATAAAGAGTCAGACATGGCTGAAAAAAAAACTAAACAACAAATGCTCCATCTGAACTCAAACTGTTTGTTGCTCCCAAACTCAGTCTGTGCTTTTCTGCCTCTAGGGCCTTTGCTTATACAGTTCCTACTGTATGGAATGGCTGTCCCTTCCCCTCCCCCTCTCCCTACCTCTCCCCACCTCTTCAAGTGAATCAGATCCTACCCATCCTTCTAGGTCCAGCTCACACCCTCCCTTCTTCTCTATGTGAGCCTCACTGTGACCTCTCCAGCAAGAGGTAGCTTCTTCCTCTGAACTCCCAAGACACTTTGTACTTCTGTCATAGCATTAATCACATTTTGCCTTGCACCACAGTTATTTTATACATTATCTCATTTTTCCTCTTCCTCCTCCTCCTCCCACCCCAACTAGACAACTAGACTGTAAATTTCTTAAGGGCAGGGACTCTGCGTTAGTATTTTTATCCCCTGGAGTTCTTAACCTGGCATCCATGCACCAACCTCACCGCCCCCAGGGGTCCATGAATAGATTTTAGGGGGTCTGTGAACTTGGATGGGAAAAAGTAATACATCTTTATTTTTACTAACCTTTAACTGAAATTTAACATTTCCTTCAATTACAGATTTTTAAAAATGTATTTACAGATTTTTAAAAATATATTTATTCTGAAAAGGTGTCTATGGACTTCATCAGACTTCCAAAGGAGTTCATCTCACGTAAAATGTTATGAACATCTGGAATACTATAAACTGTTAATGTTTAGTGACTGAAATAATGTCTGTCTGTATGTGTGCCTTAGGGTTTTTTTGCGGGGAGGGGGGGAGATTTTTCACCAACTAGTGATAGCTACCTTTTCTGCCCAGCAGGCTGCCATCTCAAGCCAATGTAGATACAGTGGTGCAGCAGTTAGATCACTGGACCCAGAGTCAGGAAGATCTGAGTTCAAATTCTGTGTGAGATACTTAGTGGCTGTGTGACCCTGCGTTTCCTCATCTCTAAAATAAAGGGATTGGACCCTGATGACCTCTGAGTCTGTTTCCAGCTCTATTATCTATTATCCTATAGTCCTATAAATTGGGGGGGAGGGGAATAGGGGTCACAAGGGCACAAAGCCTTGGATTAAAGAAAGGTACAAAAGAAGGAGAAGACACGATCTTTGTATTTAGGGGCTTACACTAGAGATAAGATCATCCCTCTATGTACATCATGGCAGAAACACTACCAAGCAACACTTGGGTGAGATTAAGTGTAGTTACCATATTGTTCACATGATAATTCTGCATTACCCTGAATTTGGCAGGCTGATAAACAGGTAAAAAATCACCCAAATCATCAACAAGCTTTTATTTTTTTGAGGCAGGGTCACACTGCTAATAAATATCTGAGTTCAGATTTGAACTCACGTCTTCCTGACTCCAGGGCCAGTGCTCCTATGAGTCAACTCCACATCCACAACATGCCAGGCTAGCTATCCCAACAAGCTTTTATTAAGGGCCTAGAAGAGCCCTTTAGAGCTTTAAAAGGTTGACCTTAAAAGTCAACCAGGCTAACCCTTCTCTTTTTATATTTGGAGAAACTGAGCCTCAGAGAAATGATTTGATTTAATCATATCACACAGCTAGTAAGCAGTAGAACCAGGACTTTCACCCAGCTCCTCTAACTCCCAATCCAGCACTTTGTGAAGTCATATAATTGGTTTTAAGAATACAAAAGAGGCAGCCATAGAGTTCAGGAAGCTTACATTTTACTTTGGCAACGTAGTTGGTTCACGGAGCAGGCTCAGAAGCTAATATATGGTTCCCATTCATTTTATTCTGCCCTACTAATTGTTGGCACATAGTAGGCATTTAATAAATGTTTATTGATTATTGACTATTGATCATGGAGGCTGCTCAATAAATATTAATTGATCTAAACTAATGAAATTTCAGGCAGCATAATAAACATCTTTGGGGGAAAAATATCTATTTTTCTTTTTTTTTTTACCCTAAGATTCTGTGGCTTGAATATCTTCCATCTCTGCCTTGGCATGTGACCATGATGGTACTAAAGAATGAGTGGATAAGTGAAATTACAAGCACAAAATCGCTGCTGAAAGAGAAAAGCCGTTTCTTTCGCCCTTTTCCCAATTTATTTTATGATTATAAAATGGCTTCTGAGCTAAGCAGTGAATGCTGCGTGATGAGGCTATTGAGAACACTTAGAGCTGAATTGTGATTGTGCGAGGGGGTGGGGAAGAGGAATCATATCTTTGCTGGAAATTGGTTGAGGTTGTTAATACTTGGCACCTCAAAATGCTGTGAAAAAGCCGGCTCTTTCTGCTTTCCCCTCTGCCTTGAAAATGGGCCTGATTTTACTTGGAAAGCTCTATAATTAAAACTTAGCTTTGCAAAGTACAAATCTGAGAGATGAGTGGGTGCCAGATGTCTCAGAGCTGACCTGGGCTCTAGGATTTCAGGGTGGGAGTCTTGGACAACCTAGCATGTTGTGGACATGGAGTCGACTCACAGGAGTTGTGGGTTGTGGCCCTGAGCAGGTTCAGCTGTATCACGTGAGAACCATAATCACAGGAAAAAGCAGTTACCCAGGAAAGTTTATTATTAGAGATGGAACAGACCGAGGTCTCCTCATTTTACAGACTAAGAAATTGAGGCCCAGATAAGGTAAGTCTTGCCCAAAGAGGTTAAGAAATTGCCTAAGGTCACACTGGGAGTCAGTAGCAGAACAAAAATTTGAACTCAGAGTCTCTGGATCCAAACTAAACACTCAGTAGTTAGGTTGCTGAGGCTGAAGAAACCAGAGCAAGGAGATGGCTGAATTTGGGGACCAGGGTTAGGGAGGGAGAGTAAGTCCCGACTTTGAACCAGAAATTCCCTTTAGCAGGGCAGGTCCTTGTAGCTTGATATGGGTCCTGTTAGCTGTGAATGCAGATCCTGCTCTTTTCCCTTCCCTTGGGTCTCTGTCAGTGGTTGCTATGGAGATAAGAACAGATACTGAAGTTAGTGTGGCATCCACCACGAGGCAAGTACATGTGTCTAGTTATCTGTGGCACAGGCTCAAATTACATGGATGCATTAAGTGCATCTAGATGCATCCAGAAATGTAAGGGGTGAGAATTCCTGCTATGCTCAATCCTGGGCCGACAACATCTGGACTAATAGATTCGATTCTGAGTTCCACATTTTAGTAAGGACTTCAGCAAACTGGAGAGCTTCCGGATGAAGGGTGACCCAGGTGGAGAGGAGACTTGAAATTATGTGGTACAACGATCAGTAGAAAGAACTGAGAATGCTTAGCCTAAGGAAGAGAAGACAAGAGGGGGGTCAGGGTAGTTGTTTCTAGGTTTTTGGAGGGTTGTCAAGCAGACAGTTAAGCTCTTCTGCTTAGGGCTAGAGGGCAGAATAAGGAACAATTGAAAAGTTGGGGAAAAAAAAACTTGAAAACCTTCCCAAAAATCAGGAATTAGATAGAAGCCTTAGGAGGTACCATACAGATCATAGGATCATAGCATCATCCATTTAGATCTGTAAAAGGCCTCAGAGGCCATCTAGTCCCGTCTGCTCGTTTTATCAGTAAAGAAACTAGCACTCACAGCAGTAAAATGACTGGCCCCAGGTCACAGAACTAGGACATGGTAGTGGGGCCCACCTCAGAGGCCTTTAGGTAAGGACAGGATGACCCTTTGTGGGAAATTCCGTAGAAGGTCCCTATGTCTCTGAGACTCTATGATTTTCTGAAGTGCTGCAAATAGCTCAAGTCAACGGAGACAGTGGTAACAGTAGAGAGAGATCTGGGCTTTCTAGTCAAGAAAACCCAGGTTCAGATCCTGCCTTTGAGGCTCACTAGATTTGTGACCCAGCACAAGTCACAACCTCTGTATGCTTCAGGGAACTTGCTAGGGCTTATCTACTAAGTTATAGAAGTGTTATAACCCCCATAGTTTCCCCTACTAGATTGGTACGGACTGTAACTCATCTATAATTTAGTAGATTTAACTGCATTCATCTGTCAATTCATTAAAACAACTGATTTCTTGGATTCCCACCCTCCCCCGCCTCCACTCCCGCATCCCCACTGATCGCCTATTTGCCTGGAATGACTGAATTAACCATTTGTCTTAGTATTGCATAGGTTTAACCTCAGACTCTATATGAGGTTTGAATTGGCCTTTAGTGATGAGTGGTTAAGTGAATATGGTACTTGTGTGAAAGCCGAGACTTCCACTTTTGCCGCTTAATGGCTCTATCCACATGCACAAAGAGAGCATTTGCTATCCTGTCTCTTACGGGCTGTAATAACACAGGGAGGAACCCTGAAGGAATCCTTTTATGGGTAGGAGAATCAGGCATACTGACTTCTTCAGCACAGACCTTTGGGGAATGAAGTGTGTGCATGAACTCTCATCTTTTCCCAGCTCCCCGCTCTAGAATGCCTGGTATGACGTCTGATCTACACTGGCTGTGTGACCCTGGGCAGGTTACTTAACCTCTCAGTGCCCTGGGAAATTCTCTAAGACTATAAATTGCTGAGAAGGTGCCAACCTTTATTAAGAGATGGAATTTCCTCACCCAAAAGTTCCCTATTTTATTCCTCCCATACCTGGGCTATAGCCACACGTGAAGCAGGAGTTTCTTAAACACTCATTTTATGAATAAAACGAGTAACATATACACAGATGAACTTATGGAAAGAACTTCCAGCACTCAGGGTTATTTTTATTACATAGTCTTTGAAAAAAACAGGAGTATTTATTTCTGTTTCTCATGTTTCAGTCTCATTAACTTGCCTGAGCACCCAAGAAGAATGATTTAAAGTAAGGCATACCTATTTGTGACAGCAAGAATTTGTTTGTTGGAATATTTATAAATGACTGATCTGGATCCCTGAAATCCCTTGCCAATTATGCACTAAGGAAGCTCTTTGTTATCTGATACTGACCCTAACTTTTCTCATACAACTTAAAAGGATTTTTAAAAATGGAATCCCTGGAGAACTGGGTTATGCCACCATTAGCTTGACCACCTTCATAAAGAAAAGCTCTTTTGATAGGCTAAACAATTTAAGCAGAATAGTTATTGGCCACTTAGGTCTATGTTTATGAAGGATAAACACTTGTGTGATGAAATCAGTCGTGAGAAGAGAATAGAAAACCTTCTTTGTCAGATGAAACTTAAGCAAAGATGGATTTCTATTGGCAAGGCGTGGTAGTTGAATTGCTCACAGGGTTCTTTCAACACATTTACTTAATGAGCTCTAAACAAAAGCTATGGTCTCAATCGCTGTAACCAGCTAAATGTTTAGTAATAAATCTTAAAAGGGGTTGGGGTGGGGGGTTGTTAAGTGGGAGGAGTGAGATGCCCTGCTGTTTATTGATTTTTCATACTAATTTTACTTCTGCCGCCAATTTTCCTTCTAATATACTTTTTTTCTGTTTTAGGTCCACCTGGACTACCAGGTAAGATACCGTTGAATTCCCAGTAACATGGGAAGGGTGACTGGACGTTTCCTCCACCAGGTTTAAACAAAGCAGGAGTGGGGGGAAGGGACCTGGAGTAATTCCACAGCTCATCCCCCTTCCCCAGACCATAAGTCTGACAATTCTGAGCATCCTATTACCTCTCTACTGCCTGGGAAGGAAAGGAGAGGGAAGGAGAAGGAGCTAACTCCTATTGTCAAATTGTCTCTGACAGCCTGGCTTCAGCCCATCAGCCTGCAGCTTTTCTTACTAGGGGTTTTACCCTGCCTTTTATATAATGCATATAAAAAAGATTGCATTTGTTCCAGCCCAATTAAAACTAGTGCTAAATATTCTGCAAATATCCACTAATTTTGTGCTTTGGTTTAGGACCCCCAGGAATGAATGGGTTACCGGGATATAATGGATCAGATGGATTGCCTGGCATTCAAGGACCAAAGGGAGAAAAAGGAGCAAATGGGAAAAAAGGAAAAATAGGTATTTTGGCAAAATTTTATAAATATAATTCACAAGTAATTTCCTTATTCCATATCTTTGTGACTTTTTTTGGAGAAAAATGAAAAGTGGCGGTGAGAAACTAGGGAGCTTTTGATTCAGTGATATCCTGCAAGCCTTTGTGATCTGTTCTGCAGGCTCTTTCCCTCTTCCACCTCACCCCCAGCCAAACCTTGATAAATTCTCATTTAAGACTTGGGGAAAGTGATCTCTCCAGCTGGTTTCTGACCCCCCAAAGCTGTCTTGCCTCCTGGGGTGGTGGCTGACAGAGGACAAGAAAGCAATGAGTAGAATATCGTGAATAAGATCAGCCCTGAAGCCCCCCACTTTTTTCTCAGTTCAGTGCCATTGGTGCCCTCTCTGCTCCCTTCTGTTTCTGCTATCCTTCCTCCTTCACCCTAGATCCTTGTGTTTTGACTCAAGTTTTATTCATTTCAATTCAGTATACATTTATTAAGCATCTATTAGGTACAGGATACACCCAGGTCTAGTAATACAAGGACAAAAATGAAACAGCCCCTTCTCTCAAGGAGATGACATTCTACGGGGTGATGCACACATGGAAAAGACATAGAAAGTATTCAAAGTCATTTCAGGAGGGAAGGAGCTCTAACAGCTAGGGAGAACAGGAAAGGTCTTATGTAGGCAGTGGAGCTCCTGAGCTGTGCTTTAAAGGAAGAGAGGGGTTGGAGGCAAGGACAGAGTGCATTCCAGATGTAGGGGACTGCTTGGGCAAGGGTATGGCAGTGGGAACGATTCGGGAAAAAGCTAGAGGTCCATTTCAACCAGAACACAAAGCATGAAGGAGAATAATATTAAATATTAACATTAAATATGACTCTCAAGGTAGGTAGGAATTACATTGTAGAAGTCTTTGAATTTCAAGATAAGGGTTTTCCTTTATACAATAGGCAGTAGGGAGCTATTGACATAGATGAGTGACGTACTCAGTTCTGTGTTTTCAGAATAAAAATTTGGCAGCCATGTGAAACCTCAAATGGAGAAAGGGGAGACCAGAAGCTGGAGTCTAATTAGGAGGTTATTGCAGTAGTGCATGTGAGAGGTGAGGAAGACTAGAATTAGAGTAAAGAAGACATATATGTGCATATATACTTATGTGTATATGTATATTATATAGTCTAATACATGTAGTTATAGTCAGTTTATACATATGTGTGTATATGTATATATTTGTTATAGTTTCTAGTTCTAGTCAGTATTTATATTATATACATATATAAACATATATTTGTTATAGTTATGTTGTTGTAATTGTTCAGTCATGTCTGATTCTTCATGACCTCATTTGGGGTTTGCTCAGCAAAGATAGTGGATTATTTACCATTTCCTTGTCCAGTTCATTTTACAAATGAGGAAACTGAGGCAAACAGGGTTAAATGACTTACCCAAGGTCACACAGCTAGTAAATGTCTGCTCAAGTTGTAGTTATAATTATAGTCCGTCTGTATCCTAGTTTAACCTTGTCACTATGCCTCACTTCAGATATGTTTTTCTATATTTCTTTGTATAATTTGTACTTATTTGTGTTTACAACAGCATAACATTTCATTCCATTAACTTTTTTTAACGACATCTGCGATTTCATCAATACAGGGAAGTCCTGGTAAGGAATATCCTCTCTGCCATTGCAGACCAGCACCTTCTCTTCACTTTATGTAGAGGCTTCCCAGGAGGCTGTAGTAGATTGACATGGTGGGTCACGCGGCCAATCTGGGACAGAGCCAGCAGCTGGACCTGGGTCTTCCTAAGTCCAAGGCCAGCTCCCTATCCACTACGCCGTGATGCATCTACATTAGAATACCATCATTTACCCATCTGTTTCCCAGTGACTGGACATAGAGGTCATTTCCAGTTTGTTGTTTTCACACTAGATTCTTGAGCTAATCTCTGAATTTGGTATCAGAGATCCTGGGTTCAAATCCCTGGCTCTGCCACTTACTACCTGTCTGACCTTGGTCAGTTGGCGGTTTCATCTCTCTGAGCCTGAGTTTCTTTATCTGAAAAATAAGAGTTGTATTAGACTACTCCTAAGGTCCCTTTCAGCTCTAAATCTAAGATCCTAAAATAAGATTAAAGCATGTTTTAGGGAAGATTAGTGAGACGTAAAAGTGGATAGAAGGTTAATCTCATAGTCAGAAAGACCTGGGTTGAAGTCCTATCTCTGATATTTATTGGCTTGGCAATGGTGAGGCAAGTCACTTAACTTCTCTATAACCCGGGCAATTCTTGAAGACCACAAGTCGCAAAGTAGTTGCCCATCTGTGTCACCGAAGGAAGACATTTCAACACAGGGAGTTTCCATGTGTGGATTCACAAGCTTGGAACTCCTCTCGCACTCCATTTCTCCTGCCACTAAAAAAGAAAAAGGAAGAAAGGAAGGAAGGAAGGAAGAAAGAGAGAGAAAGAAAGAAAGATGGAAAGAAGGAAAGAAGG
The DNA here is from genome assembly GCF_011100635.1 of Trichosurus vulpecula. Taxonomy (NCBI): domain Eukaryota; kingdom Metazoa; phylum Chordata; class Mammalia; order Diprotodontia; family Phalangeridae; genus Trichosurus; species Trichosurus vulpecula. The sequence continues at coordinate 168,273,681 of NC_050580.1, read as the reverse complement.
AAAGAAAGGAAAGAAGGTAGGTAGGAAGGAAGGAAGGTAGGAAGGAAAAGAAAAGAAGGAAGAAAGGAAGGAAGCAAGGAACAAAGGAAAGAAGGAAGAAAGGAGGGAAAAGAAAAGAAAGAAGAAAGGAAGGGAAGAAAGAAAGAAAGAAAGAAAGAAAGAAAGAAAGAAAGAAAGAAAGAAAGAAAGAAAGAAAGAAAGAAAGAAAAGAAGGAAGGAAAAGAAAAAAGAAAAAGTAAGTTGTCAGTATACCAGATATGTTGGAGAGAGGTAATATAAGAATAAAAGCCAGCTTGATAGGTCAGCAAAGATACAGACATGAGATGGCGGAGAAAATGGAACCTAAGAGACATTTCAAAGAAAGAAATTCCTGACCTTGGTGATTATATGGATGTAAATAGAGGATAAAGGAGAAGAAAGAGACAAAGATGACCATAACACTTCTAGAATAGAAAATAAGGAAAATGTGAGATTGCTATGAAAAATTGAGAGCTGATTCATAGAGACAGATAATGAGGCATTCAGTTTGGAACATGTTGAATTTGAGAATATGGACTGGTATGAGCAAGTGGGAGCATCCTATAAACAGCTGGAAGTACAGGTCTGGAGTACAGGTCAGGGACAGAGATAAGGATTTGTGAGTCACCATCATCAGAAGTGATAATTAAAGCCATGGGAGGGGATGCGTGCGCTGAGGAAGTTGCCAGTGGAGAAACTGCAGGGGGTTGAGGACAGAGTCTTGGGGAGGGAACTTTAGTTAGGAAACAGAAGGAAGAAGAGTCAGCAAAAGAGACCAGGAAAACCAGGAGAAAAGTGGGGGAAAGATTTTTTTAGAAGGCAGAGAGGGATATGAGTAATGCCTATCACAGAGACAGTCAAAGAGGTAAAGACTAAGAGAAAACTACTGACTTTGTCAACAAGGGTTTCATTAGTGACTTTAAAGAATGGTTTTAGAAGAACCACAGAAGTCACATTGCAAGGAATTCCCAAGGAAATAGATGTTTAGGAAGTGGGGGCAGTCAGAGTACACCATGCATTTGAAAAGCTGGGCAGCAAGAAGAAAATGATTCCTGAAATGCAGCAAGGCCAGTTAAAGGGTTGTTTGGTTCTGGGGGGTGTTTTTTGTTTTATTTTACTTTTTTTAAGATAAAGGAGACACATAACTTTGAGTTTTGAACCAGATCTTGAAAGATGCATGAGAGAGTGAAAACAGAGAGACAGGGAGAGATAATAAAGTGGCATGTGTCTGTTGTGCCTTTCTCATGATAAGTTCTTTCTCTAACAGAAAAACAATTATATATGTATGTGTGTGAGAGAGAGAGAGATTATGAGGCATATGCCATTGTTATAGTTAATGAACCTTTGCTGGGTTGTAGAGCCATAACTAGGGTAAGGCAGATGACCAGGCACTGACATTGAGAACATTGTTCCCCTTTGTTATCCCAATGTACACAATCTTCTGTTGCTTTTATCTCCATAGGGAGTGGGGGTAAAAGGCAGGCCCAGGAGTGAATGAGACTGCAGAAGTAGATAGCCAGTGGAGGTTAGGGGAGAAGGAGAAAGGAATGAACCACTCCCTTTCTAAGCACTAATGCACCTGTGGTTAAAGCCCTTGTCCACAGCCTGCCTGCATCCCTCCTCCCCAACTGAATTTGTCCCAGTTCCAGGATTACAGTTCTCCCCTCCCTCCCCAACCCTTCTCTCCATTCTCCTCCTCTCTCTCTCCCTCCCTCCCTCCCCCCCCCCCACCTCTCTCTGTCTCTCTGTCTCTCTCTGTCTCTGCCTCTCTCTGTCTCTTCCCTCTTTCTCTCTCTCTCTCTCTCTCTCTCTCTCTCTCTGTCTCTCTCTCTCTCTCTGTCTCTCTCTCTCTCTGTCTCTCTCTGTCTCTTTGTTTGTCTTCCTCCATCTCTCTGGTCTTTCCCCTCCTCCCCCTCTCCCACTCTCTGCCTCTCCTACCCTCTCCCTTCTCCTTCTCTGCTTTCCCCCTCTCCTTTCCCTCTTTCTCTCTCTGTCTCGCCTCTCTTTCTCCCTGTATCTGTCTGTCTGTCTGTCTGACTGTCTCTCTCTCTCTCTCTCTCTCTCTCTCTCTCTCTCTCTCTCTCTCTCTCTCTCTCTCACACACACACACACACACACACACACACACACACACACGGATTTTAGTACTAGGCTTCTAACACCACACAGTTTAGGAGGCCACAGACTTCCAGAGCAGTATAGGATTTTCTAGACAATTTCATCAGGTCTTCAATGGAATAAAAATCTTAAACAAACATATTTTAATTCTCCTCCCCCCCCCCCCCCGCCAAATTAAAAGTGCAGTGTCATTGTTAACTACAAGGCTTTGAACTCAAACTAATGACTATCTTAATTTGAGTTTAATGAGAAAACATTTGTATCCTAACTATCCTTCCACTTTTTTAAGTAAAAAGGAAATCACAGATCACAGGTGGGTAGTAGATATGTCTCGCTCAGAAAATGAGCTCTGAGAATGAGAGAAAAACAACCACGTGCAAAAAAAAAAATAACACCCTGTGGCAGAATTATTGGATCTCATTACCAGTTGGCAGGCTGTCCTCCCCTGCGTGGCTTAGCAGGAGCCCTCTGTGAAAACGTGGTGTACAGAAATAAGGCAGAGTTCCCAGGTCAGTTCAGTCCAAGAAATTACAATCACAAATTATTCAGGATTAACTGATACTTATGTGTATTATAATAATTATCAAAAAATATCATCACAGAATAATGATGATGGGTGCCTCTACAGACCATTTGGCTTGTCCCAAGAAACCACTAAAATTTAAATCAGATTTACTTCCTAGATGGATGAGATGTCATTGCACAGCATTCAGTCAATCAGTATTTGAGCAGTGTCTGCTCTGTGCCTAGCCCTATGCTAGTGCTGAGATGAGGAGAACGAAAGAAGTATAAGATGTGTCTTTGCCCATGAGAACGCTACAACAAAAACTGGTTAGTAAATCTGGCCAAAAGTTAAATAATAGGACACATCTATGGGCCCCTGTATATCTGGGGTGAACACGCTTCCCAGAGTTTCAGATTGACATCAACTCTTTGGTTTCCTGGTGCTATGAAAGAGATAGGAAAATCATTGAGCAGTCAAGAAATTATGTCATTAGGAATTCTTTTCTGTAGAAACTTTCCATCTCAGGGAAGAGAGAAGCACTGTAGAAAACAAGGGAATGTTTGAAGCTAGATAGAAAGATGACAGAACTTTAAAGAACCATAGAATATTGGAGCTGGAAGGGACTTTAGAAATCATCTGGTTCAGTGGTATCCAGCTAAAATAGAAACAGGGGCCACTAAACTATCCCCAAGGATCCCTATGGGCCACATATTGACTTAGTTTTCAAATGTAATGTTATCTATGTTTTATTGTATTTTATTATTCATTTGTTTTGCTATTTAATAGTCTTTATTATAGTAATTTTATTTAAAATAAATTATTTATATTAATCATAGTTAATATAATGATATTGCTATATGTCCTATCCAAATTATTTAAATTCTTTTTCTATTATTGAAATAATTCTTTTTAATAATATATTTATGTTTATGTTTATAATAATAGATTTATGTTTATTTGTCAATGTATTTATTTATAGACTTATTTATAATATATTTATATGTAATATATTTACATTTATTTGTCATATACTTATTAATTACATTTTAATCTGGTACAGGGCAATGTTTGACATCCAAATGCCCTCATTTTCCACATTAGGAAATGGAGTCCCAGATAGGCGAAGTCACTTGTCCAGGATCACCCACCTAATAAGTGGAAAAACCATTTATAAACATATGTCCCAACATCAAAACTATTTCAAAGTTGAAAAATCATTCTTTAATTAAATTAGACCCAAGTTATGTCAATCACCAGCTTCAGGGAGGGAGGTTTTTAGAAGCTTTTGAAATGTCCACAGATATATTAACCCAGCCGGAGTCCCTGCCCTTGTCCTACTAGAAATAAAATCCCAGACAACCAAATCATCCAAAAAGAAGAGGAAAAAGCCACTTGTGACCAAACGTTCAGATTCCTGAGGACATGAAACTTCTGTCAGAGTCCCGAGTCGAGTTGGAAAATGTGGTCTTCCTCTCTGACATACCATATTTTCCTGTGAAGTGAAGATAACTTCCCATTCTCAAGGGACTATGCTCATCATAACTTAGGATCAGCATAGTACAACGTCAAGAGCCTTCACCTGGGGGCCACAGAACTGGATCTAAATCCTACCTCTGGCAATGACATTGGCCAAATCACTTCATATTGTGGGGCTTCAGTTTCCTTATCTACAGACTAGGGGGTTGTACCACAATCCAAAAACTATATAAACAAAATTATAAAAAAAACTTTTTATACATATAAAATCAGATTTAAATAATTATGGAAATATTCGTCATTCAGGGGTAGGTTGGGTCAGTATAATAAAAGTGACAATTTTACCTAATGACAATTTTACCTAAACTAATTTATATATTCAATGCCATCCCAATTAAATCGCAAAAATTTTTGACTGAATTAGAAAAATAATAACAAAATTCATTTGGAAGAACAAAAAATCAAGAATATCAAAGAAAATAATGAAAAAATGTAAAGGAAAGAGGTTTAACAGCACCAGATCTTAAACTATATTACAAGGCAATAATTACCAAAATTATCCAATATGCTTTCCAGCTCTAAATACGTGATCCTATGAATTAGGAAATATCCCTTTAATAACCACAGTTCTGCCTGGATGGCATGGTCATCTGAGTAGCCCAGAGACTACAAAAGCAAAAACCCACGGTTCTCTGATTCTCCAAGTCAGAGAGACCCTTCTTTCACAGCACTGGATGGCTTGAGTCTGGCAAAGCGGCCCAGAACTTTCTGCCTTCAGCTCATGTTGAACCTTGCCCCTGTTTGTCTGGCCTAATGTCACCCACCGGCCTGTGTATGCCGCTTCACCCCAGCTCCATCCCCCATTGACTTCAGCAGCCATCTCCCCACGTCCCCACCATGGCCTATAGGGAGGTCCCTGAATATCCTCAGGACTGGCAGCTCAGCTTTCCGATCTAATCCTCAACAGCAGGTACATCTTTGTCATTGTAGATCTCCCCTTTTTAGAGCTGTTAATTTCTGGAGTGATTCTGCAGTGATAGGCACCTCTAATCTCTGGGACCCGAGACTGCTTCAACCCATCTTGGGATTGCTTCCAGCAATGGAAGCCTAGTGAGGGGTGAGGCCCTTCCAGAGTCCTCCACTATATCCCTCCACTGCTTCCTCTGGGGAATGGAGGGGGCCCTCCCTGGCCAAACTTCTTCATTGTTTCTAATTCCCTCCTCTCTATAACTTGGTCCTCCAATTATATGATCATAGATTTAAAGCTAGGCATCTTAAAGATTGTCTAGTTCAATCCCCTCATTTTACATATGAGAAAACTGAGACCCAGAGAAGTTGACTTGCCCAAGACCACAAGGTAATAATAACAGCATTTATATAGCACCTATATGGGCCAAGTACTTTACAAATATTATCTCACTGGATCCTCACAATCCCAGGAGTTAGATATTATTATCTTCATTTTATAGCAGAAGAAACAGAGACAAACAGAAGTTAAGTGACTTGTGCAAGGACACACAGCTAGTAAATGTCTGAGGCTAAATCTGAATTCAGATCTTCCTGACTCCAGGTCCACTGCCCTATCCACTCACTGTTCCATCTATCTGTTAAATGATTAAGATGGAATTTGAACCCAAATTCTCTGCCTCCAAATCCAGCAATTTTTCCATCATAACTCACTACCTGATCTGCCCTCAGTCATCTTGCCTGTGTAACTGAGGGCGCTAGAATGATGGAACAGTCCCCATCATGTGAGACGGGATCCTAATGCATTGATTTATATAGAGCAAGAGGTTAAATCGACCTAATGCTAATCATTAAACCTTATTGTGACCAACAGGGGGCAGTGAAGTAGAAAGCTGAAGGTGTAGTGTTAACAGATATTAGGGGCAATGTCCCGTTCTTAACTAGGTTGCTGCCCAAGAACTTTTTTTTTCATTTACAGCTAACACCAGGGAAAGGAATATGCCAAAGTTTGGGGAGGGGAGAAATGGGGGAGGTCGAAGTCACATCCCTTGGTGCTAATATAGTTCAGTGGATTGCCTAGAGGAAATAAAACTGTTGAAGTCAGAACTCTATCTCTCTGGCCAAGGAGAGTTGGAAGGATACTAAAGCCTGAAGGTTGTGAAAGTTCAAGAATGCTTTTAGAAATTTTTAAAGCATGTAAATTAGGTAGATAGGCAGGGGAATGCTGGATTCTGGAGAATCCTAAAAGCTAGACCTACATAATGAATGCAGCAATAGGAAGAAGCCTTTGTAGGGTCTTTATTTATAGGATTGTAGGTTTAGAGATAGAATGGCTCTTAGAGAATATATAGTTCAACCCTCCGATTTCACAAATAAATAAGCTGAAGCCCAGAGAGTGAAGTCATTTGCCCAAGGTCATAGAATCACAGACTCTCCAAGTGAACAGAGACTTCAGAGGTCATTTAGCCTGGCTTCAGGCTGGACAATGAAATAACAAATTTCTCCGGGGCTCAGTTTCCTTATTTGTGAGATAAGGGATTTGTACTCAATTGCTTCTAAAGTTCCTTTTAGCCCTACATTATGTTCTTAATTATTCAATGTTTCCCTAGGTACTTTTATTCCCTCTAAAATCTTAGCTCATCATCCCCTCCTCTAACCCCTGCTTGCCTGAGATTGACCTACAAGGGTGCTCTGGACAAGAATAGCAACTGATATTTATTTAATGTTTTAAATTTACATAATTTCATTTAATCATTTGACAATTTATCCATATTCCAATTCTAGTTTCAGTCTTGGAACAACTAGTTGGCTCAAAGGATAGAGCGCTGGGCCTGGAGTCAGGAAAACTCACCTTCCTGAGTTCAAATCCAACCTCAGACAGTTACTAGCTATGTGACCTTGGACAAGTCGCTTAACCCTTGTTGCCTTGGTTTCCTCATCTGTAAAATGAGCTAGAGAAGGAAATGGCAAACCACTCCATTATCTTTGCCAAAAAAACCCCAAATGGGGTCAGGAAGAGTCAGACACAACTGAAAAAACGACTGAACAAGTCTTAACCAATCAAGAAACCTCTTGCTCTATATTTTGTCCTTACATGATAAGAACAGATTAAAGAATGAACTAAAAGGAGGAGACGCTGGGAGCAGAAGGCTCAGCTTGGAAGCAGATTTAGTAATTCAGGCATTAGTGAATGAGGGAAAGCAGCCAGAAATAAAGAGTGCAAGTACCAAGGATCTATAATCAGGATCACACAAAACCCGATAGCTATCACGTTGAAGGAGAGGAGAGCTTTACCTTAGACAATGTCAGAAAAATTAAGTATTTCCCCACTTCTAGAGTAAGGAAATGGAATTGTCCTCAAGCCCAGAGAATTATAGGACTATCTCAAGTAAATTTAAAAAAAAACAACAACCTAGGTGGAAACATTCTCCATGAATGCAAATCACAGGCAACTCATGTGTAAGGCACTGAGATATTAAGTGAACAGGATCACACAGCCAGTGTGTGCCAGAAGCAGGACTGGAACCAAGGTCTTCCTAACTCTAAAATCGACTCTCTTTCTCTCCACTGCCTTTCTCCCCAGACACTCATGCTAATAGAACTGCAAAGAGTGGGCAGACTAGAGAGAAAAACCAGAGTTCTAGCACTTGCACCAGGCAAACAAAACTCGTGGCTTTCTTTTCCCTGAAAAACATGGTCACTACAGTAGCTACAAGTCATAGGGCCAAACAATGGAGGGCATTCATTAGTGACCGTTATATCAAACTTGCAGACCTCACTTTCTCTAAGTAGCGTGGAGGCAAAATGATTGAGCCACAGCAGGAACTTTTCCTGGGAAATGAAGACTGGACTTTGTTGTACTTCTAACACTCCATTCTTCTAGCTCTGACAAATAAAATTTTCCCCAAGAAAACATGTTTTGGTGAGGCTTGCTTGAGGAAAGATTTTTCTTGCATTCCATTATCTAAAAATTGAATTCCACACAAAAATAGAAATAGACAAAATCCTTACCCATGCTTTGGGGATTGTGTTTTTTTATGTTACCACTCTCTAAGCAGCACTTTCCTCATTCATAAAATAAAGATAATATTAACTAGCGCTTACCTTGCAGCGTTGTGAGAATCAGATGAGAAGATATACATAAAGGACTTAACAAAATTTAAATCAATACATAAATGGTGGCTTTTATGTAATTATTATACAGTATGTAATTATACTATTCACCATATATAATCATGTAATAATAATACTTGTTCCCTTCTCCTACCTTAGACTGTTTCAAAAAAAAGATTAAGAGGCCACAGGCAGAATTATAAGGTGGCAAAATCCTTTCACTCTTATAAAACCTTTAAAATGAGAGTCCCCTACATGGTATGTACATACACACACACACACACACACATATGCACGCACGTGCGCACGTGTGCGCATGTACACACGCATTTTAAAAAGCTGTATTTTTTTAATTTTAATATAATAGTCATTTGGAGTGTACCTCCAACCTAATCTCTTTGACTGCTTGTAACAAAGAAAAAAAGATTCAGTAAAATCAACTGAGACAGTGACCATGTTTGGCAGTGTAGTCAACATTCTACACCTACAATCCCCCACCTCTCCATCAAAAGGAGATGCTTTTCATCATTTGCTCTCCTCAAGATAGCTCAGTATGCTCAGAGTTGTTGTTGTGTGGGTTTTTTTTAACCTTCTCAGGGTTTTTTCCTTCTTCACTCTGTATCAATTCATTCAGGTCTTCCTACCTGTAATGATACATAGTGAAACACATCAAAAAATAGTCTTTAATCCTGGACAGCTTGGCTTCTTGGCTATTCAAAAAAATTTAGATTAAGAAAATGATTAGGGGCAGCTAGGCACAGGGAATAGAGGACCAGCCTTGGAGTCAGGAGGACCTGAGTTTGAATCTGGCCTCAGATACTTAACATTTATTAGCTGTGTGACCTTAGGCAAGTCACTTAATCCCAATTGCCTTGCCTTCTCCCCTCAAAAGAAAAAGAAGAAAATGTTTAACTTTTAATAGCTGAAATCAAGCATGAAAGCTTTGCAGTTACATATACAAACTTTTTAAAAGGGAAAAGACAGAAGAATGAAAGAAAATAATCAGAAATCAGACACTGAGGAGGAAAAGGTCTTTGTGAAGCCAATAAATATCTTGGAAAAATATAATGAAGTAAGCACCAGATAATTTTCCCAAGCTCTGTTACATCTAGGTCTTATAAAATCTTCAGATGGTATTAGTGACATTCTTGGGTCAGTGTGTTTGGATTCTATGGCAACAGTTCTCATCTTTTGTCCCCAGTAGATAATGTGCCTAAATTTATATTTAAGAATGCTGTATCATACAGAGTTACCCTTCCTCCTTACACATACGGACATAAGGGCCTTTGCCAAACGGGTGAGTCACTGGGTAGGTTGAACTTGGTGATCTCTAAGGTTCCTCCTAGTTCTAGCATCTCATGAGTCCGTTATTGATTGTCCAGCTATACTGTATAAGGGGCAGCAGCTAAGTGGAACAGTGGATAGAAATTAAGCCTAGAGTCAGGAAGACCTAAATTCAAATCCTGCTTCAGGCATTTACTAGCTATGTGACCCTGGCCAAGTCATTTAACCTCTTTCAGCCTCAGTTGCCTTATCTGTAAAAATGAAGACAATAATACCTCACAGGGTTATTGTAAGGATCAATAAGATAACATGGATAAAGAACCTTACACACCTTGAAATTCTATATACATGCTAGATATTATTTTAGCGTAACTCCTTTCTAGCGCTGGTGTCAGGAGACAAGACTAACCCCTAACCAAGTTGCAAGGGTTTCAAGGCAAATGTAAATTGAGTGGACTCTGGGCTTGTCCAAAGACTGGCCTAGCTAAGGTCCCACAGAATAGCACCACCTTGGATGAAAGGTGGCGGATTTTTCAACTACTACAACCACCTACTAAGTTACATAGGGGCTACATGTATACTACCTAAGAGATTACAATTATTTGAAGTGCCAAAATAACTATGATTTAGGGATTAATTGTATTTTAATGCAACATAAATTATTTGAATGCAATTTGCCAGATTCCCCCAAAGTAATGGTGTTCCTGGCACAGGAAGTATTTATAGGCTAATTAAGCAGTTTTAGAGCTAGTAGGGGACTTAGAGATCATTAAGTCAAGCCCCCTAATTTTAGAGAAGAAGAGACTGAGGCTCGGAAAGGTTAAGTGACTTGCCCAGGGTTACCTAGCCAGCCATTGTTCGAGCCACGATTTAAAAGTAAGATGTTCAGCCTCTTTTCTGGTCATGGCTTTCAAGTAAACTAATGATTCTTAAATTATTTCTCCTGATCTGTTTGCTAGGTCATTTTTTTATAATAGATACCTTGTGTTTTCTTCTGTTTTTTAGTCCTTTGTGTGTGTTTTAATATTTCTTGTTTCATGGAGTCATTAACTTCTATTTGGTCCATTCCAATTTTGTCATTTGGGTAAGGTTTTGTACCCCTTGCACTAAACTGTTAATTCTCTTTCCAAGTCTTTCTTCCCTCTAGCATTCTTGTTTCATTTACAAAATCATTTTTAAACTCTCTTAAAAGTTCCTGCTTAATTTATTTAAGGAATTCTAGTTGAACTTCTGTCAAACCTATATTTGTCTTTGAGGCTTTGTAGATGTTTTGAAGTCATTCTCTTTTGGGGGTATCATGTCTTGGGTATCACTGTCATCTTAATCCGTCTTTATGGTAAGAGCCTTATTTTGCTCATTCTTCTAGCCTTACTTCCTGAATTAAGCACTTCTGGAATGTCTGGACCTTGCTTGGCCTTGTTTTGTATTTTCTCAGTCCTACTTGTCTAACTGTTCCTCCTCAGTCTCCTTTCCTGGATCTTTGCCAAGGAAAAGTAGGTGTCCCCCAGGACTCTGTGCTGGACCCTCTTCTCTTCCTCCTTTATACTATGTCACTTGGTGATCTCATCAGCCCCTGTGGTTTTAATTATCATCTTTATGCTGATGATTCTTAGATCTACTTACCGAGCCCTAACTATTCGCCTAACTTCCAGACTCATATCTCCATTTGCCTATTAGACATCTCAAACTAGATGTCACATAGACATCTTAAACTCATCATATCTAAAGCTGGACTCATTATCTTTCCCCCAACATCATCCCTGTTTTCCAACTTCCCTGTTACTGTCGAGGTCACCCAGGCTCACGACCTGTGTGTCATCCTCAGCACCTCACTCTCTTTCATCCCCTATATCCAATCTGTTGCTAAGTCCTGTCAATTTTATCCTCACGATAGTTCTCTCATATATTCCCTCCTCTTCTCCAACACTACCACCACCCTAGTGCGGGCCCTCATCACCTTAGACCTAAACCATTGCAGCAGACTACTGATTGGTTTCCCACTTCAGGTCTTCCCCCACTCCAATCCATCCTCCACTCAGCTGTCAAATTAATCTTCCTAAAGCACAAAGAAAGGCAGAGAAAAAAAGACTAAAAACTTATTTCTTGAGATAAGTGAGTTTATCCTTGTCTGGCAAAGAAGCATATAGAAACGTTGTGAAAAGAGACTGGTATCCTAGAAGAAGTGAATGGTGGAGTTGTGTTTCCAGAATTTAGAAGTCATCAGTTGTAGTGATGGCTAAAGGGAGATCTGGGCTATGATTTTTCTCACAACTGACATATTTATTTTGAATCATGTGTTTTTGTTTTATTATTGATTATTCATATAAACTAATATAAATAGTATACTATGGTCAGTAACCTGCATGCTTATTTAAGCCTAGGAGATCAGGGGCTTCGTTATATAGATAAATGTCTATATATTTCTATTTGTATAGATATCTACAGATATATATACAGAGAGAGAGAGAGACAGACAGACAGGCAGGCAGGCAGGCAGGTAGGCAGAGAGAGACACAGAGAGAGAAAGACAGAGACAGAGGAGCAAAAACTTAGGAGAAAAAAATTGGCTCAATTAATTAAATAATATTTAACAAACTGGGGTGTGGGCTCAAAGATGAATGATTAGTGAGAAATGTTGTAATTTTAATAATTAATAAGAAAATATGAAAACACACCTATTGATTGTCTTAGAATCCAGAAAGAGAAAAATGAATAAGTAAAATGAGTTAGTCCCCATGATTTTGAGGACCACTTTTGATAGGGCCCAAGAAAGTAGGGAGGCTTAGATTTGCTAGTTCCCATTGATGCTCACTTCTAAGCTTTTTCTTTTTAAAAATAGATTTTTTTATATTTTCATATGGCCTACATTTGCCTTTCTATTCCTCCCTCTCAGAGAGCTGTCTCTTTTTTTTGGGGGGGGGGGAGGGCGGGGAAGGCAGGGCAATTGGGGTTAAGTGACTTGCCCAAGGTCACACAGCTAGTAAGTGTGTAAAGCGTCTGAGGCCGGATTTGAACTCAGGGCCTCCTGATTCCAGGGCCAGTTCTCTACTCACTGTGCCACCTAGCTGCCCCAGAGAACCATCTCTTAAAACAAATAACTTTTTAAAAAAAGAAGAAGAAAAAAATCAGCAAAACCAATGAACACACAAAAAATATGAAATTATGTGTAATGTTCCATGAACTATGGTTTCTGCAAAGAAGTTGGCAGAGGTATCACTCATATCTCTTCTTTGGGACAATCTTAGTCTTTAGAATTTTGCACAATTCAATTTCAAATGTTCTGTGGTGGTTGCTTTTTCTATGAACGCTATTGGAGTTGTTGTGTAGGTTGTTTTCCTGACTGCTTACTTCACCTTGCATCAGTTCATATAAATTTTTCCAAGCTTCTCTGTCTTTATTGTTTGTCATTTCTTGCCAAACAGTGATATTCCTTCCATAATAACAGCTAATATTTGTATAGTGTTTATTACCTGATAGGAACTGTGCTAAGCACTCTATAATGATTATCTCATTTGATTCTCACAACAACTCTGGGAAGTAAGTTCTATCATTATCCCCATTTTTCAGATGAAGAAACAGGGTTAAGTGACTTGTCTAAGGTCACATGCAGCTAGTAGGTATCTGAGGTCTGATTTGAACTCAAGTTTTCTTGACTCTGGACCTAACATTCTATCCATTGTGCCACCTAGCCAGCCATCACATTCATCTACCATAATTTGTTTAACCAGTTTCCAATAAATGGGCATCTATCTTATTTTCTGTACTTTCCTAACATAAGAAGTGTCATAAACATATTAGCTATCTGGAGCCTTTCTTTTTGTCCATGACCTCCTTGGGGGATAGGCCTCACAATGGACTCTCCTCTTCACTGGTAACTCTTCTCTGGTTGGTGCTTGCCACTGATGATGCTTCACCATTTCCTCTAAATGTTTTGGGTTTCCTTGCTCTTGGGGGCAGCTGGATAGAGTGCTAGGCCTGAAGTCAATTCCTGAGTTCAAATCTGGCCTCAGATACTTACTAGCTGTGTGACCCTGGGCAAGTCACTTAACCCTGTTTGCCTCACTTTCCCTATCTGTAAAATGAACTAGAGAAGGAAATGGCAAACCACTCCAGCATCTTTGGCAAGAAAACCCCAAATGGGGGTCACAAAAGTTGGACATGACATAAAACGACTAAACAACAACAAACTTCCTGACTCCAGGCCCTGCACTCCATCCACTGTGCCACCGACCTACTTACTTGTTTATAGCCATAAGTTTTTGCATTTGTTGTATGTATGGTATTTAACCTTACAGTTACTGCGTTACCCTTGCCTGATTCTTTCTCTTTCCTGGTGTCAAAAATCTGACCCACTGTGAGATCATTTCTCATCCTCTTTCCTCCCAGATTGCCTAAATGTCACATTTATTTGACTTCCAACCTATTTTTTATTCTAGCCTGTCTTATTTTCTAAGACCTCCTCAGGAGATGCTTAAGCTTCTTTTCTGGTAAAAATCATTAAAAGTTTCCTCAAAGGAGATCCATCTTAGTTGCAAATTCAATGTCTTTTATTACCTACATGTGACAGTGTAGTCCCTGTTGAAGTGGATTCTGATTTTTTTTGTCTACTTCTGTCATGTAGGTTCAATCAAAATATTCCGGGGAAACTGAGCCAATTAGAAGCCTAATAGAAATCAAATTCTTTCAAGTAAAAACTTTGCTAGCTTTGATATATGATTATACGTCTAATATTTGGGACTGCTATATATTATTGTCATTTGTTGGAGGAGGAGCCTTTCCCAAATAGAGGTTTGGTTTTTCTTCAGAGTGCACAAGAACTTTTTGGTAATCCTTTGCACTGTATGGCTAATGTATCATTTATTCTTAGGGCTTCCTGGGGCCATAGGACATCAAGGGGAGAAAGGAGAAAGGGGAGACCCTGGTGAATTAGGCTTGCCTGGAAATGATGGTCCCCCAGGAGAGAAAGGCGAAAGAGGAGAAAAAGGGGACAAGGGCGACCCATCCAACGATGTGCTTCCTACAGGTAAGGGTTCAACCACTTTGGCTCATTCAGTTACGATTATTTCTATTCAGATAAGAGGCAGACATAGCATAGTGGATAAGGAGCTGGCCTCCGCAGTATGCAGAGAAGGTAAGGTCTGCAAGCTTGCTTCAGTGATCACTAGTCAACTATTCAACGACCGGCCTGATGACCTGTAGCTGTTATAGACAGTGGGGGTTTTTTTAGAGAAAAGAAAGCATGGGTTTTTGTCTTGTTTTGTTTTGTTTTGCCAAGTGGACACCAAGGTCATCCTTTGCATCCCAGGCCGTTGCCAGCCATCCTGACTTTGTCTTGCCCCTGGACTTTGGTGACTCTGGAAGAGAGAGTGAGGCTGACAACTTTGCAACTGTGCCTCACTTCAATTCGCAAGCAAGTCAGGACATTATCCATGATGTTATTGGCCTTCTTCAAAACAAAGATGAGCAACAATTTTTTTTTGCTCAGTCTGTGTACTAGAACCTTGGCTTCTCCATGCCCGCTCAGTGCAGAAAGTTTTACAGGCATGAGAGTTTGGGGAACAAAACAGTCTGGTATAGAAAATTGGGGCAACTTTGGTTTAAGGCCTGTCTCTGATACATACTGACAAGTCACCTACCCTTTCAGAGTTCTGGGAAACTCTCCAAGACTATAAATGGTGGGGAAAGTTACAGCTTGCATTGATAGAAGGAATTTCATCATACCTCAGTTCCCTGTATCAATAAAATCACAGATCTAGAACCTATCGCCAATATTTGAATAGCTAGAGCTTTATAAGTATAACATAAATATCCTCCTAACCAACCAGTGAAGTAGGTAGTGGAAGTGCATTATTGCATGATGAAGAGGCTGAGACCCAGAGAAATGAAGTGAATTGTCCAAGGTCCCACAGGTACTAAGGGATAGAGTCAGGATTTGAATCCAGGTCTCCTGAATCTGGTGCTTTTTTTTCTTTACAATATCACAATAAATACAAACACAGTGCGAGCAAGAAAAGCTGCCCTAAATATAAGATCATGTGATTTAATCAACAAGTCAGTTCAACAAGCATTTATTTATTAAGGGCCTACTATGTGCCAGGCACTAGGCTAAGTGCAGGGTATAAAAGAAAGGTTAAAAACAGTCTTTGCTCTCATAATCTAATGAAGAATTTGACATGTAAACAACTATGAGATAGGATAATTGGAGGAAATCTTGTAGGGAAGGAACTAGCACCAAGGGAGATCAGGAAAAGCTTTTTGCAGAAGGTGGAATTTTATTTGAGATTTGAAGGAAGCCAGAGAAACCAAGAGGGCAGCAAGGCTGTGCAATGGTTAGAGCACCAGGCCTGGGGTCAGGAAGAACCATCTTCCTGAGTTCAAATCCAGCCTCAGATACTTCCTAGCTGTGTGACCCTGGGCAAGTCAGTTCACCTCATTTGCCTCAGTTTCCTCATCTGTAAAATGAGCTGGAGAAGAAAATGCCAAACCACTCCAGTATCTCTGCCAAGAAAACCCTGAATGGGATCATGAAAAGTTGGACACAGCTGAAACAACTGAACAAAAGAAAAGGTTGGTTGGGTATTATCCCCGTTTTGCAGATGAGAAAACAGGTTATCTGAACTTCCTGCCTAGTTTAGAAGCACAGATTAGAAGAGATAGGATAGACACAGATAGAGGGAGAGAAAAAAAAACGATAGTAAATAGGGAAGAAGGAAACATCTCTATAAAAAGACACAGCCACCTAGGTCATCTTGTGTAGGAGTGTAAGGCCCTATAGTGTCTCAAGTTGCTTGAATTATAGCATGGTACAGTACCTGATGCTAATAATGGTAGCTCTGAGTCATCATGGAAAGGTTACATTATGTGCAATACATGCTGTTTTGGAAGGCAGGAAAGTATGTGGCACATTTTAGGAAGATTTCTATCTAAAATACCTTAAAAAGTAAGGCTTGGGAGGATAAAGTATTCCTTTGGAAAGGATGAAGCAATATATAAACACGGGATTTTGGAGAGGTAGCATAGTACAGTGGTAGAGTCATGGGTTTGAAGTTAGAGGACCTGTATTCAAATCCCGGTCCTACAACTTACTCCCTGGGTGGCCTTAGGAAAATCACTTAACCTTTGGGGGCTTCCGTTTCCTCCTATATATGTGACCTTGGGTAGGAGGGAGAGAAGGAAGGAAAGAATGAGGAAAGGAAGGAAGGAAGGAAGCATTTATATAGCACCTATTATGTGCCAGACACTGTGCTAAGCACTTTATAAATATTATCTATATGATTTTCACAACAACCCTGGGAGGTAGGTGCCATTATTATACCCATTTTACAGACAAGGAAACTGAGGCATAGAAGAAGTAAGTGACTCGTCCAAGCTTGCCCAGCTAGTCAGTGAAAGAGCCAAGATACAAATCCGGCCCTTCTGATCGCGAGACCAGTGCTCTTTTCCACTGTGCACCATTGCCCCTTAAAAAGAGATTTCAATAATTAGATGACTAACAGATATCCTTTAGAATGTACCTCCCCGCTCTGAAAAGAATCTGTTGGAGGTCCAGCGCCTAGCCAGTAGGTACTAGTTTAGCCTTTAATGGAATATTTATTTGTGATGAAATAGATTGATCCTTTGCCCAAGTCCTACGTCAGTGTCTCATCAGGACAAGGACGTGGCCCAGGGTTTTTAAAGGTATGGGGAAAGCAGCAGCTGGGAGAGCCTCCCTTAAGAGGCAGAATGGAGGATGGGACATGGAATCAGGAAGACCTGAGTTCTGCCCCCACCTCAGACACTCAGTAACTGTGTAGCCCTGAGCAATTCATTTAAACCTTCTGGGGCTCAGTTTCCTTGCCTATAAAGTGAAGGGGTCAGAGTCATTAGTACCTCAGGCTGCTTCTGGGTCTACATCTATGATCCATTGAGGAAAAAGCTTCCCAACCTGCTTCTACTGTGTGGAACCAAAGCTCAGTCCATGACCATAACGTCTCTCACTCTCTTTTTCTATTTCTCTCTAGGTGCCAAAGGTGATCAAGGTCCCCCAGGCCTCCCTGGCCCTCCTGGACCCCCTGGCCCTCAAGGTCCGCCTGGCCCACCTGGAAGTAGAAAGGCCAAAGCCCAGCGCCAGCCAAATATGTTTAATGGCCAATGCACAGGTCACTAGAGCCCCTGGCCCCAGCTTGCCCTTCTTTGTTTCTTGGGACTTCAGTACCTCCCAATTACATATGCGTTATTAACCTCATTTTGCAGATGAGAAAACTGAGGAACACTAGGGTTAAGTGACTTGCCCAGGCTTGCCCAGCTGGTTAAACACAAATCCAGGTCTTCTCACCCCAAAGTCATTTCTCTTTCCACAGCACCACACTGCTCCTTGATGACCGAAAGCAGTAGTTGGAGGGCTAACAGATGTCCTTTAGAATAGACTCTTAGCCCCCTCCACCATTACCTCCCAAAATTCTATGTAATGCTCAGTAGATATTAGTTCAGTTTACCCTCAGGCTTTGTAGGTAAATGCAGAAAAAGTCAAACTGAAAAGATTCTTATCCAAAGGTAACTGCTTCCCCATAAACAAAGATGTTTATCAGAGACTGAAGCAGGAACAGCCAGGGACAAATCACAGTTGAATTCAAATTTGTACCTAAGCCCTCTTCTTCCTTGCCCGGCAACTCTACTGGATCCTTCAGATTCCTTCTTTCTTTGCCCAAATACATGCCCCCCCCCCTGCCCCAAACCCATCCAAATCTCTCCATTTCTGTGTCCTTTAGAGACTTTGTGCTTTCCAAGGAAGGAATGGGCCTGACTGGGGCATCTGTTATTTTTTGTTTACATATACAAAGCTATTAGTGTGGAAGATATAAGCCCATATTTAGAGATGGAAGACCATTAACATCAAGACTCCCTCAGATCAAGAGGACAGGTTTGTTGGCCAATTTGAAAAGCAAGGGTTTTTTTAATTAATTAGGAAGAGAGAGACTATTTCGATTTAAAAAAAAAAACCTCTTAGGGAAGATAAGATGTAGAAATACATGTCTCAACCCTACTTCCCACATGCTAGGGACCATCTTAGACAAAGCTGGGTATATGAAAGCCTATTAGCATGTGTGAACTGAAAATTCTCTGGGATGCCTATAAAAGGACCTCTTAGGTCAACATACTGAAAAAACGATGATCCCTGAGACATAGAATCCTATGGTTGGATCCAGACAGACCCATAGGATGGTTGGATCAAGACAGACCCTTAGGATGGCTGGTCTCTTCCTTTGCCTCCATATTGCAGCTGATTTCAGAATCTGCCTGTGGAGTTATCATCCATTTGACCCAGTGTGCAATGCTGGTACTCAGGGAGCTGCACCTCCCCCTTCTTTCTGGAAGACGCATTAAGGCAACACCCAGCTGTTGGTGAATGTATGTTTTAAAAGATGCCCTCCCCTCAGTGAAGCTGGATTACAGTGCTCGTCACCAGTCGGGAATCATTTTCTCTCTCTGCATAACTACACCTTTTCTGATATTCAGCACTACCCGCTCCATTAACATTGTCCCCCTTTGTCAAGGCTTCTTTCAGAGAATGAACTGCAGCAATCAACTCTGGGTGAATAAGAGGGACTTTGCCAAAGCATTCGTGGAGTTTTAATTTGCCAGATGCATTACTAGCCAGTGATGGTTGGTTCCCGGAGAAGCTCTTTATGCCGCTTAGTATATCGACAAAGAGGCAGGGTCAGTTGTGTCCACCCAAGTATTGTGGGGGGGAGGGGGGAACTACTTTCAGTGAGATGCTATTATCTCCCTTCGTCTTTGAGGTAAATGCATTCTATTCTCCTTATCAAGCCTCCTTCATTTGAATCTCTCTCTCTCTCTCTCTCTCTCTCTCTCTCTCTCTCTCTCTCTCTCTCCCTCCCTCCTTATCACCCTCTCCTTCCCTCCTTCTCTCTCTTTCCCTCCCTCTTTCTCTCTGTCCATCCGTGTTTTTCTCTGTGTGTCTCTCTGTGTCTGTCCATCTGTGTCTGTCTCTCTCCTTCCCTCCCTCTTTCTCTGTGTGTGTGTGTCTCTCTGTCTGTCTCTGTGTCTCTCTGTCTGTCCCTGTCTCTGTCTGTCTGTCTCTCTGCACACACACACACACACACACACACACACACACACACACACACACTACTATTCCCTCCAGCTCCCAACCATAATGATGGTTCAGATTTTTCCATGCAACAGAAAAGGATCATCAGTTTCTAATCTGCTTGCTTGCCTTAGGCCCAAGGCTAAGGTCAAAGCTACTGAGGGTAGCCTTGCTGGTAGTGATAGAAGGCTCCTGATGAAGGCTTACAAGAACATGATAACTACGGGGCAGTCACAACAGAATCCCCAGAGAGCTGTCTTCAAGGAGAGAAGTACTTCACAAAGAATTTTGTCCCTGGAAGGGACCTTAGATACCATTTAGTCCAACCCCCACTTTTTATGGGTAAGAAAATGACTTACTTTTGCTATGAATTACCTCTTGGCATCTTAGACTCGTAATTCTTGTTGGTAAAAGGAGCCTTAGAGATCATCCAAACCTCTCACTTTACAGACAAAGAAATCGAAGCCCACAAAGGTGAAGTCACACTCCTGGGTATGCAGGGAGTAACAGAGCAGAGACTTGAACCCCAGTGTCAGAGCTCTCTTTCAAACACTACGCTATTTTGCCTTCTTAGTTTCAGTGCCTTTGGTATGACATTTCTCAAGATAATGGAAGGTGCTCCACAGTGAACAGAAGTATTAGCTGATGGAGCCTAGAAACTGAGACCACTTCCTTTGGCTGGGATTCTCCAGCTTGTTGGCCCCTCGGTCTGAGGAGTCAGTTCCTCATCTTCTCCACATCATATATGGGTCCCAGACTTATCCATTCATCACCTAGAGGATGGTCAGAGACATTATTATTTGGGGAGGTAGCACCCCTCTTTCCACCATGACTCAGGTACCAAGAAAGCTTTTTTAAGCTCTCTAATGACTCCCACTCACCTTTCATCATGTTTCCGGGCACTGGTGAGGTATGTAGACAATGAGGAGAAAAGTGCTTTAATGTAGAGTGTGTGAAGGGGAGTCATGTGAAATAAAGCTATAAAGGTAGGGTAGTCAGATTATGTAGTGGGTTAAATGATGAATTTACACTGAATGCAAGGGTTTATAGGGAGCCACACAAGGTGTTTGAGCAGGAGTGAAATCCTATTCATTTCAGGCATGGGGCACTCAGTACAGAGGCAAGGGGTAAGAGGTATCATGTGTGAAGAACAGCAAGAAGGCCAAGGCATGTGTGTATTGAAAATTCTCTGCGATGCCTGAAAAAGACCAATGTACCTAGATCATAGGGCATGTAGAAGTGGGCAAAAATTAAGAGAATTGAAAAGGAAGGAAGGGCCAGGCTGTGAAGAGCTTTAAATGCTAAACAGGGGACTTGATACATCATGAAGATCACTGTGCGTGGGTCTCGCTAACTCCCTTGTCCTCCTCTGCCTGGGTCATTCCAAATGAACATTTGATTGGGAAAAACAGAGCCTACAATAGGGAAACATCATGAAATGTTGGAAACAGAGCCTCTTTCTCATTAGGAAATGAAAAGCATTGAAGCCCACGTTCAGAAATGGATTTGCACACTTTGAGCTAATTCATCTCTTTGAGAACTTGTTGTCTTTGTAGCGTAAGACCTGGAACCTGGGGGAGGAGGGGGAAGGGATGGGGAAGAGGAAGAGATAGAGGGAGGGGGAAGCTCAGCTTTCAAGGTTGGGCTTAGCCTTTTTATGTAGCATAAGTTCTAAAAAGCATTAGAACCTCATTATATTCCTCTCCAAAGGCAGACTGTCTGTCTCTGTCTCTCTCTCTCTCCCCCCCCCCTCTCTCTGTCTCTCTGTCTCTCTCTTTCTCCCCCTCCTCTCTCTCTCTCTCCCTCCCTCCCTCCCCCCCCCTCTGTCTCCTCCCCATTTCTTCCCTCTCCTCCTCCCTTCCTCCCTCTCTCCCTTCCTCCCTTCCTCTTTCTGTCTCTCTTTCTCAGGCTATGGCTCTTTGTCTCTGACTCTCTCTCCCTTTCTCTCTCTGTCATCATCATCATCATCTACCTATCTACCTACTATTTTCTCTGTCTCTCTGTCTCTTTCTGTCTCTGTCTTTCTCTTTCTAGCTGTTTCTGTCTCTGTCACTCTGTCTCCTTCTGCTTATTTTAAGTTTTGGTGATCAGGTCATACCCAGCTTCCCCAGTAACACACCAAACAGTGTTAGACTATAGAGACCTGACTGGCTCATTGGATGGCCCCAGTTGTCAGGATGCTGGGCAAGCCTAACTGATCTGGGGCGTGGAAGAACAAGGCCCTCCTTGCATTCTGCAATAATTTATGGAACAATTACTGTGGATGAGGCACTCTGCTAAGTGCTGGGGATGCAAAAATAAATGCAACTTAAGCTTTGCCTTCAAGAAATCTACAATCTGATGGGAAGGGGACAAGCCCATAGCTATGATAATAGGAAGAGTGAGAGAAGTAGGAGGAAGAGTGCTACAGAAATTTTAGGAGCTAGTTCAGTAAGTATATAAATTGAATTGAAGGAGAGATTACTTTCTCTTGGTTGTAAGGAGGAAACTAAAGAGAAGGCTTCAAGAAGGAGGTGACATCCTTTTATGATCAAACACTAAGACCTTTCCCCTTGTATAGCTAAAAGTAGGATAGCTCATGCTCCAATAAAACTTAGTATTATAGTATTTTAAAGTTCAAAAGACATTAGGCACCATCTAACCCAGCCTCCTCCTTTTACGGACAGACGAGGAAACCAAAACCCAGGGAAGTAACATGATTTCTCCAAAGACCCAGTGGGAGTGAGCGGCAGAGCCAGGCTTGGAACCCTCAATTTTCTCACTGCAATCTGGAGCTTTTCCCTGGGAGTCAGAATCTTAAAGAACATAGAACTGAATCTCATTGGCTCATTGCCCAGATTATATCCCACCATTCAAATCATGACCCTATAACACAGCCTAATAGCTCCATTCCCACCAAAGGCCCAGTGTACTGTGGTTAGCCTATAAGGGAGGTGCTAGTCTGATTCCCCAAAGACTATATTATAACAGGAACCTACTACATTAGCTGGATCTGTTTTGTCTTATTTTTTTTTAACTCTTTAGGTGACGCATGTGCAGTGCCAAATGATGACACGCTGGCAGGAAAACCAGATGAGAAAGCCAGTGAACACCATTCTCTAAAAGCTGGTAACAGATTCTGTGTTCCCTGTTCTGAAATTCAGAAAGATGATGCCTCAAGGTCACAAATGATGGTAATGCTCCCTTTTGCTCTTTTGGCAGAATGTATCATTGCATCGATTGGAAGTCCCACCCTGGTGATAAAAGTGAAGAACACATTTGGAACCTGGATGAAAGAATCAGTGAACAAGAGTGATGAACGAATCTGGGTGACTGAACATTTCTCAGGTATCGATGCCTGCTACACGGATAAACATCTGTCTTCCAACTATACTGTTAAACCACTTTCTATCTCTGTTTAAAACTCTTACTGAGTTTTATTTAACAGTTATTTAATTAAGAGAGGGAATTGGTTTCTAAAAGCATAACTGACTAGAAAAGAAGTTCAGCTTTGACTTGCAATGGCTACCTTCAAGGGCTGCTGTGAAGAAAGCATTTTGTAAACCTTAAAGCACCATATAGATAGGAGTTTTTATTGTTTTTCTCCATAGAGGGGGTATGGAAGATCTTGGAAAAGAATCCCACAGCTGGAGAAAGCATAGATTAGCAGCAATCTGCAATGGCGAAGGAAGACTTTACTCCAGTTAGATGGCAGATCTATCTCAATCAATCAATAACTGATAGATTATTAAATTATTTTTTTAATGAAAAAACACTTATTTTATACAAAATCCCTTTATTGGGTTTCTCGACATCATTAATTAATTTATTTTTGGTTTTCAACATTCACTTCCACAAAATTTCAAGTTCCAAATTTTTTCATCTCTCCCCTCCCCCCACACCAAGACAGTGAGCATTTTGATTGCCCCTTCCCCCAATCTGCCTTCGCTTCTATCACCCCTTCCCTTCTCTTATCCCCTCCCCTTTTAATTTTCTGTAGGGCAAGATAGATTTCTATACCCCATTGCCTGTATATCTTTAATAAGTATTTATTAAGTACCTATGATGTGCCCTAGTACACTATGCTATTAGACTGTAAGTTCTTCAAGGGCAGGGACTATCTTTTGCCTCTTTCTGTATCCCTAGCACTTAGCACAGTGCCTGGCATATTGTAGGTGCTTAATAAATATTTATTGTTTGGTTGATGGATTGTGCTATCCACTAGGGATAAAAAATTAAGAAACAATCCTTGCCTTCAAGGAGCTTAATTCTATTGGGGGAGTTAAATATGTATGGAATTAGACTCTGGACTTATTCTCCCAACCCTCACGTGCACGAGCAGGTCAAGTCCTCGGAACAAGGTTGATTACATCTGCTTATCAGGGTTCTAGGGGTAGATCCGAGAGGCAGTGGGGTTCTTCTAATGCTATCAGCTCAAGTCCTCATCTGGTGTATTCCCTCCAGTATCATTGCCAGTGATTAGCACTCCAATATCATTTAACCCGTTACTCATCTCCTTGATATCACTGAGAACCAAGTGATATCAATTAACCTTTACCAAAGTGTGTTTACTAAGAAGATGTAAGAAGTATACACACACCCTCCCAAACCAGGGGCATACCGTGCCCTCTCCCTCCTCCATCTCTGGGGGGAGCAGGCTCAGATTTGAAGTAGCCGCTACAAATATTCCTCCCACCATCAAGTTCATTTCCAGGTACCATAGACAAGTGACCCCCATGTTTGGGAAACATGGCATCTTGGCTATCAGGTTTATCTACGCTGGATGGGGTTAAATGGGTCACCCATCAAGGCTGGCTCCTCATGGGGCTCGTTGGCAAACTCTGCTGGGTCTTCCAACGTTGAAAGTCCACAAGATCATTCTCTCTCTAAAACTTCTCCACCTAAGATCGAGAAAGGATAAACCCAACACCAAAAGAGAAGGGAATCAGTATTTGTGTAGCACCTGCTGTGTTCCAAGGACTATGCCTAGTGATTTTTACAAATATTATCTCATTTTATACTCACAACTGCCCTGCAAGGTGGGTAATATTATCACTTCCATTTTACAGTCAAGGAAACTGAGAGAAACAGAGGTTAAGTGACTTGTCTAGGGTCACACAACTAGTAAATTTCTGAGACCAGATTTGAACTCAGGTCTTCCTGACTTCAGGCCCAGCACTCCATCCACTAGTCCACCAGCTAGCTACCTTGTAGAAGAAACAGCAGAGTTATGCATGTGTGGACCATGTAGCAGTCCAGAAGCAGCGATAAGGGCCTGAGGCTTCTCTCTCTCCACCTAGAGGCATATAGTATTTCTTCATTTGATTGCCACAAGGAAAGAGAAAATTTCTTCTTCGGAGCCTTTTATGTGAACATTCAGTTCTGACACCACAACCAATTAAAAATGTTTGTTATTGCTATGCTGTAAACAGACAGGCAAGTCACAGAATACCTACACATGTTCTGAAATAGAGGACAGGGCCCTCCTTCACATACTGTCATAAATTTCTGGAAGCAGGTACTCCAAGCATGGAGCTCACACCAGGCAGAAAGCCCACCGTTACATATATGCATATAAGCATATAGAGAATAACTATAAAATAAATATAAGATAGTTACAAAGTAGTTAGGGGAAGAAGGCATTAGGAATTGGGGGGATCAGGAAAAGCTTTATATGATAGGTAGCACCTGAGTTTTGTCTTGGAGGGAGTGAAGCTATGGGGTAGAAATGAGGAGGGAATACATTCCAGGCATGGGAAATGTTCAGTGCCGAGACATACAGATGGGAGCTGGAGTGCTCCGTGTGAGAAACAGAGAGATCCGTCTGACTAGACCACAGAGTATGGGAAGAGGAGCATTTTATAATGAAGTTAGAAAGATAGGTTGGGGCTAGGTTCTGAAAGGCTTCAAAATGGGAGAATTCATGTTTTATCCTAGAGACAATACAGACACTTTTGTGTTTGTTAGTAGGAGAATAACAAGGTCACATCTGTGCTTAAGAAAATTCACTTTGGGAGCTATGGGAAGGATGGACTGGAGTGTGGAGAGACTTAAGGCAGGAAAACCAATTAGGAAGTCATTGCAGCAGTTTAGGTGAAAGGTTATGAGGGCTTAGATGAAGGTGGTGGCTGTGTAAGTAGATAGAAGGGGTCAGATGCAAAGATACTGTGGTGGTAGAAACAGCAAGAGTTGTTCATTAATTGGTTATATGGGGTGAAGAAGTGTGAGGAGCCAAAGAGTGTGCATTTAGGGGATTGGAAGAATGGTGATGCCCTAAATGGGATTAAGGAAGTTTGGCATATATTGGATCTTGCTTTGGATATACCGAGATGGAGATGTCTTTGGGACATCTAGTCTGAAATGTCCTGTAAGCAGTTGGTGATGCTGGGCTGGAGCTCAAGAGAGACTAAGGCTGGATATGTAGTCCTGTGAGTCATCTGAATAGAGATGATAGATCCACCCTCCTAAATATGAAACCAAGCCTATATATCTTATCTCCCCCAAGTAAATTGTAAATCTCTAAGGGTGTGCCTTTGTTGTCTTTATCTTGGTCTTCTTTGGACCACATATACCCAACTGGCAAGACCTAGCATTGTACTCTGCACAAAGTAAGAACTCAAAAATATTGTTGATTGAATGTCCTATTGAATGTTGATTGAATGAGTGAAAGTCCTATTGGTTCTTCCTTGGTAGGGTCTTTCTAACTTGTCCCTCCTTTTTCATTTCTACTGTTAACATCCTAGTTGTGACCCATAGACTTAGAATTTAAAGAGACTTCAATACAACCAAACCCTTCATTTTTACATATAAGGAACTGAATCCCAAAGATACCAAAGATATAAAGAGATTAGTCTATCATCACACAGATTGTAAGTGGCAGAGCCAAGATTCAGACTAAGGTCCTTTGATTCCAAGCCCAGGGTTCTTTCTTTGGCACTATGCTATGTCTCCATGTCTCATGCGATAGTTACCTAACTGATCTTCCTAATTTTAGATTCTACTCATTTCAGTTCATACCACAGGCTGCTGCCACATTAATCTTCTTAAAATGCTCCTTCATTATATCACTCTGGTGCCTCAAAACTTCTCATAATTTTGTTCCAGAGATAAAATAAAAATTCCTCAACCCCGGATTCAGGGACCTCCATAATCTGACCCCAAATCTGCTTTCTAGTCTTATTTGTGACTTCTTTACAGGTACTCCCTTCCTCAGGCAGACTTCTCTATTCATTGTTCCCAGAATGAACCTAAAACTGTGCTGCTTCCTCAACTTTGCTCATACTCTTTAACCCACTCAGAATCCTTCCCCCTTCTCTTCTCTGTGTCATTCCTATCTATTCCTCAAAGATGAGCTTACATCTGCTCTTCTTCCTGAAGAGTTCCCTGGGCATTTCAGCTCACAATTGTCCTTCTCTGAATCAGCCCCCCACCACCAAGAGCAAGCCTGTCACTTTTATCACTTATCATACACTTGTACTGTTAGCTTGCCTTCTCCCTCTATTTAGATAGTGAGCCCCTTGGAACTGGTTAGGGACTATACATCATGCACTTCTTAGTTTCTCTCATAGTACAGTACCTAGTCTAGCACAATCCCCTAAACAAAACAGGTGTTCAGCAAAGCTTGATTGATTGATTGATTTGAGCCAGTGCTTCCCAGTCTCAGATGCATTTTCAATATGAAGATGACTTGCAGTAAAATGGGTTGATTAAGTTTTATAGTCCTAGACAAGCTTCTGTGTATGTATAGGCACATGCAGGGTTCAGGTTTCTGAGTGTCTTTGCCATTGGCAGAAATTGGAATGGGTGAAAGATCCTTGGATGGGATCAGATGAGTATGAAGGCCTGGGGTCCTTTCATCAGTCAAATAGACTTTCTTTTTTTTTGGTTATAATATTCTTTTCTCAATTACATCAGGTAAACTTTCAAGAATGCTAGTGGGTTAAAACAAAGTTACCTGATAGACTGCTTTAAAAATAAGTCATAGGTACACTCATTCATTATTGATGGAATTGTAAATTTGTACAATAATTTTGGGAAAAAAATCTGACAACATACAGTAAAAGTTATAAAAATGAACATGTTCTTTGTCCAACAATGGAATTATGGGGAATATACCCTGAAAGAAAACAGAAAAAGAGTTACCTGTTAAATAAATTGTGGCACATTAATGTAATAGAATACATTGAAGCTATTAAGAATGACAAGAATGAGGAATGTAAATCAATCTAGGAAGACTTTTATGAAAAAAAGAGAACGCATGTTTCCATTGACCCTTTTTATTGTTGCCATTGAGATCTATTATTTCATTGGTGCAGGGAATTTCTGGTGAGAAAAATTTCCCACTAGCGATGGAAGTCAGTAACTCTTCTACATCTTGTCATCTTAAAGAAGTGCCTGAGCAGCTAAATGACTTACCTAGGGTCATGAAGCCAGCAAGTGTCAGGGGTGGGGCTCAAACTCACATTTTTCTGACTGTGAAGAGAACCATCTCCCCACTGTGCCATTTAAGAAGGAAAATGAGTAAGAGTGAATAAACAAAGAATCCTGAGGTCATCAAATGAGAGAAAACCCTTTGCAAACTTTAAAGCCCTAGTTAATGCTAGCTAGCTAATGGGAACTTACAGAGAGTGACCAAAAAGTTTTCATGATCTTTCATAACACTGAAATTTCTAATGTAAAGTTACTAAGAAAATTTAGTGGTTTGAAGTTCCATGTTAAGTTTTTAATAAAATGTATTTTTAAAAAAAGTTTGAAACAAATCTCACAACTTCAGAGTGGGAAGGGACCTCGTAGCCATCCAAGATTTCAAATCCTTTGATCACAAATTAGAGCTGGAAGAAAGTTTAGAGATTCCCCCACAGCAATCCCCTCATTTAACAGGAATAGAAACTGAGATACATGGAGGTCATGGAGGTAATAAATAGCTGAGATTTGAACTCAGGCTCCCTCTGCTGTGCCACTCTGACTCTGCCCAGAGGAGATGACCTAAGCTTTCTACATCTAAACAAATGCAGTGGTTTTCACTGTTTTCTAGGTGACATAGTGGATAGGCCCCTGGGAGTGGAGTCAAATCTGACCTCAGATACTTATTGGCTGTGTGGCTCTGGGCAAGTCACTTCACCTCTATTTGCCTCAGTTTCCTCATCTATAAAACGGGCATGATAAAAGTCCCTGCCTCTCGGGGTTGTGGTGAGGATGAAATGAGAATATCATTGTCGATCACTTAGCACAGTGCCTGGAGCATGACGAGTACTGTGTGAATATTGGCCATCATCCCCCCCGGTCTTCTTCATTAATCAAAGTCTTCCCCTTGAACCGCTCATGTGTTCAATTGCAGGGCGCGTGGCTGAACACCGCGGCTTCCTTTTCTGTGCATTCTCTCTTCACAGGCTTCAGCGTGAAAGAATTTAAGGACCAAGCCTCCCTTCTGAACGACAGTTACAGGCCCATCAACCTCAGGCAAATTTTCCAGGGCTGTGGGCACGCTGTCCATAACAACTACCTCTACTATCACAGAGGAGGCTTCAATATCATTGTGAGGTAAGTGCGATCTAATCAGCGGAAGAGGCGTAAGGGCCCTGCCGGGTCGTCTGGCCCAGCGGCTCCCAGTACTTTTGGTGGTGTTGTTAGTCCATGATCCCCTTTTAAGAGCAACAATTCAATACACCACTCATAATATTCCTCACGATTTTTTATTGCTTAAGGCACCATTAAAAATGTCTTAGCACCGGCCCCTTTGAACATTGTCTAGAACATCCGAAGGGTTAGCAGACCACTAAATGGGAGCCATTGATCGAGCCTATTCCCTTCATTTTAAAGATAAAGAAATTGTGCCCAAGAGAAGTGAATCAGAATCCTAATAGCTGACACTCATTTAGCTCTTTAAGACTTTATTTATTTATTTATTTATTCTTACCTTTGACCTCTGAGGTAAGCACTACAAGTATTATTAGCCCCATTTTATTGATAAAAAAATTTATTGATAAAAAAATCTGAGTTCCATAAAGGTTAAGTGACTTGCCCAGGGTCACACAGATACTAGAGGTTAGAAGTAGTGTTTGAAACCACATCTTCTTGACCACACATCCAGTACACTAGCCCCTTACACCCAAGGGTGCAGGAGCCAGTTATAGCTTTGCTACCATTGAGGGTTTGATTTATTGCTTTGTTGCTTGTCCAGGCTTAGGAAAGCAGTGAAAGAAATTAAATAATGCAAATTAAATTTAAAAGGGGGTCATGTGTACATGGTTGGGGAAGACGGTTGTTAAACATTTACCAGCACCACCCCTGATCTCATTGCCTCTCAGTGGCTTGCCTTTGGTCACATGACAACATGACCAGGATTCAAGTCTCTTAAGTCCCAATCTTGTGCTCTTCCCACTAGTGTGCTCTGTGCTCGTGAGAGCCATATCCTCAGCTGGCGCTTCAGTACTACAGCTGTGAACAGCTGCTTAGAGGGGCTGCTATTCCTGGATGCAGTATCCAACAAGCAGAGCACCAATAGCTATGAGAAGCTAGAGGGTCACTAGCCTTTGAAAGGGGAAACTTTTCGTGGTATTAGGAAGAAACAGCTCCTTCTCAATTTTGTTTTTGTTGGATTCCTAAATACCCCTTGATGTCACTGGAGAGCAAAAGGTACAGACGCCACAATCTCCGTCTTAAGATCAGTCTCTTCCTTTGACCTGATACTCACTCAATCACTATGGCTTAAAGAATAACTGAGGGGAAGTAATGGGAAATCAGTGTGGAAAGATAGCTAGGAGCCATATTATATTTAAATGCCAGATAGTCATTCAGTCAGTCATTATAGAGATAATTAAAACTGCTTGATTAAGAGAGCTAGGGATGGCGACAGGGGGTGGGCTTGTTGCTATAGATATGGAATGTTGGGTGAACTTTCAGATGAGGTCACACTACTATTAATTTTACCTAACTGCTTTACTTTGTTACAGAGACCTCTCATGAAGTGAGAGCAATCTGTAAATATTTGTAATATAAAAACAGAACAATAAAATTGAAAAAAGCATGCCAAAAACTGCTTGATTAGGGGAATAACATGGTATCAATTTATTGTTGTTCATCCTTTACTATCTATGTGAAGGATATATTGGAAAGAAGAGAGTCTTGCTGCAGAGACACCAACTGAGTGGTTCTTGCAATGGGGCAGGTGAGAGGCGATGAGGATCCGAAGTCAGATGGTGGCACTGTGAATGCAGAGAAAAGGATGATTTTGATAGGTGTTTTGGAGACAGAATCCATCAGACTTGAGAGTGAAGAATTGAAGATGATCCACAGTTGTAAATCCAGGTGGCTGAGAGAGTGGTGGTACCCTTAACAGATATGGGAATGTTAGGAAGAGGGCTGGGTTTAGGTGAAAAGATAAGTTTGGTTATGGACATGTGGAGTTTGAGGGGCATATGGAGCCTCGGGGTGGAGAGGTCCAGTAGGCAGTTGGTGATGTAGGACGGGAGCTCGGGAGAAAAATGAGAACTGAATATATAGCTTTGGGAGTCATCTCCATTGAACCCTTGAGAGTTGATGAGATTATCAAGAGAGTAGTGGTCCTAGAATAGATCCTTGAGCATAGGGAGGAGGATATCAGTGATGATCCAGCAAAAGACACCAAGGAGTGTTGGACAGGTGGGAGGAGCACCAAGAGGGCAGCATCACCAACACCCAAGAAATCATTAGTTCCTGGGAGGAGGGGGTAGTCAACATGGTCAAATGATGCAGAGAAGTCAAGGAGGGTGAGAACTGGATTTAGCAGTTAGATTGATGGTAACCTTGGAGAGAGCAGTTTCAGTCAAGCTGTGGGGATGGAACCCAGATTGCAGGAGGCTGAGAAAAGGATGAGAAGTGAAGAAGCAGAGGCAGAATAGAAAGGACATTTTTCTAGGAAGTTGGCTGTGAAAGGGCAGAAGGGTACCAGACAAGAGTTTGTCCAATCGCTTGTCTAGCGACCACTGAGGTAAAGTAAAAAGCACAGATCATGTAATTTGGGGAAGTAGATAAACTGACTAGGGTGTTCACATCGATATGTATACTGAAGTTCCCTAGTATGACAGTAGAAGTTTGGAGGTGGGGAAGAAGACATGAGCCAGGTGCTGAACTCGAGAAAAGAAGAAAGAATGATGTGGAGGAAAGTAGGTATAGCAACCGGGACCTGGGCAGGGTGATCTAAGTGGATGGAGTGAACCTCAAAGGAAGAGAATTGCTGAGTAATGTTGGTCTGGAATTGGTGGTGAGGAGCAAGGAGTATGCCTCCTCCTCCTGGGCAAGTTGGGCACATGAGGGAAGATGCATCCTATACTGGAGAGACATGTTACCTAGTCTGCCCTGACTTTCTGAGTCCTTTGTGCCACTAGAGCCCCCTTCTGTAATCTGGTGGAAGTCAGGCTGTGGCTCTGCCTGACCCTGAATCCTGGATTTTACTAGAAATTCAAGAAAGTCTCCCAGGGCAGGAATGGAGTCATTAAGCAGCCACTATTGGTTCAACTCAAAATCAAACCTGACTAGGGCTCGAAGAAATCTTGTCCTTACTTTTCAGTACCAGAGGTAGTCTGCTGTTTTCTGGTGTAGCTGAGAGACAGATAGTCAGACAGACAGAGACGGAGAGAGACAGAGTTAGAGAGACAGAGAGAGAGAGACAGAGGGATAGAGAGATGAAGAGACACAGAGACAGAGGACAGAGACACACACAGAGTGAGAGAGAGAGAGAGAGAGAGAGAGAGAGAGAGAGAGAGAGAGAGAGAGAGAGATGACGACAGACACAGAGACAGAGGGACAGAGAGCAATGAAAATAATAGACATTTACATAGTGATTTAAAATTTGCAAAATACTTTATATGCACTATCCCATTTGAGCATCACAACAGCCCTGCCTGTTGTCACACAGAGTCAATGTCAGAGGAAGATTCAAACCTGACTTCAAGGTCAGCACCCTCATGCTTCATAAAAGGTGAAGCTCTCATGTCCCCCCCGGAATGGAGGCAGCTAGATTAGAAATGGGTCCTTGTACTTGGCTTCTACCTCTGATTACTGAATACTGATTGATTGATTGAGAGAGGGGAGATTTCCCCCGCCCCCCCCCACACACACCTCTTTTGGAGACAGCCTCTTTGGAATCATCGAGTCACAGAAATACAGAGATGGAAGGACTTTGGAGAGAATCTAATATATAGCTTCTTTGTGTTACAGATAAAGAAACTGAGCCCCAGAGAGGAGACTGGTCAAAAGGGAGAAAGATGGGACACCTTAGAATACCAGGAAAGGGGCTGCCATTCCAATGGTCCTTCTGTCCCTGCTGTCTCTCTCCCCAAATATGGACCAGCAGCCTTTCCTGGCTCCTTATCATTCTGTGCTATTATTCCAACAAGGGCCGTTGTATATGGGACTAAAGGAGAGCCCTAAGGGTGGAGGAGAGTCCATTGCAGACAATTGTCTCTGCAGACTAGTCCCTTTGAGAAGTCTTAGGAGTAATCCCCCTACATTTGTAGTAATTAGCTGAGCCAGAATTCAAACCTAGTCCCTTTATGAAGTCCATAAAAAGTGTGGAAAAAAAAGAAAAAGAAATCACGGGGGTTTGTGTGTGCGTGCGTGCGTGCGTGTGTGTGTTTTGTTTTGTTTTGCTTTGTTTTAAGGAAACCATACTCTGAAATGCAGTTAGCCAAATGTATGAAATACCTGCTTCATGCAGGCCACTCTGATGTAGAATACAGGGGTAACTGTGAACTGTAAGATATACATAGTTCCTGTTCTCAAGGAGTGTCCAGTCCTGTTGGGGAAAGAAGGTACTCCATGAGAAGACCGACTTACTCAGCTTAGCGTTGTTAGTTAAGGGCCCAATGGGCGGCAGAGGTAGGAATCATAAGAGCAGCGAGCTAGAGCTAAAAGAGATCACTCAATTTAACCCCTCGCTTTACAGATGAAGAGCCTGAGGTCCAGGTAATCACCTGACTTGCCCAGGGTCTTCCTGACTCCAAGTGCAGCGCTCTCTCTCTCTCTCTCTCCCTCTCTCTCTCTCTCTCTCTCTCTCTCTCTCTCTCGCTCTCTCTCTCTCTCTCTCGTAGAAAGGACTTCAGAGATAGAAGAGGTCACCTTGGGCTGAGTCAAAGAAAGCTTCACAGAGGCATTCCTTTCATCTGCTTTCTTCTCACTACTATCTTAGCCTCAGAGCAACTGCTTTCCAAATCCATGGAAAGGCAGTAAAGTACATGGGAACGAGCCCTGGGCTCGGAGTCACAGACCTAGTTTCCTATCCCATCTGTCCCTAATGCTTACGAGGGGCATGATCATGGATGAATCATAACATCATGGAATTAGAGCTGGAAGGATCCCCAGAGGCTGGCTAATCCAATCCCTTCATTTTCCGGATGAGGAACTGAACTCCAAAGAGGTAAAATGACTTTCCCAAGGCTTATATGGCTGAGGCAAGATCTGAACCCAGGACTTCCTGTCTCTAAGTCTAGTACCAAAAATCATTACACCAGAGGTGTCAAACTCTCTGCCTCAATCCTCCTGCAAAATTCCTGAACGCAGCCACATCAGATTAAAATGTAATTGGAAAATATTTAACAAAAAACATATAACACAACATAGATAATGTTAATTTGTGGCGTTTTAAGTCACAACACAGCTTGCAAGGTTACGTATGTTCAGGTTAGTGGCCTCCTTTTCTAAATGAGTTTGACACCAGTCGGCTACAGCATCTTGCTACCTTGTTTCTGCACACGGGACCTCTTTGAGCCTCGGCTTCCTCATCTGTCAAGTGGGATACTAGTGTCTGCACTGTCGACATTACGGGGTTGCTAGGAGGGAGAGAGCTTTGTAAATCCTAAAGCACTGGACACTTTTCTCAAATTTATACAAAGTGATTTCTGAAGTTTCTTTTGCTGCTCAATGTCTCCCTCTGGTGTCCGTTTTGTGATGACAGCCCTTAACTGAATTCCCCAGACTTCCATCTCTCCAGCTAAATAAGCTGTTGACTGTTGACTCTAACCCACCTTCCTCATCACTATTTAGATGTGAATTCCTCCAAGAACATGGAAAGGGTAGGTCAGCCAGCCCCTAGATTCTAAGAAAAGGAATGGAATAAGCATATATGTAGCACCTACTGTGTGCTAGGCCTAGGGCCAAGGGCTTTCCAGACATCTTGTTTGAACCTCACAACAACCCTGGGAGGCAGGCGCTATAATATTAATTCCCATTTTATAGTTGAGGAAACTGAGGCAAATAGCAGTTAAGTGACTTGCCCAGGGTCACACAGCTAGTAAGGGTCTGAGGCTGGATTTGAAAGGAGGTTTTCCCGACTCTAGGCCCAGCACTTGACCCACCCTACTGCCAGCGACCTCTTTTCTTGTTAAATAGCTCTTAGTGTCTTATAGTGATTTGTCACAGAGGCAGCATGGCCTGGTTGAGAGAGAACCACCTTTGGAGTCATGAAGACTTGGGTTCAACTACCATCTGTGACAGACCAAGTGGCTGTGTGACCTTAGACAAGTCACTTAACTCTTAAGCCCTCCTAGATTGTAAATGGCGCGACAGATGCTGATCTGTGTTGGTAGAGGGAGTTTCCTTCACCAATGAAATCAGAGGTCGGGATTTTTTTTTTAAGATTTGGTGTTGTTGTTCAGCTGTGTCCAGCTATTCATGAGTCCATGGACCATGCTGTCCATGGGATTTTCTGGGCAAGGATACTGGAGTAGTTTAGCATTTCTTTCTCCAGTGGATTAAGGTAAACAGAGATAAAAATGACTTGCCCAGGGTCACACAGCTAGTAAGGGTCTGAGTCTAAATTTGAATTCAGGTCTTTCTGACTCCAGGCCCAGTGCTCTATCCATTGAGGCTTCCATTGATACCTGCTTCCTTATCAGGACAGTGGTGGAAAAAGCATTGGATTGAGTCTAGCTCTGCTTCTGCTGCTCACTTGGTGCTGAAGTCCTAAGCCTCCTTTGAGATTGCCTCTTTATATCCATATCGCTATTTTCTTGTAAATAGTCACAATAATAAGGACCCTTTCAGCTTACAGCGTTCAGAGTTCTCTGAACAGAGAAGGACCAGGGTATATTTTAACGAGACCCAATTTGGAGTCAGAGAATCGGGGTTTGAGCCTTGTCTCTGCCCCAACCCTCTACGTCACTCCTTGTTCTCATTTTCCTCATCTGTGAAAGGAGAGATTTGGGCCCGATGATCCCTCTGCTCCTTTTCATGTCTGAAGTGATGATCCTCAACCATTCCTTTCGCCTGACAATCTCCTGACCAGCGTCTCAGGCACCATACTCGGAGGAAGAAAAACTAAGAATCAGAACAAAGCCTAATGTCATCCTGGGGCCTCAGACCACAGGAAGGGCACAGAGCTAATCAGCTACATGATGCCCATGAGTGATCTTCTCTGGGCATGCCTTATCTTCCACCATTCAGGGATTCTGTCTCATAAATCGTGCATCACCATCTGCCAAGCTTTGACCCGTCGCTATAATGCTTTTGATTTGTGATGCTACAAAATAACGGAGAATGGAATCTTCTAGTGTTCAAAATACGTACATTTACAAAAAAAAATTATATTTAAAGCATCCTTCATTGGGTTTCCACACATGTTCATATACTGCACTGCCTAGGTGACTGAGTACCTCGCCAAGCCCAAATCATACCGCCGATTTCAACCAGTTGTCACTTCATAGAACTTAATAAAAACTGTGTTCCTGAATCCTAACTGAAGCCAGGCGGTGCAATGGATGGAGCACTGGCCCTGGAGTCAGAAAGATTCATCTTCCTGAGTTCAAATCTGGCCTCAGACATGTCTTAGATGTGTGACCCTGGGCATGTCACTTAACCCTGTTTGTCTCAGTTTCTTCATCTGTCAAATGAGCTGGAGAAGGAAATGGCAAACTGCTCTAGTGTCTTTGCCAAGAAAACCCCAAATGGGGTCAGGAAGAGTCATATGTGACTGAAATGACTGACAACAACACACAGCTATTAAGTCTCTTAGTTTAGATGTGAGCTCGGGTCTTCTAGCATTTGTATAGTACTTTAGTATTTACAAAACACTTCACAAATAATATCCCATTTGATCCTGGCAACAACCCTGGGAGGTAAGTGCCATGACGATCCCCATTTTAAAGATAAGGAAACTGAAGCAAACAGAGGTTAAGTGACTTGCCCAGGGTCACGTAGTTACTAAATGCTTGAGGCTGGATCTAAACTCAGGTCTAGCTGACTCTAGGCTCCCTGCTTCACATATATGTAATGGTCGCTGTGTCACAGACCACGTGTGAGGGTGGGCTTGTGCTGTGGCCTCTTCTGATGACAGGATCAGTAAAGAAGACTGTGTCTGCCCACAAAATGAAAAAGAAAATAAAAGAACTACTGAGCCTATGCCCTGGCCAAATAGGGCCTGCCCTCGAGGAGTTTATACTCTATTTAGCAAATGAATGAGATATGTTGTGGATTCTCCATAAAGGGCTTGTTTCTACCAGAGTGACGTGGTCAGAACTGTGCTTCAGAATTTCACTGTTATCAGCCAGTCTCTCAGGTGGCTTTGTCAGGATGATGGAAGTATAATACACTTGCGTTGCACTGGGGGTTCTCCTTCTCTGTAGGAAAATACTGACTTTTCTTTAAAAAAATTATTTTCAGATTTGAATTTGCAACGGAAACATATGAAACACTGAACATTGAAAATGCCCTGTACAACGGTCGAAAATATCTCTTCGTAAACTCAAAGACATACTTCAATTTAGCAGTTGATGAAAAAGGCCTTTGGATTATCTATGCTTCAAGTTTGGATGAGTCCAGTATCTTTGTGGCCCAGCTAGAGGAAAGTACCTTCTCAGTCATGCAGCACATCAACACCACGTACCCCAAATCCAAAGCGGGCAATGCCTTTGTTGCCTGTGGCATCCTCTATGTCACCGACACCAAAGACATGAAGATAACCTTTGCTTACGATTTGTTAAAAGGGAGACAGATCAATGTGAGCTTTGACCTAAGAACTTCACAGTCTGTTCTTGCCATGTTAGCTTACAGTTGGAGAGATCAGCATCTATATACCTGGGAAGATGGCGAGTTAATGCTATATCCTGTTCAGTTTTTGTCAGCCATGCGAAACAAGTGATGATTCTTTCAGAGTGGCCCAGGATCCCTTCGCCCCTCAGTAAATTTTAACTTCGATATGAAATATTTCCACCCCATCCTAAAATGTGTCATCTAGGGTAGCTGGGTGAATAGAAAATAATCCAGTGATTTATACATATGTATGTATAACAAAAATCTAGCAATATATAAATATGTGGTAAGAGTTTAATAATCACTTGTAGATTGATTGATTTCCCAAATAATCATAGTTTATATAGAGATGGCTACACTCTTTATATATAAGCTACAATGCTTGGTTGACTGGGAAATCAATCAATGAACAATTATTAAACTCTTACTATATGCCGGGTACTATAAACTTTAGGGATACGAGGACAACAGTGGAATAGTGCCTGCCCTCAAGGAGATTATATTCTATTTAGCAAATGAATCAATCTCCTTTAAAATTTGATTCCTTAGTGGTGAAACTTTGGACTAAGTCAAAAGACCAAGATCATAGTCCCAGGTCTGACTCTTAACTCTCTCTGTGATCTTGGACAGAATACCTCACCATTGTGACCCTCAGTTTCTTCATCTTATCCACTGAGGGGGTTGGACTAGGTGGTTTCTATGTAGGGTCCCTTCCAGCTCTGACAGTCTATGATTTGATTAAGATTTCACATGAATTAATGAAACTGCTTGCTTGAGTAATGAATTCTCAAGTACCTGGTTAGGAACTGGTTACCTTCGGAACTTGTCTTAACTCTTTGAGGCTCCCAAAGTCCATCATGGAGCTGATTTAGTATTCTATGTGGAATTTGTGCAAGTGGGGGAGAAACCAAATCAACTATACTTTTCTGTCATGCTTAATTTACTCACCTCCATGAATAGCAGAAACCCAGAAGAAATTATATTTGCTCCTTGTTCAGCGGTCAGTTCAACAGATAGATGTTTCTAGGTTTCTACCAATTTGAGGATCCTGTAGGTTTGTGGTAGCAAATCATTATGACTGAGGCTTTGGGTCATTCAGTTCTATGGTTGTATCGCTAGGTCTATCCTGAGAGTTTCTAAAATGCGACCCTAGTGAGCTGAAATCTGGTTCAGTGTACACATGAAAGCACTTTTGTATCCATCAGAAGAAAGGTATTCTGTATTATGAGTAAGCCTAATTCTCTGACTTATTAATCAGCCTGGGATTTCATAAACCTAAAGAGGAGAGCCCTCTGAAGGTTTCATGGTATAATTTTTTTGATGTTTTTTGGGGGGTGGGAGTGGGGCTTGGAGGGAGATAAGGGAGAGGGCAGAATAGGTTAAAAAGCGTTTGCCTTCCCCTACAACAAGAGTGGTCAGCGGAGGTGGTTTTCTCCCTTTTTCAACTTGGAAAGATATAGTGCTGTGCCCCCCAGAGATGAGAAAAAATAAGTAAACTAAAGAGCATTGCCATTATCTCTATCTTCTGCTATTCAGATAGATGTTCTCTAGATCTGCACTGTAATATACCCAAAGGGAGGAAAAAGATGACTTCAAATCAACATAATTTCATTACATTTCTTGGCATCGAGACATCTGAACTTCATTTGTTCCAACATTCTGGCCAGAACTCAAGCTCTGAATAATTGGAATACCCTACGTTTTAGGTGACTTAAAGCTAGCTAAGTCATGTTCCTTTGCCCAGACCCAACCCCCAAGCAACCCGTTGATTCTCGTAAAAGCCAGCCAGATCAGTTATGAGTGATGCAACATTCAGTTGCATCGGCTGATTTTTTTTTTCTTTACAATCACTTGGGTTGATGTCGTGCTGACACAGCTTAAAGTCATTCTTTTCAACAGCATGTTGTGTAACCTTGAACAATGCTGTCCTGTGTCCAAGGTCACTGTATCTAGTATTTAAATTTTCATATCATGGTATTTTTCTCAGTTTCACTTCCAGTTAACATTGGTGTTATTTTCAAATATTTTAAGAGATTCCTTGTTAAAATTCTTGTGTGGAGACATGAATCCTGTATGTTACTGGGCAGTTATTTCTGTTTTAATACAGATGACATATAAATCAAAGGAATGAGTTAATGAACACAAATTCAATTCTGGAAAAAAAAAGAAGGTACTAGATTCTATTTCTCAAATATGAATGATCTTTCAATCCAACAAGTATTTAGCTTATTAAGTACTTGCTCTACACGAGGCAGTGGATATGAATGACCAAACCTAAAGCCCACTCTTATTCTCAAGGGGTTTGTGTTCTACTGGGACAATAAAACACATATGCAAATGATATTGTTACATGATCATTTGAGACAAAGGGAAAAAACCACAATGAGGCTTCCAGTAGAGGCTTCCAACGTGTGAACTAAGTGCTGAAAGTAATAGGATCCTAAGAAACAGATCAGAAAGGAGTGCACTCTAAGCATGAGGAGGCAGAAAATGTTCAGGGAACAACAAATAGGACAGTATTGTCCCCTTAGCTGTGGATGAAGTATCTGCATTCCTTTCTGTACAGTTCATCACTTGAGACTAGAGTTCTGTTGACTCAGTTGATTAATGATACCTTTTCCCCCTGTGACAAAGTAATGAGGTCAATTGAGTCTGACCATGGCTGAAAAGTAAGAGTGGATCATTTTATAATCTGGTTGACTAAGAAAGCTTATATTTTCATTCATATATGTTCTTGTTTTCCCGCATTGGCTATAAATCCTTAGGTTTCCTTTTAAGGAAAAAAAAAGAAATAAGCAGTCTAATTTTGAAAATTCAAGGAAGAACTTTAATGTTGTTTCAAATGATTTCCATCATTCCGACCTTTTCTGTGGATCACTTTGGAAGCCCAGTGAAGTCCATGGATCCCTTCTTAAAATACTGTTTTAAGTACATTTTAAAAATACCTAATATTACAAAGAAAACCAGTTATACTGAAATTCGGTTATTAAAATATTTTTAAAAGCAATCTCACAGACACACACCCCTTAAAAACCCTTGGCTTAGAGATCTTATTAGTTTTAAGACATCTGAAATTTATGAGTTTCTTGGAACAGTAGAACCAAGCCAAAGAATTCCCCAGTACTGGATTAATCTAAAGCAGATAGTGTCACATTTAAAAATAAATAAAACATTCCCTCAACACCTAAAAATTATATCAAGTTCAATCTTCAAAAGCCATTTTTCTTTATACATGGAAAGCCTCCTACTCAAGAAAGGTGGCTCTGCTATCTACTTAATCCACTGAGTACCAGGTGGTTATAGCTACAAAGAGTTTCTGGGCCCAAACAACTCATGGAGGAGGTTATATGTATATATACCACAACCACCTGCAATCTTCTGACCTTCATAAAAAATGTCCGGGGAGGAGGGTAATCCAGGAACTAAGGCTACAAGTGAGACATGCTGATCCTTTAAGAGTTAGTTGTCACTTTGCTATCATTTGCTGGGTTAACTTCACTAAGTCTGTTTTGGCTGTATTTCTGTGATGACAGAATATCCAAGTGAAAAGTGATTGATGGGATTCTCACTTCTCGGCCAGATGTCTCCCTCCTGTGTATCATGCAAAGCCATAGACTTCCATCTGTGATCAAGGATTATGCATGGCAAGATGAGTAATGGTGAATGGGTTGTTTTGGCTGGATTTCATGTTAACATTAACCAAATTATTTAATAAAATGCTGATGGATGGGCACAGCGTTATTTTAAGATAAGCGTTTGTTGTTTTTGCCTTCTGACCTTTTAACATATAACTTTCAGAAAAAAAAGAAACTCATTTCCTACCACGGTGTTTTGAATAATGGTGTAAGTTCATTGTTCTTTATAAGATCCTAGATTTAGAGCTGAAAAGGACCTAAGACACCACCCAGTCCCATCTCCTCGTTTTACAGATAAGAAGGCTGAGGCCCAGAAAAGTGAAGACCTGCCAGGCTCACGCAACTGGGAATTGACTGAGGTGGGATTTGAACCCCTCATCCTGACTCCCCATCCATTCGCTACACTATAGTGGTTCTAAATGAGTCCATAAAAACTATCATCCCTTCTAAGTTAGAAAGCTTTGTTACATAAAGTGTGTTTCCTGTGGCCCCAAAGGAGAAAAACACAAACACTGCAGAGGACTATCTCTACCCAGTATAAAATAAAGGGCAAAGCTGGCAACCAATCAGTGTAGACAGCCACCATTTAGGCCACCAGATTACTCTATCTGGCCAATTGTTACCTAATTGATCAATTTTATTGGGATGATAAAATCAAAGACTTAGACTAGGAAGAGACCCTTAGAGGTCACATAGTCCAACCATTTCATTTTACAAATGAAGAAACTGAGACCAACAGAGGGTGTGGCTCACCGAGGTAACACATACAAGTAGCAGAGAGTTAATTGGATCATGGGGGCAACTGAAACAACTGGTCTCCTCACCACAAAAACAAAAAAAATCTGTCTCTCCACCTGTACAAGGCATCTAAAGGGGCATTGAGGATGAAGAAACAAAATGAAGAAAATGGTCCCATAGAGGTGCTATGATTTACTATATGTCTCCCCACTATCCCACCTGACAAACTCCT
Organism: Trichosurus vulpecula; assembly: GCF_011100635.1. NCBI lineage: Eukaryota > Metazoa > Chordata > Mammalia > Diprotodontia > Phalangeridae > Trichosurus > Trichosurus vulpecula. The sequence goes on along the minus strand of NC_050580.1, from coordinate 168,231,523 downwards.
TATTATGCCACAGTCAAGCCCTGCTAATGTCATTTGTATTTATAATATTTTAAAATGTCAAAAAAAAGTGGCAAAGAAAGCAAATGGATGGAATGAATGATCCTTTGGTTAAGTTTGACCATTCCCACATTACTCATCCCACTGTTTATTTTAAGAATATTCAACATCGCTACAGAGAAAAAAACAATCTGTTATGACCCTCCTCCAGGACAGGAACAATTTAATAATAGGCGGGTGAAATCCAAAAGTGACAGCATTGGTTTCCAAAAACCAGTTTGCCTGGAGTCTCCTTGGTGTAGTAACCCACTTGTCTCTGAATTTTGGCCACATCCTAATGTTTCTTCCTTAGTCTCTGAACTCTGAATCACAGAACTGAAAAAACCTAGTCCAATTTAATTTTACAGATGAGGAAACTCAAGTCTAAGTCAGGTGACTTGGACAAGGGCAAACTAGAACTCGGGTCTCCTAACTTCCAGCTTCCTTCAACCGTAACACCCTACTTCTCCTAAGTTTCCCCTTTTATCACCAACCTCCTCCTTCTAGGTGCAAACTCATAAGTGGGAACTCACTGCTTGAGAAGACAGCAAAAAGGAAATTCTAGTAAAATCAGGAAGTCTTTTTCCAAGTAACTAGTAGTAACTAGCAGGCAGGGAAATTTAGGAGACAAATCCTCAAATCTGAAGCTCTCTTTTTACCTACAGCAGCTTATGTTTGGCAATTTGCAGTCCTGTTTATTATCTATTTGGCATAAATTCAGTTCAGTCAATGAAAAGTCTTAAATAATGCCCATAGGAATCGAAAGTGTGCTATTTAAAAATCTGAGGCCTTATCAACAGAATTAGCTCACCAATGTCATAAGAGACATGAATTGATTGTATAAGTGCCTCCTTCTCTGTTACTTTTAAAGCGTTTGACAGGCCTCATCCTATTGTAGCAAATACCTTTACAAAGAATCATTCTGCACAATTATTTTCATGTCTCTGTGGATTTCCTAAAAACAATCCTTTGTAAATTCAGTTACAGTAAATTGTAGAGATCAAATAATCTTGTACATTAAGATCTGATAAACTCATCTATTTGATCCTAAGCTCTTTGTGATCATGTCTTCCCCATATTTATACTCCCTACACAACTTAGCATAGAGCACTACCCGTGGTTGGAAATACATAAATATTTACTGAATCAATATTTAACAGTATGTAAGAAAATATTTGATAGTGCACCTCTTGAGAGGCACAGCAGAAGCAACAATTATCCTTTAAGTCATCTCAATCCTTCCTACACAAACATCCCAGGGTTGTATTGGTAAATGTTTAACTACCAGCTCTCCGGGGTGAAAAAAGTGTTCATAATACACTTTTAAGTTTAGTCTGCATTTTTAACATTTTCTTAATCACTTTCTAGGGGTAGCTAAGTGGCACGGTAGAGTGCCAGATCTGGAGTCAGGAAGCTTCATCTTCCTGAGTTCCAATCTGGCCTCAGACACTTACTAGTTGTGTGACCCTGGACAAGTCACTTAACCCTGTTTGCCTCAGTTTCTTCATCTGTAAAATAAGCTAGAGAAGGAAATGGCAAACCACTCCAGTATCTTTGCCAAGAAAACCCCAAATAGACTCACAAAGTAGGACATGACTGAACAACCACCATTTTCTTAAGTCAAAACAATCAATAAAAAACAAGACCGATTTGTCATTTCTCAGGTGTATACACTGAATTACACTTATTATACACTGAAGCTTTCAACACATCTCTGCAACCACCTAAATAAAACAACCTTTTAACACCCCACTAACACACCATCTCTCTCATTAGATTGGGAGCTCCTTGACAGTAGGTACCGTTTTTTTTTCCCTTTCTTTGGATCTCTCCTTGGCTAAATAGAGTCCATGGCAGGGAAGGTGTTCAAGGAATGCTTCTCAATCGATTGACCATTTGAAAAGATTGAAGACAGAAGAGGAAAGGGTAAGGGTGGTATATACTTCCCTTCTTCTCTACTAAATTCAGAACATTTCTTACTGATTCAGGAGAATCAGCTCATCAAAGCTGCTCCATCTCTTAGGTCCTAGAGATGGGGAATTTGACTATTAGCAATGCGTTCACTTAAAAAATTTTAGGTATCTTTTGCCTTTATATGCATTCATTCATTTCTGACTATAATCACTCCCTCACTCTTACAACAAATAATAAAAAACATTCAGCAAAACTAAGCAACTCATCGAGAATCTGACAGTAAATGCAACGTCCCACACTCAAGTCTCTCACCTCTATAACGGGAAGGGGTATATTTTCTCATCTCTTCTCAGGAGCCAAGATTAATCAATATAATTACATTGTATTCAGTTTCACTTTTCCCCATCCATTTCCTTTTTGTAGTCGATGTGTATGTAGTTTCCCTGGTTGTTTAATTCACTCTGCATCAACTTATACGACTTCCCGTGTTTTTTTGAATTCTTCCCAATCATTGTTTTTCATGACGCAACACACCATTTAGGTATCAGAATTTGTTTGGCCACTTCGCAGTCAAGAGGCATTTACTTTGTTTCCAGTTCTGTCACCACAAAAAGTCTCATTATCAATACTTTGGTGTATAGCAACAAGTCCTGGATCTGTAATTTCATTTTTATAAGGAACTCCCAGATAAGGAAATGCCTTTCTCTACAAAGCATAGTTTTAGTGAGTTGCTTGGGGCACTGAAAGAATAACTTAAAAGGTCAACAGGGCTATTAGCCACGTTTTGCTGGCTTTGTGGCCAAACCTCTATTGACTATGCCATATTGCCTTTCTGCTTTACTGTCTTTGACTTCCTTGCAGTATATGCCTAGCAGGAAGAGATGTGTCAAAGGGCAGGGACTTTTTAGCTACTTAATCCCAAAGTGATTTCCAAAATGGTTGAACCAATCCCCATAAACCCTCCAACATTTACTATTCCCATTTTTTTGGTTACCATTGTCTATTTACTGGGTGTGAGATGAAACCTCAGAGTTGTTTTGGAAACAATCTTTTATATGGTTGTTCATAGTTTTACAATGTTTTTGAGAACTGTTTACTCATTCTTTGACTACTTGTCTATTGGGAAATAGCTCTTGGTCTTACATATTACCTATATATCTTAGATATCAGGTTCTCATCAGAGATAAAGTATCTCCTTGGTATTTGTTTTAACACAATTTTAGCAAAACAGTTTGGAGTTCCTTCCTTGTTAAGATTCTCCCCAAACTCATGAGTGGGTCCTGGGGAGATCATCTTCTACATTCAATTCTGTTTCAAACTGGCAAGGACAAGATGCACTCCACAGTTTGGGTTTGATAGCTTAAGCGAACTACTAATTCTTTCCATCATTATTAAATGTCTATATTTACCCAAATTTTAATGATATCCAGCAGTTCTAAAACTGCTTTTCCTTAATGGTTAAAATAATTGAGCTGAGCAGGCAGATCTGGGTGTTATCTTAGATGTACCTTGTTTTCTTAATATTTCTTGGACCCAAGACTTAACTAGAGCAGCAAGAGCCAGATAAGAAAGGATCTCCCGAGGAAGCTTTAGACTAGATAAATCCTGACAAGAAAAAGTTGTAGTATATGACAGTGATGGAATACTATTGTGCTGTAAGAAATGACAAGCAGGATAGTTTCAGGAAAACCAGCAGCGTCGTATGTGAAATGATACAAAATGAAGTGAGCAGAACCAGAACACTGTACACAGTAGCAGCAATATTATAAGGATGACCAAAACCACAGAGACGTAGCTACTCTGATAAACACAATGATCCAAGACAATTCCAAAGAACTCATAATGGAAAAACACTATCTACCTCCAGAGAGAGAACCAATAAACTCTGCATGCAGATTGAAGCATTTTACTTTGTTTTCTTTGTAACATGGCCAATATGGAAATATGTTTTGCATGACTTCACATGTCCAATGTCAATATGTGGTTTTCTAAGTCAATATGAAGCCACAGGGCTCCTTTTGAACAGTTTAGTGGTACCTGTTGCTACTGGAGTTTGACACAACTGTTGTAGAACACTCCTAGGATAAAGTAGAGGGCAGAAAAAGCTGAACAGGAGGATAGAATTGGGAAGTTGATTGGCTTTTTTCAGATTTTCCTTGATTAGCTCTCGTGTGGTTTCATTCTTTCGTTAGAATTGGCAGAAATTCTCCAGTTACTCTGGACCCATATTAAAAAATAAAAACCTTATTCCATAGCCACATTCTAAAAATCTGATTGATAATTCAGACTACCACTCCCTTCTATTTCTATAAATTGGGTTGGTGATAATTTTATCTTCTAAAAATGTTGAGAATGAAAAAGATGGGATTTTGAAAATAAAGTGCGCTATTGAAGTTACAAATACCTTCTTCCTTGAAATTGTCAAAGACCTATTTTCAACACTTTGTTGTTTCTGTTTTCAACTTAACATGCAAGAAGATCCCCAGTCTCTCTCTTTTGCCTTTTTTCTAAGTACTATTGGGTATGAATTTCCCCAAGGTTAAAACCCCAGAGGTTTTAAGCAAAGGATTAAAAAGAGATGGGATTGGCCACCTCTAAAATCAGTTTCTTTTAAACCCAAGAAGTAGGTTTCAGTGACTACTTTTGGGTCAAATGTCCATGGTTACTTGGAGATAAAAGCAATCTCATTTTCTTTCAAATGTTTGAAACTGTTCTCCCACTGATATCAGGCACCTAAAACAGTATCCACACAGCAGACTTCTCACTTGTTAAGCCTACTAGCAGTGGATACTAAAGGAAACTAATGAGCTCAGCCTTTATTCATTTGAGGCTCAAGAAAAATGAAAAGTTGTCCCAGGTTTTCAAAGTAGCTATAGGCAAAGGGTGGTAAAACTGGTCTGCTTGAATTTAACAAACTTACCAAGGTGAAATTTTAACAAACAACATTTATTTTTCTTTTACATATGTATTTCACAGCCTGTACTTCACATAGCTTTCAAAGGAAGGTGCTGCTATGCCATTGTATTTTACTACTATTGAACAAGCATTGACATTCTCATTAACGTAGTAAGACAATTTGCTGGTTAACATTTAAATACACAGACACCAGTGCCAATATCTCAAGAACATTTTTGGTCATAACCAAGGAATTACATCAAAATATGACAACATTTGCAAATATATTACAAGCAAATAATATTTAACTCTGCATAGTTTATACAATATGTGGTGGTAATAAATAATATCACCAGTCTCATCAACTATTTGTTAACTGGCCACAAAAAAGCCCAACATTCATTCAATGTGTGGCATTGTACGCTCTATTGGTGTGATTTTAATATAGCTTTAAAAGTGGTGTCTTTTTTTTCTTGGATACAAGAAAAAAGTACTAAACTGGACTAAGAAAACAAGTTTTGGTTCACTTACAAATATTCCATGTTCACATGTTACATTCCTAATGTGAAGGCAAGTATTTAAATAGAAAATCTAGCAGTCAAAAAAATGTGAATGTATGAACTGGAAAGAAAACATTGCGTTTAAGTTTGAGTTTATGTGCAGGTTACAGTACTAACCCAGTAGAAACACTAACAGGAAAAAAACTTCAGCAGAAAAGAACAGATGGGTCTCTCTCTGCAGTACACGGGTTTACTCTGTTCCATACTTCAATGATTGTTTTTTGTTTTTTGTCTGGTGACCTGGAACTCCTAACACCTTCATTAACAAGATCCTATCCTTCATTACAACAAATAAGAAAACTGCAGGCATGCTTTCAATCAGTGGCAAGCACTGGAAGAGAAACCTGAATCAGCATCAGTGTTTTAGGATTTCATTTTCTCACAGTGCTTTTCACCACTGTGGCCTGTTACTATCTAATTGCTTTCTGAATCAGGTTGCTAAATGCCATAGAGAATGCTAATCCTTCACTACACTAAGTATAATTTTTCAATACATTAAGTCATTACAATACAGTGCATGCACAGCCATCCTACCTGCCTATAGTCAAAGGCAGGCAATGCTCAAAATAAGTCAGCTGCTTTAATCAAATTTGATGTGAACAAAGATTTGCAGAATTTTGTACTGTTTTCAATTTGTCAAAAACAGCTCAGAAAGCACAATTAGTTAGTTCTCTTACTGGATACTACTGCAGCTTTGTTAAAAATTGAAAGGTGTATATATAAAAATAATGCCCAGAACCTTAAGTTTACAGAATGTCAAAAATGCTATTGGGGATGTTAAAAGCACTGGGTAAAACCCTCATCTTCAGTGTGCCATCTGCTCCACAGGAGAAGAGTCGATTGCCCGGAACTATTTCAATCTTCATGACTCCAGCCCCAATATTTCTGAATATGGATTGTTTCGCATGTTCATTTTTAAATGAATGAATTAAGCCATGGCCTGTCAATCTCCACACCTATTTGAAAAGAGGGCATCATAAAGTTAGCTGAAGAAACTTTCAGTTATTAAGAATCTAATTTAATTAAAAAATGAAAAATTAGAGACTGTTAATGTTGTTCTAATCAAGGTTCCCTTCCCCACTTTCCCAACTGTTCCAATTCAACTTCCACATTCCCACATGGTACAGCCTCTCTAACACTGACACGCGTCTTTCCCAAATTTACTTAGCAACAACTTCAAGTCTCAATAACAATCCTATGAAGCTTAAGATCCTTCACTCACACTTAAGATTACACAGAAATTATTCAATCATTGTTTTCAGTTCAAAGATCGTCCCACTTGATTTATTCTTAGACAGTCTATCTCTTCTGACAATGTAAGATATAGATAAGCTAAAGAAAACATTTCAGACGGAAGACAGAACATGACCAATCAATCGATGCATGTTTAGTACAAGCCTACAATGTGCCAGGGGCTATGTATGAGCAAAGGAATAAGCATGGAGTGTGTGAAGGAGGTCAGTTGGAATCGACCAGGGCCACCTTCCAATAACCACCAAGCTGCCACTGCTCTTCACTGGTCTCCCACTCTCTGTGCTATGGCAGCAGTGGTAGGAGCAGAAGTATGGCTGAGTTGCTCTTATGCTCTGACCTTAGAGGCCAAGGCAAGGTCAGTAGCATCCACTACTTGGGAGAAAGGTTGCCTAGTTCTCTCTGTCCCTTAATGGCAAATGCCACAGCCTCGGGCAAGGACAAAAAAATGACAAATTGCCAAACAACTCTTATTTTCCCAGAGCAACTGATACATGTTTGTTTGTTTGTTTGTGGGGTGGGGTGGGGATGTGTGTGAAAGGGACCTTCTGACTATTGTCTGCCTCTTAAGATGACAACATAGGCTCATCAACAGAGAGTCAGGAATAATTAAAGCAGCACCTACAAATATATCACTAAGGATAATAATTTATGTGTTATTAGGTGATTCTAAATCCTGAACAATCATGCAGAATTCTTAAAAGTTCACTAAATTGGTCTTGGCATGGATGATGGGCCCTACCAAAACCAATTAGGATCATGTCGTCAGTCGGTCTCCACTTCCCTGATTTTTACTCTGGAACTCTCTGGAACCATAGTTCTATTCAGTGACATACTGAGATATGATATAGGGAGAGAAAGTGAGAGGTCACACACAATAGGTTAAGGCATTCATAAGAATCAAGTAGGCCAAAGAGAAAGTCTAGAGAGGTCAGCTAAGGCAGGGATAAGAAATCCAGAGGAAAATGAAGAACAAATGGTCAGGGACTCAGGAAAGAGATGGGGCATGAAGAGTATAATAAGCCAAAAGCACGAGCAGCAAAAGCTGAGTTTGCTCTGAGGTAAAAGGCTTTGTGAGTGAAGGGTTCCTTAAATATAGCTCCTGCTCAGGACCAAAACTAGTCTCCAAGCACCAGCAGGCCCAGCTGGAATGACAGGGTCTCATAGTGTCAGGCAACTCCTCCTGACCCTGGGCTTCCCTCCCCCAACCTCTACTGAAAGAGTTCTTTAAGAAAATCTGCCCACAAATAGTTGGGATGTTGAACCAACTCACACACACTGATCTGGAAAGTACAAACATACATTTAACAGGTGAAATCAGTCATACTGGTACCAAATAGACATTCAAGCATCTTTTTAAAATGACTAACCTGTGGGACACAGTTAAGAGGCATACTTGCCAATAATCTAAAGGAAACTAATTTTGCAACTTAAACATTTTAAACATATGGCCACAGATCAGTGTTTTCTGCAGCAAGTCGCCACATTTTGAAAGCATTTTTCCCCAGACTATGTCCAGCATTACATAATCTAATGATTTGTGTTTTCTAAATTATTAATAATAGTTCAAAATTATATATCATTTCAAGGGTTAAAAAACACTTCCCAAGCATTATCTTCTTTGATTTCAACAGTGAACCTGAACCACATGGAATTACCTTTATGTTCCCCTCTGCTGATCCTGTAGTAAAATATTCCTCACAGGGGTCCAGAGCCATAGCCTTAATAGCTGAGTCATGGGCTTGGAATGTATGAATTATCTGTCTCTGCCGGATGTCAAATATACAGACCCATCCTTTCCTGCCTCCAGAGATTAAAAGTTGCTGCTTAGGAGCATACTGAAGCACTGTGGCACCATGCTCATGGCAGGTAAAGCCTAAGGAAGAATGTAAAGAAATGTTTCAGACATTAACATTTCTACTGTGGTAAATTTGATGAACCTTAATATCTATTTTTAATATTTTGCAGAAGCTACTGAATCTTTTTTTTCAATTCAGAAGCATATGTTTTTTAAATAAATTGTTATTTTTTTAAATAAGAAAAATTAAAGAAGAAAAATAGGATGCTGTGAAATGTTAGGAAAAGCAAAAGATATTTTAACGCCCAAAGTACAAACTGAAGAAAAATCTGGAGGCAGCAGATGTTTCAAAGATGGGGGAAAAGACACCAAAGAGAAAAAGACCTTCTCAATTCTGAACTACTGCCTCAGATATACCCTCTGTCAATTTCAAAACAACCAGTTCTAAGCAATGGATCTTGGCCTTTTTCAGAAATAGTAGCAGATCTAGAATGAACTGACACCTGGCAAAGACGAAACAGGTGAGAAAGTGAACACAGTTGAACTCCCTGGCATCTCCAGAAAGAGCAAGGGAGAGACTGTAAGGATCAATTAAGATATAAGCAAGTCATCCATCCCACCTTGTGTAGACATCTCCTTGTAAGGGAAATGAGAAAAGGCCATCTTTCATTATAAATGAAATTGTAAGATATAAATTGCAACAAAAGAAAGGCTCTCCTTGGAGGGTCAAATAATGGAGCCGGTTGGCTTCCATCACTTAACCAAAGAAACCTAAGGTCATGGGACACTTGGTCTTCTTTTCTTGCAATACTCATGAGGAGCATAAGCAAAGAGACCACCATAAAGATTACTGAATCTGACTCACAAACATCTGCAAACTAAGTTAATGTACACCTAAAAAGCTGGTGATTTCAATGTAAAGGTAAACATACAGGAAGACAGCAAAAATATGTTGGAAAACATATTTCAGAATTAAGAAACAAACAAACATTAAAGGCTGAAGGCTTATACGACTATACAGAGGCCTCACACTTCTTTTATCCTATTCATGAATACTTTTTTCCAATAGGAGAGTTGGAAGACTGTAGAAATGGAAAATACGGAATATCATAAAAATGAAATTAAATATAACTTAATAAGTAGGAAATGACAAGTTACTGATGTGTGGATAATTTCTGAATCAGCCATCTGTGCTAACAAGCCATCAATTTAATAAAGCAAAGATCAAAATCAACATTAGATTAGAAGATAAACATGAGATTATAGGCGTGAGACTATCACAGATATTGGGTTTTTTTTTAATTGGATGTCACTTCTAGCAGTATGTTTATAATAAAACAAAGTTATAAAATGTTTTTGAAAATTATAAAAGTGGTAAACTAAATGTATTATATTTTGAAGCCACTGAGTGAAATGTGGGCTCACACCACTCTACATATAATCTCCATTCCATCAACTAAAATATACCTAATAGTGACAAACAATTCAATTTATCTGGCACTGAGGTTTTTTTTTTATTTTTCTCATAACAATGCTATGGCACAGTGTAAGTACAATTATCTTTTTTTTAAAAAAAAAAAAAAAGAAAAGAAACTGAGGACTGGTCACTTGCTCACACTCACATCTCTAGCTTTGACACAGGATTTTAAATCAGGTCTCCAGACTCCAAGTCCACTACTCCATACTAATTCTTACTCTATTAAAGGTCTACTTTTCCGTATTTATTGATGAGCACAAAACTAAAATACCTCATTTTAGGCAGTTTGATTTTCTATGGCAATACCTATGTACCACAACAAGGCAGGAATTTTAAAAAGTCCCTACTAGTTTCAGTTTTTCGGTCATGCAATGTAAACATACCTATGAACATACTTCCCAACTTGATTCCCTAATCAAAATTCAAATGAAGAAAGTACTTTTCAGTATATCATTAAAGCTCAAGTCTTAATTCACTTACCATGAATGAGACTGTTTGCAGGTGATATCAGTGTATCCCAGAGGCATACATTTCTTGTAAAAACAAACAAAAACATAAGCACCACCATGGGCAAATACTGTCTTAAAAAATATCCTCTTATTTGTAGAAGTTTCCAATGAAACATCTGAATTACTGAATTGTATTGACATCTATACATGGAATGTAGGTCACCCACTTTAAGTATCATGGTAACTGTAGTATTAACAGTAGCAAACGAAGTGTTTGTTGATGATAGGTCATTTTTTTCTTACAGGGAAAAATCTTTGTGATGAGACATTTCCCAAGAGGCGGTTATATTGTCACTGTAAGACAAGTCTTTTTTGTTGCTGATAATTACTCTAGTGGAGGGAAAGCCCTTCACCGAAGCAGACTATAAACTCATCTGTAACCTTTAGTTTCAGAAAGTTGTCCATGGTACTGAAAGGTATATAACTTGCCCACTTCCATACACCCTGTATGTGTCAGAGACAAGACTTGAGCCCAGGTCTTCCTAACCACAAGGCCAACCCTCCAAGAGCCTACCCCATACTGCCACTAAGATATGAAGATAGCTGTCACTATGTCTACTTTCCAATAAGAACTGCTTTTTATTAAACCCTACTTACTTCCTATTGTGTTTATGGAATGGGAGGGGGGAGGAGAGGAAGGAGGATGTGGAATGGTTGTCCAACATACCTGCTGTCATTGGACTGCCCAGATGTGGCAACTAGACTTGAAGAGGTAATAAATGCAAAGTCACTTGTGGTTTTACTGTGGCACTGCCAACTCTGAAGGAAACAACGTGATCTGTCTTAAATATATATCTAAAATATCACTTGATATCAAAATTCTTTAAAACAGAATATGTATACAGTTCTACTAGTAACACATCAATCACAGTGGCTACAACATCTTTTTTAAATTCATTATTACAGAAAGGAGAAAGTGGCATAAAGATAGATCACAGTATTTGAGAAATGTGCAACAATATGGCGACTAAAGGGGATCTGTAAGCATTTAAAAACCTAGGGCACGCTGGGGGGTTACTCTAGTCCAGTGTCACACACCACACAAACATTGACCAGTACATTCTTTCTCTCTTTTTGCACGCTTAAATGAAAACATGCTTGCCTTAAGTTATAAATGCTTTAATAGGATGCAAAGCATTATTAGTTAATCCTATGGTTAGACTGGTTTGGCCATTTATTATTATTTTGCTAAGATTCTGGGGGGAAATCCAGGTGCTTCTGAATTAATTTCTCCAAAAATGTATTTTCTCTCAAGCTGTCACAGGTTCCTTCATTCCTGCTGACTAATCAAGACCTATTCTATGCACCTGATAACTTCCCTGTCTAGTCCTCAAGGATGGATGGACATGTCCTATTGAGCCATTTTTATGATTGCTTATGCCTGGGGGAGCTTAGAGGCCTTAAAGAATCCTTCACTCTTAGCATTCATAAGGGATTTTACAAGTCATTTAGAGACCATCTTAGAGACTCAGTTATCTGTAATATCCTTGACATATGATTAAACACCTTCAAATACTTATCCTGACAGGGAATTCAGTACCTTACAAGGCAGCCCGTTCCCTTTTTTGATAATTTTAACTAATGGAATTCACTTATCCAACAAGCATTTGTCTTTACAGAACCGTGTGTGCTAGGCACAGGCATAAGGCACAGTCTAAAACTTCATGAAGTCTAGCCACCCAGGAAGGAGATAAGACATAAAGGGAAATGGAAATAAGGCATTCAAAGAGTTTTTAAAAAAAAAAAAAGGAATGTGATGTGAAGTTCAATGGGGAAGGAAACGGCATCAGTGAAAATTTCATGAAGTAAACAGCACTGAATTTGGCTGAGAGACACACAGAGATAGGAGGGAAGGGAAGGGGGAGGGAGAGGGGAAAGAGAAAGACAGGGAGGGAGTTTAAAATTTAATTTAAAGTTAACAGGGGTTAAAGATTTTTTAATGGAAAAGTGACATGACTAGATCTGTGCTAAAAAAGAGATTAATCTCAAAGCAGAATGAAGATGGACTAGAAAGGAGACAGTGAAGGTGGATAGACCTATTAGGAGACTATGGCTCTATTTCCATGATAGTGGCAATGAGAGGCTGTAACGCGTAATGAGAATAGAATGGAGGGGGAAAGAACATGCTGAGACATGTTACAGAGATTGAATCAACAAGCATGTAACTGGGTATGAAATGTGAAAGAGGGAAAGGATCAAATTCCAGGGTTTCAAAAATGGGACAAAAAAGGGTAGATGGTGATACCACAGAAAAGAACAATCAAGTCAGAAGACCAGAGAAAGAAATTCGAAGTTTATCACCTGCAAAAGGTGATATCTAAAGCCACAGGAGTAACCAATGACAAGAGGGCCAAAAACAAACCTTTGGGGAATATCTACATTAAACATAATGGGTTACTAAAGACAAAAAGACAGCAAAGAGGCATTTAAGGAGGCAGAAGAAGAACCAGGAAAAGGTGGTGTCTCTAAAATCAAGGACAGAGAATATCTAGTCAAAGGGGGTGACCGACAGTATCCAAAGCTGCAGAAAGTTGAAAAGGATGAGGATTGCAAATGGGATGTTACATTTAGAGATTAATGTGTCATTACTGACCTCTGAGAGAATAGTTTCAATAGGGTGGTGGTGAAAAAACCAGAGTAGAAGCTGAGGAATGAGTAGTGCGGAAGCAGAAGCATTTGATTTAGACAATTTTTAAAAGTTCAACAGTGAGGCGGAAAATGGAGAGAATATGGTAGCTGGGTGGGTAAAAGAGGCAAGGATGTTCTTTAGTTTGACCTGAAATCTGCCTCCTGTAAACCTCTACTTCAGAGTTTCTAATTTGACTCTTTGGAGCCCTAAAAATTTAATTTCCATTCCAAATAAATGGTCCTTCAATTTTCTAGGGATATTGAGGACACACTGAGGGGGAAAGTTTACATAACAGTTGATAACGACAAGCTTTCCATTTTTGATGATTTATCAAAAAATTTGTAAATTACCATATATTAAATATGGATTAATAAAAGGTTAAATTAATACATGTTACCGAAATCTGTCATAGTTAAAAGTCAGAGAGGAACCAGTCAACTAACAGAGAGAAAGGAGCCAAGATCAGTATAAGTTAGCCAAAAGGAAAGGACTCGAATTTTAAGGAGCCAGGGAGAATACTGTCAAATGCATTAGAAATCCAGAAGACAGAAGACTAAGAGGTTCTTGGATTTGAAGAGGTCTCTAATGAGCCTCGACAAAACCATTTCCATAAAACAAGAGGTACAAAAGCCAGATAGATTGCAGAAGGTTAAAGAAGGAAATGGAATGATGAGATAATGTGGACAGGACAACGGGCACAGGCCAGCAAGTCTGGCAGTAAGGGAGAAGTAAGAAATCATTGGAAATATTTAACTAGGGGCTAGATAACCACTAGTCAGACTGTTGTAAAGGGGACTCCTGCTCAGATATTGATCAAACTATATGACTTCAGAGATTCCTTTCAAGCTCTGAGATTCTATGATACCTATCTATATGCACCCTTAACGTGGAAAACCCAAATAAATCCCTCAACAACAACACGATCAGAAGCAGGAAATCAAAACTTTCTAATGTAGATAAAGCCTGAATAAAAGTTTACCAAAGCAGAACATGGAATCATAGAATGTTAGAACTACAGGGGACTTCAGTGATTACCTGTCCATTATCTGAAGATTATGATAACAGCTTTCCTTTTAAAGTGTGCTGCAGCTTTAAAAGGCAAATTTAAGCAAAGATCTAGCATTTTAAGGTTAACAGGTGCTCTCTTCCCAATAACTCTGTGAGGTAGAGTCCTAAGATGATCTTAGTAAGGCTCAAAGAGTTTAAGGAATATGTGAGACTGCAGAAGCAAGGACCTGACAGAATGGCACAGAATGAAGTCACTGACCTAATTTAATCGCGATAGTCACTTGTCAAGCTTTGAAGAGAGATCAACAGACGCAATCAGGGACTATATCTAGGACAACATTTCAAAGTAGCATCTGCAGCTAGCTCCACGTCTCCTGGTTCAGATTATTCTCTCATTCTAAGGACCTTAACAAACAAAATGTCCTGTGAATATGTCATGGGTATGTTTCATGTCACTTACCAGATAAGGTTTGGGATTGGATGCAGTTTGATTTACTTGCCAAATACTTAGAAAACCCTCTCCATCTGCAACACCACACTGCAAGAATGATAAAACATTAAAAGATCTATGTTATCCAATCTTTTATTCTACTGACTGAAATATTTATGGGGAAAGCAAGACATACATATTCAACTTTAATAACATTTTCCTTCATAATTCCATTTTGCTATCATCTATCCTCCCAAATATCTAAGTATAATAAGTCTCTATCATTCCTAACTGCTTTTCCTTACCTACTTGAAGTTGTCACTCTGTTCCAGATCAAATGGAACTTTAGACTGAGATCTCTTTCAAAAGTCTGACCCCACCCCACAGTAGATACAGTAACATCATCCACCACATTGCCCAGAAGCAAAGATGTTTTTTAAATAAAAAGGATTTTAATTCCTCTTAATTAGTTACCTAATTAAAAATCCATGTCAGACATCATGGATTTACATACAGCTCTACTTAAATAGCACATACAGAAGGTGAGCTCCCTGAAGGCAGTAATTACTTCATTTTTGACACTGTATCCAAAAGGAAGGCCCTTAATCAATGCTTGTGAATTGCCATCTCGAAGGCCATGCTATTCCTTTTCAAATTTACATCCTTACTTAGTGCCATATGGGTGCAATTCTTAGGAAGATTTAGACACTTATCACCAAGAACTGACCTTGTTCCCTTGTGAATTGAAATACATTCTAGTAACTCTTGCGTTGCCTGCTTGGCGGAAGCACACCAACTGCTGTGGTCGAGACCATTCAAACATTCGTACACTGCCATCCTGAGCTCCTGTCAGATCTGAGACACAGAGAAGGAAATCAGTAGTGATGAAACAAAAGGTATTTCCAATATAACAGCTCATATTCATATGGTGCTTTACATTTTACAGTTCCACCAGATACACAGGCCCATCCTCACTTTATAGATACGGCAACGAGAGCTCACAAATGTCATTATAAGACTCCCCCAAGGAACCACAGCTAGTAAGTGGCAAAGTAAGGCCCCATGAACCCACACCTTCTGCCTTGGATCTAGGACTTGGGAGTAAACCAAAGATCTTCCATTCTGTCTCTGTCAAGGTGAAGAAGATATTTTTACCTGTATTGACTATATGATAAATAAGAGACTTACAGTACTGATGGACAGGATGTGAAGTCATTCTCTTGACGTTATGAAGATTTCTTTTCATAAGCTTCAAAGGGAACATATTAAAGAAATAAATTTGACTCGTGATTCTCATGAAAAGATGAGAACAAGCTTCTGGACAAATTTTAATCTTGGCATATGTGCTTCCCCACAATTTACATGCAGTATAGAAATCACACCCACTCCCCTTTAAACCACCCAATTTAAAACCATTTTTTTCACATGGCTCAAAACCCATTCCCAAGCCTCAGGCAGGCTTGGCCTGAAGAAGCAGTGCTCTGGTGCTCTGAGCTTACCAGGGCAAATCTACATCAGACCCACAGCTCCTGCCTACCCTGTTGGCTTTAAAAACATCTTTCCCTTTAACCCCAACTGCTACCCGCACTAAACAAGGAGGAAGAAAAGGTTACCTGAATCACAGAATTTCAAGACTTAGATGGGACCTCAGAGGCCATCTAGTTCAACTTTCTACTCAACACAGGCACCTCCTCTACAACATTTTGCTTGTACTTGAATACTTCTGGTGACAGGGATCTTACTAGCTTACAAGACAAACTATTCATTTTAGGAAAAAGGTTTAAGAATTGTTCCTTTGTAATGAATGAAAATATGCCTCCCAATTACTAGGTGGAAGTTCTGTTGGAATCTACAAGAAGGAGCCCTCTTTTCCACAACGAGTCCTTCAAATATCTGAAGACAATGATCAGGGTCCCTGAAAAGTCTTTTTCCTTAACAGGACTGGTCTTTTTTCTTCCAGGATAAATATACCAAACAACAGGTTTAGAAACTTTTCCAACAAGTCAAATCACTACTGATCACACTACCTCTCAAAATGAGATTATGTAACTTCACAACTAGTATCCTGTCAACTATGTGGAGTTTCAGGGTTTTGTTTTGTTTTTTTAAATAAAGAAAGGCCGCAAATGGTACAAATCTTCACTCGCATGAGGTCTTCGTATTGTGAGTTATTATTTTCCTGCACGACAGACTGCTCAAGTACAGTCTCCTTAGAGTCAATTTTGTAATTGTAACTCCTTACAGTAAGTTTTGCTAAGGATAAACAACATACAACAATATTCTTTAATATGTTTTATATATAATACTTTTAGTTTCATTAATGACTTTCTGGTTAGAAACAAAAGAAATTAATGACAGACTTAGTGAGCAGGTTTAACTACACAAATATTCCTCAGCTAAGTTCATGCATGTAAAGATAATGTTTTCACATGAGATTTTTGAATCACTAAAGGTCATTAAAGGCTATGTGTAATAAATGGCTCTTGAGGAGCCCTAAATGACAACTTTGCAACTGATGTGAGGTCTCTTTGAATTGACTTAACACCATTAAGTTAATTAAATATCAGGGTGGCAAGCTTACATTGTATGGTCCCTGAAAAAGCTGTCAGCCATAAGGAAGTAAACAGCCCAGCTAAGTAAAAAGAAAGGATCAGAGAATCATGGTAGGAGAAATGTGAAAAAAAAGGGAGGGATGGTAGGCGAGAGGGGAGGAAGAATCATTTGACATGACTCTGATGGGGCTGGCTGAGCCAAAAGTATAAATAATCGCCTACATGGTATGATTTGGGGAGTATCACAAGTAGGACACTGACTCTACAGACCCCTATAAACAGCTGACTACAAATTCCTACCATTAACACGAAGGACACAGGCAGATTGCCTCCTAACAAGCCTTGGAAGCAAGGGACTCTTTAAAATGATATAAAAGTAAAGCAGCTGAATACTTATAACTGCAAAAGATAATTATGGGGCACACACCGCTGATAGAATGAGGCACCTATAACAAGTGGTGAGGAGGAATAAGAAGGGCCTTCCAGGATACTCAGCAGACCACAAAGGCAAAACCAAGGACTTAGCAAAAAGCAGACTAGGATAAACAGAGTGATTATAAGAAATAAACTCTTTGTACCATCCTTTAAATATACTATTTGGTTGTGTTTAATATATTGGGTATAATACATATTAATATATATAATAGCATGTAACATATACTATAGTATAGTGTGTATATTATATATTCTATAGTGTATACATAGTATACACTATATACCATTATACTATATAGTATATATGCAAAATGGCATATACTATATACTATAAATATAGTAGTATATATAATAATATACTAATGGCTGTATTTAATTATTTTAGTAGTTTTATTTTTTAAAGGGAGTAAAAATGATGCTAATCTGTCTGTTAATTCGACACGCCTATGACTAAAATTTGGTTGTTTGAACTCAAGGAAGTAATTAAGGCGCCTGAGGCAATCCATTCCAACAGAAGGCAGAGTGCTTAGGAAAACATTAACAATCTTTCAAGGGCTGAACTTGTAAATTATATTATAACGGACAATTATAATTCCTAAGCACCTCGAAAGTGGGTGTTGATTCACTTTTGTTTTAATATTCACCGGGCCTGGCACACAGTTGCTATTTAACACGTGGTTTCTGACTGATTATTCCTCACAGAGTGGCAGAGAGCAAATGAGAAGCTGTGATAAAGGACAGTTAAGTTTCCGCTGAGGGTTAGGAAAGGTTATAAACAAAGTGGCGCTATAACCCATCTAGAAGAAAGCAGCCTTCTAAGGGAAGGTCCTGAATGGTCAGCATGAAGGCTGAGGAAGGCAATCCCGCGGCCAGGAGAGACACATGATGATAAAACAAACTAGGGAATGACACCCCTCTCCCAAAAGAACCTAGCAGGCCAAAGGGCAAAGGAGTTACTTTATCCCTACTCCATTTCCCTTTATTATACAATTCCTCCTTTTATTCTAACCTTCCCATCCTACCCTATTTCAGGACAAATTATTGTCCACAACTTAAGGCATTATCTAAAAGGGCCACATTTCAAAGCTGGGCCAAGCTATGTTAGTGTTAAACTATTTGCAGCAAGTATAAACATTCCTATATCATAACAATGATGTAGCATAAATTAAAAATTTTAATAAAACAATATTGTTTCATTTAAATTTGTGATGTCAAAACATTAAAATTGATTTGTATCAAGTTTATTTGTCAAAAGGAAGCCCATGGCTTAAATAACTATTAATTTATTCCATATAGAATTTAATAGTTTTCTCAGCACTTTCACACATACTAGTATTCATTTGATTCTCATTACAAACTGGTGATGTACATAGAATAGGGAAGATTAGCTCCACCTGACGGCTAAGAAGCCAAAGAAAGATTAAGTGATTCACATAAGACTGCATAGCTAGTTAATAGCATAACCAGGACATGAAGCTAGATTTCGGGGTTGGTGTTTTTTCTTTTTAATCCCCAGGATGGACACTTTCCATTATATGAGACTTCCTTTTTTAACTACATCACATTAAAAAAGGTTGCTTGAATTTCAAGTGGACATTTCATATAGAAACTATTATCACATCTCAAGTGAAAAATAAGGAGTTCATTTTTACAAGTTTAATCTTAAGTCTCATAAAATGTTATAAAACAAAACGAAACAAAAACCATTGCTTTAAAACTAGCCACCAGATTGTTGTTGGGTTTCTGCTTTGACTAACCCAATGTTGAACTGCAGGGGGTTCATTCTAACATTTGCAAAGCAAAAAAAAAGCCCACAGGAAATCCTCAGTGGACAGCAGTGAGTGCAGCCAACAAGCTGGTCCTGATGGCAAAAATAGAGACAATAAATTCAAGAAAGGTTCTTGTTTTAAAATGCTGAATTACCCACATAATCTCCCAGACAAACGCAGATAAAGTTCCATGGGTGTCATCTGTCCCTTCTTTATTTTTGAGCATTCTTAACTGGAGCACTGTGGGTCTTCCTAGAGACTCTACACTCGATCAAATCTACCACTTCTCAATCCTCTATCATGTGTCTCTTTCCTGGACAGCTATGTGCTCTCCCCACATCTGATCACCAGCTATGGCAGTCTGAAATTCTCCTACTAATCAAGCTGTCCCTCCTTTAATACTCTACTACAGTAACAACCTACTGATTCTTCAGAACAAAACGGGAGAATGGGGGAAAATTCCCCCTGTCCAACTGCCCCATGAAGCAATCACATTTTACATTCCTAACATTCCTAATTAGTAACACTACTGATAAATTTTCTTGAGCACTATTAGTAAACATCAGTTTCTTAAACTGACATTGCTACTAGCAAACACAATTTTCACCCACTAAACCAACTGCAGATTATTTTAAAGGAAGACTACGTTCAGAAACAGCACCTGAAGTAAACAGCATACATACCACACCAGCTCCAGTGCTTGTTTGTCCACTGCCTAACCATGGCAAAGAGGAAGATGGATGCACCTGACTCACTGTAAAGGATGTCGTGGGGGCCTGAGAAAGAGTTGTAGTAGAACCACGATAATCAATGTCATCAGAACTGTGTGGGAGAGGGTGGGGGAGGGAAGGATGGGGGAGAGGCAAAGCAAGAGGGGGAAAGGGGGAGGGGGGGAGAGAGGGGTTGAGAGAGAGAGAGAGAGAGATCATTACTCTGGAGTTCCATTTCCCAATTATAATGCTACTCGGACCAAATATGGTACCACCCATTGGGAAAAGAATGAATCCTACTGGAAAAAATATGAGATTTACAGATCCTCCACTAATTGTTTGGACACTTGGGAGACACCGATGGGCCATGTTTATGTAGCTAGGAGTTTTATATATATATGTGTGTATATATACATACACGCACACACACGCACACACACGCACACACACACACATACATACACACACTCAGTATACTTAGGGTTTCCCCATCTGCTTATATGAACAATTAACCCAAGTTTGTCCTCTCCCTCTCCTTCTCTTTCTCCTCCTTCTCCTCTCCAAAGGAAGGTAAATTTTGATGGCCACAAGCTGCCCACTTAACTTGGGGTCTACTGGCTAGATTCCTAGATTGATTCCTTCCTTCCTTTCTTAAAACCTTAAACCCAGTTCACTCTGAAGCTCAAAGTTTGGACCACAATAGGTCCCTGCCCAAGCTCCACTTAATGGCTGTTATTTTGGGCCCTCCTGGTTTAGAGTGAATGTCAATGGTAACTGTTTCTCTTTGGAACAGCAACTCTGAGAGTCTTCCCCTCCCAGCTTGATTATTTTTTTTTTCTAATTAAAGGGGCCATGCATTGACTCATTTCTTAAAGAAGCCTATCCACTGAATGGGCATTATCTCACTCTAAGTGAGTAAAGGAAAAGGCCTGAGCCTACAAGGGCCTCGGTCTCCCATTGCATCCTGGGCCATCTCCAGTCATCCTGATGAATATCGGGCCACTGGATCCAGATGGTTCTGGAGAAGAAAGTGAGGCCGGTGACCTTGCACAGCCCTCCCTCACGCAAATCAAAGTCAACTGCAAGTCACGTCGTCATTTCCCTGATGTCATGGTCCTCTTCGAAAACGAAGGACAAACACAACAACAGTATGAACAATTAAAACATGGGTGGTATTTTTATAGGCATGAATCAGCTAGAAAAACTGTAAAGATAAAAGCAAGTTTAAATCAACATAATAAGTCTCCTCATGAATGCTCCAATGATTCATGCTTTATGGAACATGTAAATAAAGAATGCTTTACTAATGTGCTCTAATAAAGCTGCTGAGTAAATTTCTGTAAATATAGTTTCTCCATTATAAAGTAGTAGATAAGGGGAAATTTTTCATGGGGAAAAATCTCCAAAGACTGGGTTGAAAAAATTTTAAAACATGAGTTCAGCTCATTGTCGTGTCTGTGGCACGCTGGGTGTTACTGTATCATCTATAGAATTTAAAACCATTTTCTTAACACTGAGACCTCCTTTTCATACGTCAGAGATTATAAGATTATAGATCTAGAACCTCTCCCTTGCTTTTTCCCCCGTGCTTAGAAATTCTCTTGACTCCATACTTGAAACTCTCAGAACTTTCTTGCGATCCTTTAGGTATCACTCCCTCCCCCTCAATTCTCTGATTTTTTACTAGCAACTGATAGAGCCAAGCTACAAATATCACATTTGCATCAGTAGATGCTATCAACTATGTGACATACTCCATATTCATGGTCTTTAATTTAATTAAAGGCATGAGGTTAATGTAAAATGGGTCACAGTATTAAGTCCATAAATTTGAAATTCGGTAAAATAGTTCTTTGACAGAAGAGGCATCTGCACTATGAAAAGAATACATAATATTACATATGTAAAAAATATAGAATGTATATAGTTTACACATTTGTGCTTATACATAACACATATAACCAAACAGATAACAAATATAATGAAAGAAGAATCTATATTAAGGGTGACCAGTCATACATATTTTTTCTAACTTACTGAGCAGTAAGACTAAGTGAACCTGAATTCTGCCTGATGATCTCACAAGATGAGGTAAAAAAATCTAGATCAGGAACAGAAACTGAAGGTTACAGAGAAATAAGGAAAACAGAATCACAGAACTCTGGCACTCTCAAAGATCTTAGAAATCATGAAATCCACTCTTTCATTTCACAGATGGAGAAACTGAGGCCGAGAGGCAAAAATACTTCTGGAAATGCATAAACTTCCCAAGGGAGTTATCCAACTATAAAGAAGCTAATATAATTCAAGTAATTTCTATACAGATTATTTTATTAATATTATGGAGTTAAAAACAGGGCTAGAGAGTTTCTTTTTTTTAATACTAAAACTTCAATACTGTTTTATGGATTAAAGTCATACCCACAAAAGCCATCTGTGTTGCTTAGGATATTTTGCTGTTTTACTCAGCCAAATAGCATAGAAACTCAATGTTTCATCGATGATCACTCATTTAAAAAATATTTAGTGCCTTACTACTGGTAAAGTATAAAGAAACACTATGGCACTTTGCATAAACAAAGACACTTTCTGCCCTTGAGGCATTTCAAATCAAGTAGGGGATATGTCCGAAAATGCATATAAATTACCACGATACAAAAATAAATTCAATCAATCTAGTAGCTTTGGCCAACAAAATTAGGAATACTCTGCTGATATCTTCAAATAAGACGAAAGTAGCCAACTATGAAAAACCAAGCAAGGTCCTAGAGAAGAGATGAGGAAACTCTCATGGCATAGAAAATGTGGATGGACTACTAGGACAGATTTGTATTCACCCTCAAACAAAATTTCTCCATCTCATATGGTAGTAAGGATGTAAAAAAGTTTGTTGAACTAAATTCCTTTGTTTCCATTCACCTATTCTCTAGCTTTACAGATTCCCTCAAAAGGCAAATTCAAATAATTGATTAAATAAACTGTGTATATAGGTAGTGTCCCACATTCAAAACCAACTAACAAGATCTCTACACCTAGATATCTTTATTAGGGTATGAACATCTCTTTGACTGATTTACAGAATCAGAGACATAAACCTGATGTGAATAAGGGCCATAAATCTCTATCAAATCAATCAAAGGTGCAAACTAGGTAGAACTGAATGAAAACAAATGTCACACAGGAAACATGCTGTGATTGATAGAAGAGAATCAATCATGTCCTGTGGGGCCTTGGACAAAACAGCAACCCAGTTCAGAACCCAACATTATAGTAGCAAGTCAGCCTTGTGATGGAACAGTTCCAGCCAAGCCCATAAGAAGAAACTGCTTTGGTGGGTGGAAGTTAAGGCCTCTCTTCTCCCTAAACCTTGATTGGTAAATGACCTTGCGAACTTTTAAAGATCAAAAAATTTGGATTTCCTATTGGAACTGGTAGTAGCATCCTCAAAACATCAGTAGTTGATGAAAATGTCTCAATCAAGATGGATAACTCACTGGACACCCTGAGGAAAAACAGCTCCTAGGCCTCCAAGGGCACCAAATCATCAGAGCCTAGCAGAGAGCTACACAGAGCCAAAGGGAACTTCATGGGAATTCCACATAGGGAGAAGACTTCCAATAACCTGGAGACTGCTGGATACCTCTTTCCTACACATGTGCTGTCTGAGCTCACTTTCCCTTGCCCTTTGTATGCACTTGGGAGCAAGTATAGCCCAGAATTCTGGGGAGACAGTTTTATGACAACTGCTTTTACTACACCACATTAGCAAATACCCCTTTCCAAAATCTCATTGTCTGTCTGCTTGATAATCAGTGGGGATCAAATCAGATGGGGGCTCATGAACGATAATACTATAAACACCTCAGTTCCTCAGGTTTACCCCTAGAGTCTTCAGAAGTAGTCAGCCACTCTCTGGGGACCCAACCTGTCAGCGGAGATTGGAAAAATGAGTTCTACAGTGAGCAGATAGTTGAATAAAATCAGCTGTTTTACTAAAAAGGCAGGGTGCTAGGAAATAAGACACCGACTCTTCTATGATTGGAGATGATAATCTAC
The DNA here is from genome assembly GCF_011100635.1 of Trichosurus vulpecula. Taxonomy (NCBI): domain Eukaryota; kingdom Metazoa; phylum Chordata; class Mammalia; order Diprotodontia; family Phalangeridae; genus Trichosurus; species Trichosurus vulpecula. Next base: position 168,207,494 of record NC_050580.1, on the reverse strand, counting down.
TTACTTAAGGATTAAGGTCTAAGATGGCCAATAGGAAAATGAGAACATAGTCTGGCCTATGAGGCAAATAATTACTTTGGTGAAGGTAAAAGAATGTAGTTGATTCACCAACCAAAGGGCTACCCACTAAAATAATCAAACCAATCAACACTTCTACTGTATGAACACAGAAACACAGACATACTTTTCAAGATGACACAAATTTCTTTTATGATTATTTAGTGTGTTTTCTGACTTTAAATAAACAGCACAAGAAAAACAAACCTTTTTGATTCTCTGTCATATTCTTCTCCAATCCATATATATGACTGACAGGCCAACAAAGAAGTAACATCAAGTTCTTGTACATCATGAGTTGATGCCAGGACAATTTCATTATTATTTGCCTGTGGGGGAGAGATAATTATGAGTAAAGAACTTGAATGGCATATTTATTTTAATGTTTAAAGTTTAAATTAAGTACATTTTTTTTACCTTATTAACTGCAAATGCCATAATCATGTCGGATTCTTTGTGGATGATTTTTGCTTTCCCTCCTGGGTAGCCAAGATCAGCTTCAACCTACAAAACATGTGCCACAAAGCTTTAACTGCAGGTGTGTGAAAAAATATGCACAAACTAACAAAGTGAAAAATAAATACATGCAAGAAAAGGTAAGCGGCCTCAAGATTAACCTCGACAAATTTGTTCAATTTCCTCAGTGCCTTAAAAGCACCCAAATGGCAAAGGCTTCTCTTTGTGATTACAGGATACTGATGACCAGGTGACTGTCACAAAAGACATCAAACATATCTTTTGTTGCTGGTAGTCTATTATAATAATAGACCTCTCCAGTCTGTTCCAAAAGTGTGTACGGCCACTTAAGGATGACGGTGTGAACCTCAAGGAGCCCAAAGTAAAAAAGGGGAATGAGCAATAAAGGAAGAAGCTATGGCAAAGAGCAACCTTGGAAAGTGATGAGAGGTAAAGAGGGAGAAGAGGAAAAGGATAAAAGAAGCAGGGCTGAAAAAAGTTAATAGGAAAGGAAATAAAGGAAAGGTGTTACAGATAGAAAAAAAGACAATGGGAGGGGAAAGGGGGTCAAGGAGGGGGAAAAAGATAAAACTTTTAGGAGCAGACTGAAAAATCAAAGGTGATGTGAACAAAGAGAGAAAGGAGGAGAGAAGACATAGAATCTAGGCACTTGAATGTAACTGATTCACTAGACATGAATAACAATTAGAAAGGAAAAAAGACAGAAGTAGTAAAAAATAAAGTACGTGACTGAGTTGAGATGGAAGGAGCCACTGTGCTTCTGATTAGTTTGCCAAAGTTTCGTGAGTCTCTGTTAGTATTACAGAATAAAGAGGTAGTTCCTTGGAAATTTTATAAAGGATCTTAATATAGGAGTTTCGGACACATACTACCTTGTTTAGGCAATCTTCCACTACGAAGTTTTGTTTGACCTGTTCTTCAAGATCTTCTACAGACTACACAACATCACACAGTCACAAACACAAAACACATGCATGAAATAAATTTTTAAAAGAAATGAAAGTATTACAATGGAAATGATCACCCCACCACTAAAAGAAAAAGATAATTATAAATTCTTCTTTTAGAAGCACAAAAATAAAAAGGAAAACAATTTGAAATGTGATGTCAATTAACACAAAATGTAGTGAAGGTAGCAAAATAGATATCTAGGAACACAGCACAAACAAGTTCAAAAACAGTTTCTTTTAAAAGTCCCTGTACTCCTATTTTCTGTTTTTTTGTGTGTAACTTATATTTATGATTGGGACTATAATTTTTAAAAGGAAACTTTTGGGGTGAGGTCGGGGCAGAATTAGTACAATGCAAATAGATAAATTTTACACCTATTGTGAACTTCTATGTCTTCCTTCATGAACTTAAGTGCTTAACATTTCTATAATTTGAAATAGATTTGTATTTTAAACAGTCCTAAAACCTTTTCTTGTAAATGGAATTCAATGGTGAAATTTCTGTGTAGCCAAGTTAAAGGAAAAATATTCTTTGACTTCGCTGTAATAGTTCCATCTTTGAACTATTATAAGCCTAATGTGAAAATAAAATCATATAGACTTTAGTTTTGACACAGTTGCTGGGAGTCTCAGATGTCTATGAAGGATTGTGTGTTTCAGTAATTAGCTAAACAAAGTGCTTAAAGATTTTTTTAAAAATTTAACTACAATGAAAATTTAAAATGTAGTAAATAAGAAAAGTAGAAGAAAAAAATGGCTACAAAACACAATATAAAAGTATTTCTTGGGGGCAGCTAGGTGGCACAGTGAATAGAGCACTGTCCCTGGAGTCAGGAGGACCTAAGTTCAAATCTGGCCTCAGACACTTACTAGCTGTGTGACCTTGGGCAAGTTACTTAACCCCAATTGCCCTGTCTGCCCCCCTCCAAAAACAAAAAGTATTTCTTTTATCCAATTACCTCACTCTGTTTTCTTTTCTTAGTAAATATATATCTAATAAATGTCTCTTGAAGGATTTCTTGTTTAACAAGGAAGTGCCAGAGTCGTTTAGCTGGAAATGCAGAGGAATCTCTGGATCTAGGAAAAAAAAAACAAGTATAGTTATTTTAGTTGAAAGAACACAGTGTCCATCTAGCAGTAACTTGCTATATTCAGAGATTTCTGGGGAACAATGTAGAATGGTCCTGCTCAATTATTATAAGTTGGTACATTCATAGTCTTTTATTTGTACTAATATTAACAACCTGCAATTTGGAAGATCCAGCCCCAGATGAGGACCAGTAACTCATGACTTTGAGGTGAGGAAATGAATGGATCCCTAAACAGTCTCTTTGACCCTGGGGTAGTTAGGATGGCCAGTCACATCATACAGTGTAAAGTGAGGAGTAAATAGTCCATTAAGAGCTGATGTCATTTGTAGTCCGCTTCAAAAATGCAGCCAAAATCAGCAGGCAAGGTGAAAAGCAGATTTTTATGAGATCAGGAAATGCAGACTTCTAAGAGAGAGTGAGGGAAGCATTAAGGCCTGACACTCAAGGCAGAGAGAGGGGTAGGGAGGAGGTGAGGCACTAAAGGTGGCTTTAGGGTACAGACAGGAAAGAGTTGCTACTCTTAAAGAGAAGGGGATGCAGGGATAGCTTTTCATGAAGCATTATTCAATGATCAGATGAAGTGACCCAAAAAGACCAAACTAAGCGATTACGTAAGGGAAGTTGTTGCCTAGGGTCAGAGTCCCAGATGCCATATTGAGAGCTGGGGAAGTAGATTTCAAAAGACTGTAAATTCTGGCCAGCCAAATCCCTAATCGTGGTACTAGAACTGAGTTAATATTGAAGCTCAAACTGAGAATTTTAGATGAGAAAACTAAGGAGAAAAGGCAAATAAATTCAGAGCAGGAGGGGGAACCAGGATTAAAACTATAAGAACATTTGTAAACTATGAGCTGCTGACCTTTTCATCTCAAATGTCTCCTGGCAAATCCCCTTTAAATACATAAAAGTCCATATTATTCCAGAAAAGGGCTTGGGGAAAAGGGAACTATGTTGTCTTCTCTTAGGGGGTAGGGAATATCAGTAAACAAGAAGTAGTGTAAGCTGGAAACCAGAAGGGAATATCCTACAGGTTTGATCAGAGAACTGAAATCTGAAAAATATCAGTTGCTTGCCTCCGGCACTCTGAAACACCCTAAATACGGGTGGATTTCGAAGATACAGCACTTGATTCAGGAAAGTTTTTTAGGGTCCCCCCACTTAAAGAAAAATTATCTTGGAAAACATGTCCTTTCAACAGAATACCTGTTACTGTAATTCAAGTATTAATTAAAATATGCTACAATGCTTAAGTTGTAGATCAAAAGATGTCATGTTTTTCTGTTTACTTATAATTTATCTTTGCTTTGTTGGCTAGACTATATTTCAAATGAAAGTAATCTCTAAACAAGCTAATTAGTTTTGTTCTTTTCAAAGCTATCAGCTGCACTCTAAACTACTGCCAACTGTCTGGACTATATTATATATTGGGGTCCACACAATGATGGAGTGTAGACTGAACAGCACAAAATATATTTGCTACTGAAAAGACGATTCTGAATGCCTACACTAAGCCTTCCTAACAATAGGTTTGTGACAAGTCTATATACATGAGGAGAATATCCCTCCAAAATAATTCTCTACAAGCTTTCTTACTTGAATGGAGTATTTTCAGGGTCTAACATTGCTTTATTACGAAGGGTAGCTGGTCCTGCTCCTACTGAAGTGTCACTAGGACAGGTATTGATGTAGTTGGGAGGTGGCCCCTCAAACTGGTCCATTTTCTCCTGTAATATCTGTTCCCAGTTTTCTAAATTTTTTATCACGGCAATGCCCAATGGAGAAGTTACAGGAAGATCTAAAAAAAAATGACAAAAATCAATATTATTTTAGCATCAATGAAAATTATAACAATGTCTATCACCAAATATATTTATAAAACCATAATTCTTATAGCTAATTTGCTAAAGTGAATATGAAACAAAAACAAGGAAAAAAATAAAAAACTTCAATCTCCATCAAGTTGACTACTCAAGAAACCAAAGTCATTACAATGCTATTAATACTATTTTGTGGAATAGGATCAGGAATGGACCTGGGATTTCATCGGTCAAGGAACTCCTAGGTGAGGAAGCCCCCTCTACTGAGGCAGGTTGGGGCCTTCTCTCCAACATACAGTCTTTGAGAACTGACTAGAGCACCGAGAAGTTAAGGAACTTGCCCACGGTCACACGATCACTATATGTTAAGAGAAACTTGAACCTAAGTTCTTTTTGGCTTCTATCCACAATGCTACACTGTCTGTTGATATTATTAACTAATTTTCTTCTTTAAAACAACCATGAATAATGTTCTTTTTCAGTAAATAACCTACATTTTCTACCATAATAAAAAACTTTAGTGCCACTTTCCCAAGAGTTGGAAGTACTTTTTTATGTCTTCTCATTTCCCCCTTAACATCTTTAGCTAGAGAGATCTTCCTACAACAATTTACCTCAGACTAACCTAGTGTCAACTCAGTGAATTCTGAGAGAGCCAGATACAGAACCCAGGTCTCTGTGGCTCCTAGTTTGGTATTCTATACAGAGGAGTTAACCATATAAAAAAAAATTAGAAGCACCAATTGAAGCCAAATATATCACAAGTTGTTTCATAAAAGAAGTTATTTTCATTGCCTTCAGTAATTAGAATGTGTACTGATATACAAATTTTGACCAACAGTTAATTCCTATCTATACGTGTCTATCTGCATCAATTATTCTTATTGGCTAGAAAGCATTCCCAGTCGCTTACCCAGTTTTCCTTGACAAACATATGCCGATTTTAGGCTATGGACCTAATTTCCTAGGATATAGTTCCCCACTGCCTAGGACCACGCCCAAGATCCAAGAATACTGGATTATTAGTGTCAGTGTTGCTCTCCCCTGGCTTGTACATGTGACTTATATGTACTTTAAAAGAAAAGCTTTCAAAATTATAGGTACAAATATAACGCATTTCTATACTTATTAACTGAGAACAGTAAAACACAATATAAAAAGTACAAAAGGCATTCATTTTACTCTGAAGTGGGAAGATGCAACATGTAGGAGCCAGGGACAGATACATGGTTCCTGAGTGCTAACGGATGGAAGACAAGCAAACAGGGCCCAGACATGGGTGGAACAGGGCAAAGATCTCTCTTGATATCAGAGGTCTCAAACCAAGCCCCAGTCTGGTGGTGGCAGTGGCAGTCTCTCCATGGATCTGTTCTACTTTCACTTGCTGGGGTTTCTTTAAAAGGGTTTTTTTTGGGGGGGAGGCACAGAGCTCTTAATCAAGAGGCAGAAGAACAGAGAGAGAGTGAGAGAAAGAAAGAGTAGAAGAGAGAAAAGAGAAGGGAGGGGAAGGAGGGAGAGAGAAAGAGAGAGAAAGAGAGAGAGAGAGAGAGAGAGAGAGAGAGAGCGCACAATACTGTATGAACAACTGGGATTTCACAAGACCTAGCAGCTTCCACATTAAAAGACTAGATCTTGGAACATTATATTTCAAAGAGCACAAAAGAGCTGGGATTTCATGAAGAATGACATATCCAGTAAAGCTGAGTATAACGCTAAATGAAAAAAAGAGGATATTTGATGAATTCAAAGACTTTCATGTATTTGTAACGAAAAGACCAGAACTCAATGAAAAATTTGATATAAAAGATCCAGAATATGAGGAAATCATCAAAGACTAATAATCATAAGACACTGATCAATGTCAAAGAGTTTACTTACGATACATGAATATTATTAATACTAGTAACTATTAATTATTAGTAATAGTATTCTTAAAACTTATCATTAATAAGGCAGTATGAAAGAAAGGTTGCGACTGAGTTGTATATGATGAGGTGATTCTAAGAAAATAAAATTGGGTAGGAAAAGGTAAAAAGGAGCAATTATCTCATAAAAATGGGGTGTGAAAGGAAGAACTAATACAGAGGAAGCAGGTAGGGCTGGAGAGCTGGTGATATTAGAACCTTACTCTCATCTGGTTTGAAGAGGAAACAAAGTATATATGTGAAAAGATCTAAAAGTCTTCTGAACTTCTAGAGAGGTGAGGAAACTGGAGGACAGGGTGGGGGAGGGACTTTTAAAATAGGGTTTAGATTAAGATGAGGAGGGTGGGCTGAATAAGAGAGGGAATTTTAGAGTGGTAGGTAAAATAAGGAATATTCCATTAATTAAAAAAAAATTTTTAAGTTAACATAGGTGTTTTTTGTGGAAAGCAGATTCCTTTCAGAATTCTTTATGTAAAGTTGAATTTGTGTAATGCAAATTTACATAAAGCAAGAGCTGTCTACGTACTGGAAGATGTTTGTCTAGTAATATGCAGGTTCACAATACTTCCCATGAAATTATGAAACCACACTTAGGCTTCCAGAATAAACAAGGAAACTATCCAACTTCCCGCAGAGTGCCTTTGCATGGGTCCAATGAAAAATTACTTTTGCTAAGAAAGAAAAATAGATAACTAAAGTTTAAAATAAGCAGTGGTTCATTCAATCTTAAATTCAAAACTTTTCCCTTTAAATCAAAAAAAATTTTAAGAACTCTGGAAAGGCCAGTAATTCCTGAGAAATAATTAAAGTAAATTCCTCAAACACAAACACAAAGCTCACCTGAGAATTCCAGACCAGCAACAGGAAAGAAATTTCGGACATTGTGAAGTGCGAGTTTAACCATTGCCAAATGTATAAGGGCCCAGCTGTATAAAGAAAATGATCTCCATTAACTCAAAAATAAAAGTTAGTTCTTGCTGCGGACTTCCCCTGCTCTCTTTCCCCTTTAAGGAAATTACATAACAAAATTCCTAGACAGACCGTTACAATCAAATTCAAACTTTCTCCATGTTCCCAGGCCAAATTCCAGTTTCAAATACTGTTCAAAAATTGTTTCAAATATTTCAGATATTCAAATATTTTGTGTACGCTGTTTCAGCCCAACTCTCCCTCCAGAGATGTGTGTGTTTTTTTTTAATGGGATTCATGGAGTCTCTGAAAGCATAAGGAAAGGGAGGAAAATGTGATATGTTCATAGAAAATGTGATTAAATAATTCTAACTCTTTCTTTTACCCCTTCTACTTTCTAGCGGCTTATACCTATCAGTCATTCACAACTTGGTATGAATTAATCAAATTAACTTCTGACCGGCAACACTCGCTCTCCTTCCTTCTACTCCGGAGGAAAATTAATCTTAGCTCCTCCTACCTCCTCCAACACTTTGCTCCACTATCCATCTCTCTCTCCCCTTTTCATTACCAAAGTTTCTGAAAAAGTTGCCTAATACCCAAGGCAGTGTATCTTCATCATCTGCTTTCTCTTCAATTTCTAGCAATCTGGTTTCTATCCATTTTTCTAGTCTCTCAGGTATCACTCTTGGGTCCTCATTCTCCCGATAATTGCCAAATCTTGCCATTTTCGCCTCTACATGTATCACATACGACTGACTTATCACTCTAATGATATCATATCTTCATCACCTCTCACCTAGATCACTGCAACAGCTTCCTAACTAGTCTCCCTACCTCAAGCTTTTCCCAACTTCAGTCTATCTTCCTATGTCAGCTACGAAGTTGACACAGTGATTTTCTTTGAATGCAAGTATGACTATCCCTCCCAAGTCCTCTCCCTCCTCCTCCCCCCCTCCACACTCAATAAACTCCAGGAGCACTCTATTACCTCTAGGCAAAATACAAAGTGTCTCTGTCTAGCTTTTAAAGCTCCTTAGGCCCTTGTTCCAACCTACCTTTTCAGAATCATTTGCCTGTTACTCCCCTTCTCATACTTTACTATCCAGCCAGACTGGCCTCTTCTCTGTTCCTCCCACAAGGACCCCATCCCATCTCTCTGCCCTTGCACTGGCCATCTCTCATGCCTAGCATGAACTCCCTCATCACCTGTACCTCCGAGAATTCCTCTGCCTTCCTTCAAGATGGAGTTCAAGTACCACCTTCTACATGAAGCATGTCTTGATTCTTGACTGCCACTGCCCTCCCTGCCTGAAGGCTTATTTATAAATAAGGTATTTATCATTTATAAATAGCTTATTTATTCTATTTGCATATACATGCACGCATGTGCATGCACACACACACATGCATACACGATTCCCCCATTAGAATGAAAGATTCTTAGAAGTAGGTAATGTTTTATTTATAATTTATAAATACCTTATAAATAGCTTATTTATTCTATCTACTCACACACTCACATACAAACACACACACACACACACACACACACACACAATTCGCCCATTAGAACTGTATCTGTATCAGTCACCTTCATATGCCCTCTTGGTTCATACGTTTCCCAACTGATGGGAACCACCTTAGTTTTCAGTTCTTTGCCACTACATAAAGAACTAATATAATTTTGTATGTATGGATCCCTTTGATCTCTTTGGGCTGTCAGCCTAACAATCACACTGCTTCTCTATGCCTGGAATCTAGCCTTCCTTCTACCCTCCCACACTCACCTGTAGAATACCTGCTCAATTCACATATCACATTCATTATGAATCCTTCCTTAATTCTTTCTAATGGCAAAGACTTACTGGCTCCAGGACTCACAATATACTTTGTTTGCTCTTCTTTAATTCACTTATCATGTTATTTTGTGTTACAGTTACCTATGTGTGTATATATATATATATATATGCGTGTGTGTGTGTATACACATACATATACACACACACGTATATACATACATATATATATATATATATGTATGTATATATATGTATGTATATATATATATAAAAAATATTCCCACACCAGACTGTAAGTTCTATAACTGCAAGGAGTATGTCTGATCTAAACTCTGTATTTCCCTCAGCTGCTGAGCAAAACGGATTACGATCAATATCTACAGACTGCATTGTTCACTCACCTGTAGGAGTTTGGATCTCTATGTTCCTGGATTTGTGTGTCAGAAAAAAAAGCATCATCCTCCTCTTCATCACTATGAATGCTTTCATCTGAATCATATATAAGGCCACTATCAGATAAAGGTAGAAATGGCTGCAATGAAAGGTAAAATTATTTTTAAAATACAAAATGAGCCCACTTTCTAATTTAGATGTGACATTTAAATAATATCAGTCTCAGACTGAAAATTCAAAATGGGGTTTACTGCAATTTGGGTTCTTGATACTAATAAGACTCTCATGGACGGAAAACATATGAACCCTCACTGACCAAAATGTCATTCTGAGTGTAGTAAATATGGCAAATAATTAGAAACTTAGAGATTGGAATGCAATAGGAACAAGAATGGAGCAGACACTTAGGGCAGAAAAATTTCCCAACAAATCCCTAAGAGTATTTTTAATCCCTGGTTTATTATTCTTTTCTTTTTTGAGGGGCCGGTGGGGGGGTGGTAAGGAGGCATTCAGGGTTAAGTGATTTGCCCACATTCACACAGCTAGTAAGTGTCTGGAGCCACACATTTGAACTCCTGACTTCAGGACCAGAGCTCACCCCACTGGGACACCTTGCTGCCCAGAATCCCTGGTTTATTATTTCATAAGACTTTAAAAGACAAAGTCTCCAGGAGGAGATGACACAAACTCCCTCAAATAAAGTATTTCAGTAGCAGTTAAATGGGGTAGACAATCAATGCCCTGAAATTATCAAAGTGAACCCAAAATACAAATTAGAATACAGAGAGAGATTAAGCCTAAAGATTTGGATTAAAAAGTTGTCTTTTTGAAGCACTGGAATTTAAAAAAAAAAAGCTTCAAGAGTCACTTAAATATTCTGATCCAAAGGTTTAAAAAACTAAGTGGGACTTTTAAATAGCACCCAGGCCCATGCCTTTATTTGGCAGATAAAGAAGAAGGCTCAAGGTCACAAAACTGGTTAGCATGGAAGTCAGGCCTACAAGTCAGGTCTTCCAACTCCCAATATATTTGATTTAACAAACATTTATTAAACGTTAAATATGCACAATGCCAGACAACAGGAGAAACAAACAAGCAGAAGACCGGGTTCATGTCTTCAGAGTTTACAATCTAGTTGAGGAAGACAGATATAAACAACCATAACATAAATCAGCAGATGCTCAGTATCAGATGAGCAAAGCAGAGAGTAAGTAAAATAGAGGAAGAGTTTATGTGCAGTTTGATAGAGAAGGCGACACCTTAACTGAATTTTAAAGGAAAGGCAGAATTCAGAGAAGTGGTTAGAAAGGAGAAGACCCCTCTACATGGAGGGACCAACAATGTGAGTATGGCACAGAGGCCAGAACATGCCTGGCACATTCAGGAGACACCAGCCCAAGCTAGAAAGAATGGATGTATTAATAGCCGATTGAATACAGAGACTAAAGTAGTAGGAACGAGTCAAAGACAACTCTTTAGGAAGAACAACATACACAGTGGTGACAGCCCAATAAGTGGAAAGATCAATGCACAGATTATATGCAAAGCATAGCTATCTCTTCTCAGGAAAGAAACAAGGGATTATGAGGGAAGGGTCTCACATAAACTATTAGTAACTTTATCAACTGTTTTTGTTTAATTGTTTTTCTATGTTATAAGGAGGGTGGAGGGTTCTAATCCCAGGGCTAGGATAAGACCCAGAAACAAATGTGATCTAAAAGCAAGGGCATTCAAAAAAAAAAAGCATGTGGATGTGATAAATATATAGAGAAAAAAAGAGGGACAAAGACAGAAACAGAGGAGGGAGGAAGGTAAGGTACAGACATGCAGTTTGGCACTAAAATCCAAGGAATTCGTTAAATCCATGGATATTTATATTTCTGAAAGTGTCAGATTTGACTGGTTATGTAGTGTTATACTCTAAGAAATTTTCATTAACTACTTAAGTGCATTAAAATAACCCATACTTTTCAGTCATAACCCAGATTGCACTGCATGTACTTAAGTGTCTTACCTTAAGTGATACAAGACCCCAGAGCAGATGTAGGAATATAGATTTTTGTTACTTGGCTGAAATAGCATCTTAAGAGTTAAAATTTGCATTCTTCATATACCTTACCTTTGCAACAAAATAATCCCACATACTAAGTTCTGGAGGGATAAATTTTTCTCTGTAAGATGGTCTTTCTGCAGGCACTGGTGGTGGTGTTGCATCTTTCACAGGTCTTCCAGGTACTAGCATTCTCATATTAAAACGTCTCCGATGCTTATCTATTTCTTCAGAAGGAACAGGAGGTGCTGATTGGGAAGGAAACAGAGTTCATTTTCTACTATTTGTTTAAACAGTTCATACTTTTCTTCACCCTACTGTTGAAAAATCATAGTTTGACCAAAATTAATTAGAATAGCATTTGAAGGAGACTGTTGCAATTTTCCCAGGGAAATACCAGCCTGTCAACAGCATAACAGGGCTTGGGCAGACATTACAAAGGCATCTTGCCCCAATATGGCTTGCACTTTTCAAGTGGAAAGAAGCTGAATTAAGAATTACTTAAACAAATATTACCGTAGGTCCTACAGGTATCACAAAGAAACATGATGCCTGCCTATTAGAATTTGCACAGTCAGGTTCTAAATTCAAAAGCAATATAAATTGAATAAATGAATGGTACTATTTTCTGTACCTCTTTTCCAATACAATGGTACTTCTCCCAATTTCTATGTTTCAAATACCTCTGACAGTGGCTCAGGAATCACACATTTCAGTTCCTCAATGACCCAAGGATATAGGTTATTTGGCTCAGATGATTTAAATTTATGTAGAGCAATCAGGTGCTCTCTTACCAAATATCCTTACTTATCTCTGGTACTTTCTGTTAGTCATTCGGGTTCTATCTCTCCTAGGGTAATGGTCAGTGTGGGTTTAGAACCCCCAAAGAAATGTAATGGACTTGGAAACATAGTGGTTCTAGGCAGTAGGTAGGAATTGCTTGATACGAGAAGCATCAATGAATGAAGCACTGTGTGATGGTATTTGTGACACAATTACAGTACTATTTACAGGGGGAGAGGCCAGAATGCTCTATCACACAGTGACTTAATTTTAGAAAAAAAGGAACAATAATAAAACGTGAACATTAGAAACAAGCATGCTGGATGTTGCTTAAAAACTTTGGACTTGGATCTGGGTTTAAATTTTTGATATACTCTCAGGAGCTGGTTATAATTCTATCAGTAAAACATTCCTTTTCTCTTGAACATTATACTTGAACCTTTCTGCTTCCTTGTTTGCATCACTCAAACATGTTTACATTTTCCCAACCTGAAAATATCTAGACTACAGATAACAGACTTTCAAAAAACCATGTTATTCATGATTATCAAGGATCAGTTGTTCATTGCGGTACTAAAGGTAGTCAGTGTAAATTGTGTATCAAGGATTTAATAAGGCAATAATTTTTTAAGTTCCTAAAAATAGGAAATTGAAACTGTTTTACTCTAAAACTCAAATTATGTACGTTCACATGCAAATGCTAATGGCATCAAAGTTATCTCACCTGAAATATTTTCTGATTGTCTTCGAGGCTTCACTACAAGTTTCACTCCACCTCCAAACACAGCAGCCCACATCCGATTGTTTAATGGGTGGGCTGCTAGTCTAAATAATTCATTGAAAGAATTTGTGGCAAGGGCATGTATCAATAAACTTAAGTAGACAGCAACAACAGCTTCACACAACAAGATGTTCAGTTTTGGTTGGTCTTCATCTCGAGCAGAGCTTAATAGATTGATAAGGGAGCTCACACCTGCAACATTGTGGGACAATCAGTTTATAGTACAGAAAGAAAAATATACAATCTCCTGGGTATATGCATCTATAACAGACAAAGTACAAACTTTTCTTGAAAAACTGTGCCATATTTATTGGGATCATTATTTTGCTTAATGGCTGAAATTTTCATTCTAAAAAGCAGTTGATGGTGTTATAAAAGTATTTAGGTTCTAGGCCCAAAACCACCCCCCACACACTTTCATTAAGATTTAATGTTTTCAGCATCTAGAGCATGGGTTCTTAATCTTTTTTGTTGTCATGGATTCTTTTGGCAACCTGGTTAAGCCTATGGACCCCTTCTCAGAATGTTTTTAAATGCATAAAATATATAGATTATAAAGTTACCAAAATATTTAAAAAGCTAAGTTCATAGACCACAGGTGAAGAACTCCTGATATTGAGTTACACAGGAAGTGGTGGCAAAATTAGCTGGAATTTTTATCTACTATATCTTCTTCATCAATCAATACTTGGAGCAAAACTGCTTCAAATGATTTAGAGGATTTCATCATATGGCTGTTGATTACTTGAATTTATTGCTTTAAAACTGCCTCTTCATAGAAAATTTATCTATTGGAGAATGGTTCTTGGTCTTGTACATTTGAATTGGTTCCTTACCTATCCTGGATATGAGACCTTTATCAGAGAAACCTGAAATACAGATTTTTTCCTAGTTACCTGCTTCCCTTCTTCTAACTTATTACATTAGATTTGTTTAGGCAAAAGCTTTTTAATTTTAAAATTTGTCTATTTTTTATTTTACCCTCTCTATCACTTCTTTAGTCTTATCTTCCCTTATCTATGGATCCAAAAGGTAATTTCTTCCTTGGTCCTTCTAATCTGTTTATATGTTTATATCTAGGTCATGTATGCATTTGGAGCTTATCTTGGTATATGATGTAAGGTGTTGGCCTAAACCTAATTTCTGTCAGATTGCTGTCCAATTTAAAAGCAGTTTTTGTCAAATGTTGGGTCCTCCCCCCAGTAACTGGGGACAAAAAAGAAGCTGCCTATAAGGGAACAATGATGTAGAAAAGAAACTAACATTTACCTGACAAAAAGCCATGAATTATATTTAGGAATTTTTTCCCCTTTCAAGGTCTCAAATTTGGAGCTTCAGTACCTTTGGTCTAGGAAAAAAGATCTAGGCTGATCATAGCATCAGACAGGGAGGGAAAGGAGAAAGTTGGTAAAAAGTATCTAGATCAGGAATATTAGATTTCTCATTCCTGGGCTCCAGTAAGAAGGCTTATATTTAATCCACCATAGGGAGAAGAAAGCATATTCCTTAGATAAGCTTCTGCTTTTAGGTCATAGGATCATAGATTGAAAACTGGAAAGGACCTCAAAAGGCATTCATTCAATTCTTTCATTTAACAGAAGGAAAACTGAGGCTCAGAGAGGTTAAAGGACTTGTTCAAAATCACATAGGTAGTGAAGGGCAGAGATGAGATGCAAACTCAGATTTCATCGACTCCAGGAAAGAACAGTACTCTTTCTATTACACAATATTGTCTTTCTAGTTGCTTTGGGAGTCAAAGGAGATACAAAATGGATATAACTTAGGTCATTTTCTTCCTTTTATTTTCTACTTTAATAGGGGTGAAATAAAAGAAATTACTTCTCCCCTCCCCCTTGACTCCCATATTTTCTGTACCTCAACAATTCTGAGAAAATGTGAAGGTTTTTCCCCCTCCATGTTACTCTTCCTGATGAATTATTTTGGTTGTCAGCAACAGTAGGAAACCTGAAGAGCTAGTAGTTGAAATGTATTAATCACCCTGTTTGCTAAAATAAAAATACAAGATATAAACAGTGGTTACCTGCTCTAACCAGGAACTAAGCAGGTTTACTCTGGGTCCAGACCTGTGATTTTGCTGGTGTGAAGAATTCCCATTGTAGAAACTCTCTCAACTGAGAGAGACTGACTACTTGTCTCTGTAACTTCTAATCTTAAGGTGCCACATGGGGCACTGCCAGTGTAAGAGACATGTCCAGGATTACATAGTTATTACTTCTCAGAGGCAGAATTTAAAACCAGGTCTTCTTCATTCCAAGACTAAACCTCTAGCCACTAAACCACACTATCTGCATGCTGACTTGTTTTACCAGTAAACCAGTTGTTAAGGAGAGCTGAACTCCCATTATATAGAATGCACTGGAGTTGAGTAAATTAATTCTATTCATATCTAATTCCTTACACTGACATCATAAAGACATAGATGAGACCTATGCATGCCCCCAGTGAAAGGGAGCAGAGAATATTTTAGTACTTTTCATGAATGAGAAGAGAGTTAAACTAGGCAACATAATGAATAAAAATTAAAATATTCAGAAAGTGAGGTTCTTTGGAAAATAATTTTCATTTTTCCAAAGGTCAAAATACATAGTGTTCATCATGCTTTGGAGCTTCCAAAACCAGAAGGCAAGAAGGAACAGCTTCCCTGGAAATAGATCCTACAGAATGGTGAGACAATAATACCTGAAGGAATATAAGAAGTGAGAACTAGAGATAGTGGCAGCTATCCCCTCAGGGCAACAGCAGAAGTCATCCTTCTTCTTCATACAGATGGTCTGTGATCTTGCCCAGAAAAAAAAAAATGATACGGAGAATAATATTCTCAGAGCCCTTTTCCAGAAGGATTACCTCACATACTAAGAACTGAATCTGAATCATGGCTGGGCACACTAAGATTTGTGATCTTTTCTCTAGGTAAAGATTTCTAAGATTGCTTCTTCTGTATCTATGTAGCACTTAGAAAAGAAGCATAGTATTTCCACCCGTGTAGAGGTAGAAAGCAAAACCATCTATAAATGAGAGATGAGGTGGAAAACAATAGGGTACAAGAGGGAAAAGTAAGTTCACACTATAAATTCTAGTTGGGAAGCCTAAGAACTCTGGTTAAGAGGTAATGGATCTACAAACCAAGAACTGGGAACTGCAGAAATTAAAAGTCCTCACCAAGAATTCAGTTACATGAGTGCATATGAGGGAGGGGAAAGCCAAAGAGTATGAATAGCTGGGTATCAGTCACTGATGTCAGAACTCCAATACTTAGTCTGAAACACTGTTTTGCCAAAGGGAGATGAGATCTAGCTTCAATGGACTATGTAAGACTTTGAGTAGGCAGCACTTTAGAGCCTTGAGTCTTGAACCCAGGGCTGGGAGGAAAGGAATATATTATTTGATTCTGGAAACACATTTATAAACACTGAAAGAATGACATAGGCTTGGCAAAACTGGCTAAATTCAATAAAAGGGTTGGATTACACGACCCTTCCGGCTCTAAATCCTATAACCAAAGGAAATGACTCATTATGCCAATATACCAAAGAGGATTGCATTTGGCTGAGGGGCCTGGGTACTCTCCTGTCAGAAGGAACTTAATAGGGTAAATGTAAATTAGGTTTAAAAAAAAGTAACTGAACAAGCACAGGGTGGGGGAAACAAAATCAGATAATTCATACTAAAAAAGACTCATGAGTTACATAGTGGACAAAAAAGTTAATTTAATTTTAGGCTACATTAATAGAAGCAGAGTGTCCAGAAGGAGAGAAGCACTCTATTTTCCAACTGTACTCTGTGCCCTGGTGAGACCAAATTTGGAACACCATGTTCAGTTCAGTTCTAGGTGCCACATATAAAGAAAAACACTGACAGCTGTAAAGTTCCTAAAGGAGTTTTCAGGGTAGGGAGAGGTAGAGAACCAGGATGCTGAAGGGACCCAGAACCATGCCATGAGAGAATCTATTTAGGTTGGAGAAGACTCAAGGAGAAAATGCTAACTGTCTTTAAGTATTTAAAAAGCTATGTAGAAGAGTGGAAATTTGTTCTTCCTGGTCTTAGAGGGCAAAACTAGAAGAACAAAAGATGCAAGAAGTAGTAGCAATTAGATCTGAACATCTTTCCCACCCATTAATAGGCCATGTGACCTGCTTCCAACACAAGAAGCCTAAGTTACATGGTGGGATGACCTTCCTGACAGGAAAAGGAAGTTATGTCACAGGAAATGCAGAGAGAGAGAGAGAAAGATATTATGGCTGCTAATAACCGACCTCATGATTGTTAGAACTGAGCAGGCTGACTTAGCTGTACTGTGAGTTTGTTTTGGGGAAGACCCCAGCAGGGGGTCAGAGAGGTTTTGGGATGGTGAGGCTCCAGACTGTTGTATTGTGTATTGAATGTTTTGGGTTCCTTGCTGTTATGATGAAGTGGGCTGACTGGATAAATGGCTTGTGGGATATGGCTCTCTGGTATCTGAATAAATGGTTTACTACTTCTACCTTCTATGTGGAGAGTCTCGTATGCTTTGCGATACAGAACTACATAGGCATTCTGACAATTATCGTCTACATTGTTATTATTGCCTTTACTGTAACATAAGGATGCTGCTTTTGGTTCAATATAATAAGAAAAAATCCCGACAACCAGACCTGTCCAATAGTATAATGGGCTGATTCAGGATGTAGACAGTTACCCATCACTAAATGTCCTCAAATAAAAAGGCTAAATGAATGTTAAAAGAAGTCCTGGTCAAAAACTTTCACAGTTTCCTTTGATTTTCATAAAACCCACCTACCAGTCCCTTATGGAACTCTTTTCTGAGATATAAACTCAGAAAACCTGAAGATAAATAACAACTCATCTATAAATGGACATATCATCTTTTTTTGTGCTTTGTTTTGTGCAGTTCACAACAGCAAACTTGCAACTTAAGAGTTCTAATTCTCTGTATTTGATGTCACTGAAAATCACTCATTCAATCTCCTAATTTTTTAAAAAGAAATTGTCATATTGCAAGCAAAAAAAAAACAAACCACCACATAAATTCCTCTTACCTGGCCACTGAGCAGGAGATGAATTTGGTGTTGCATGCTCATCAATACTTTCCGTTCTTAGTCTTCGACGATCACTTAAAAGAAGCCCTTGGTAAGCCATTCCAGTAAACTGATTTGCCTCGGTTTGGCTACTAAAAATAAATGAAGCATTTCTAGTGGGAATCTGAGAACATTCTTGAAATGAAATTCATTACAAATGTTTAATTATTTGTATTTTCAAAACTAAGGTGCAGAGGATGTAAGTTACACTGTATTATGGGAGGCTATCTAATGACTTTAACATTCTTTACACTACTTGTTCTTAACAAAGAAATAAGGGTGGTAAGCAAATCACTGTCACATTCTGTTATATTTCTAAGCCACTAACCTATTCTGGCAGTAATATAGGGCAGTAAGTTTATCCTTAAACTGAAAATAGAAAGGACCTTTAGAGAACTGTATTTTAAAAATATTTAATCCTCAGGTAAAATGTTTCCAAATAATTTCTTCTCTGTAGTAGCTATATTTTAGTGCTAGAAGAAGTAAGAAGCCATCAGTGACATAATTCAGTGGTGGTCAATCCAAACTTTGGTCTGAAAAATTTCCCTCAAAACTAAAATAGATCAGTTGATTTGTTAATAGGCACCCTTTTGGGCGGTGGGGGAAATCAGTCAATATGCTTTTATACATTAAGATGCCCCACAGTCATATGAATCAACATTCTTTTTTTTGCATTTTCAAATGTTTATTTAGTCTTGCTTAGAAATGGTCTAATTAAATTAATATTAATGTATAGCCCATTCTGAATTAGCAATTCTTCATATGGTACTTTAAAAAAAACCCTTATGTAAAACTGCTAATTTTCAAGGAATAAATTCTACAAATGTAAATTTCTTATATTTTATCTAGTTTATTGAGATTTTCAAAAATTATTGCTTCTAGCATTTAGCTATTCATACTTTAAATTAAGGGGTCAGAGCCTCAGGCCCAAATCCCGCCCACTCACAGTTCTTATACAGCCTCAGAAGCAAAGAATGGTTTTTATATTTTTTAAAATGACAATTTTTTAAATGTAAAAATCATTTTTAGTTCTGTGTGGCATAAAAACAAGAGATCTGGATTTGGTCCACAGGCTACTGTAGGTTGTCAACCTCTGCTTTAAATCATGCACAGAATCTCAAAGTTGGAAGAAAGCAGATAGGCTAAACATTTCAACCCATACCTAGTTATGAATCATCTCACAATATCCTGTTAAAATGGTCATCCAGGCTTCACTTGAAGAGTTCCAGCAATGAGGGACTCATTAATGAATATTTTTAAATGAAATCTGGGCTATGTATTCATGTGATTTAATTTCTCTATAATTATTATATCCCAACTATCAGAATTCAAAGTATACAAGTTATAATGAACACCACTTGGCATTGAGAAAATGAATTTTTTTAATCATTTCTTCTCATTGATATATCCAAAGGTATACAAATTATGATTATGTCCCACAGGAATACAAGTTTTATTCTTTAAGCCAAATTTAAAGAATATCATTTTCCCATTTTTTCAAAAGGATCTTCCATTTATAATGAGAACATGAAAGAAGCTTTAATAAAACAAAATGAGAAAAAGTCTCATAATTTTCCATGAGAGTGAAATCCAGCCCACTCTATTTATTTATAAGTTTCTTTCTAGATGCCAAAAACTGATGATTAATGTGGAACTCAACTTCAATGCCATTTTGTCATCTTCTACACCGTCTGTTCTTGGCACTTTTTAAATAAGAAAGACTAGCTCTGAAAGGAACCTTTTTGGGTTATTTGGTTGTTGTTTTTTTAAAGCTACCTATTTAAAATATCAATTTTAAAAATGCAAATGCATACAAAATACTTCCAAATTATCAATCATATTTAGAGAATAAATTATGTATCAAGTATCTACACCAGTTTCTGGTGCAGAAATCTAAAGTAAAATAAATGATGCTACAAAAGTGTGAAGTGAGCTTCTCCTCTGATTCTCCATCCTTTATTACAATACATATAAGGACACAGAACCTTATTAAAAACAACAACAACATAATTCTGAAACAGATTCATTCAATGTGGTTTTTGTGTGTCTGTATTAGTGCTATTTGTTTAGGGTTTTTTACCTGTAGCTGTGACTGTCACATAATGCTTGGTAAATAGATGCAGAAAGGGAAGCTGCTAGTGAATGAAGTGTGTGCACCTAAAACCAAAACAGCCAAAATTATGTTTTGTACTAACATTTCTATACAACAGTAAAATACTCAGAGATCAAAAATTAGCCAGATTCTCATTGTTGTCATAAATATAGTTTGATTAGTAACACAGGTATGGATTTAAGTAAGATAACCAGCCTCCCCAACACTCTGGACTGATCTAATCAATATATGTTGATGCTACGGGGGCATTTCTCACTAATGCTAAAGATGAGTTGAAGTACTAATGAATAACTTTCACTGGGTTCTAAGGACAACAAAGTAAAATGAGAATTAACCTGGAAATAAATGATTGGTTTAACATAGGCTTGTCCCTGAAGATACCCCAAGCAGAAAATAACAGTAATAACACCAGTGAAAATAGAAAAAAACAAACCAACCTTTATTTTTAGATCAGCAGAACTGGATCCATTTAGCAAATTACATTTACATCAAACTGTATTAGAACGGTACTCATGGTCCAAAGGAGATTTTAAAGCATTTCCAAAAGTAGGGCAATCTATTCCAATGAAGAAAGTCTATCCTAATGTTTTAAGGGTAAAAAGTTTCAAATCCACCAGAGCCAGTATATCAATTTGAAACCTATTACTCAGCTGAATCAATTTCTCTAGACTTACAGAATATCAGTGCTTTAGGGATCCTCAGAAGTCTAATTCCATGATGTTTTTTGAAAGTTATATTCAAATCATTAAGAACCAAGAATGTTTATTATATTTTCATATATCATTTCAAGCTCTCCTCTTTTCTATATTTACCTAACCAGTATAATTGTAATCAAGATACTTGCTACATACAATTAGAACCATGATTTCGCTGGTATAGGTAACTCTCTGGGGAGGAAACTCTCTCTACCAATAGAGGTCTGCACCTTTTCAAACTTGTATCCTAAAGAGATGATCAGAGTGTTGAGAAGTTAAGTACCTTCATCAAGGTAACACAGCCAGGATGCGTCAAAGGCATAATTTGAACCCAGGTTTTCCTGGCTCTCAGGACAGTTCTCTATCTACTATTTCATAGTGCACCTAACTATACTAAATATTAATAGAAATTAATTAATTTTATACCTTTTCAGCGTATACTCATAGATAGATGAGGCATCCCCAATATAGTAATGTTATCAGTCAATGATAGATCATTTCTATCTTACCCCCAATTCCTTAGGGCCTCCACTTCTGACCAACATTTTTGGCTTATGCATGTGGCATGAAATCTTCTATCTCCCCTTCCCCCCAGCATCCTCACTACAGTTTGTCGATAAACACTTCTATCAGGAACTTTATCAGCAGATGCATACAGGGGATCCCTCTCATATGAACAGAAAAGAGAACTCGGTCCTCTAAATAAAGAATGGTACAGGGGAAACCTGGTCAACTCTTAGGTTCCCACCCAGCCCCCTGTCCATTCTTGGCATGACTCAATTGTTTAATTCCTCAGAGTGGGAAATCAAGGTTATGTTTTGTGGTACTATGGGCAACTAACTCCAATCTTCCTTAGCTATTGCACATGACATTCCAGGACCAGAAGGGAACTAAAGAATTGCAGAGAAACACCCAAGGAAGTTTCCTCCTTTCCCAGATACCAAAAAGGCTAGTCATTTTTGATATACTGATCATCAGTCACTCACTAATATTTTATTTGCCTGGAAGGTATGAAGAAGCAATCATACTTGCTTGCTGAATTAGTGCTTCGCTTCAAGTCAAATATATAGAATGAAGGAAGTACAAACCGGCTAATAAGTGACAAAGGTGATTGTCACACTTATTAATGCTAGCCAACTGTTTTCTCTGCCTTAAAGAGAGAATACTACTTTTTGAGAAATATTCAGAGGTGAACAGAATCCTTGATACTAAAATTTAACGGAAAGAAGTATTGAAAAGAACACAAGACAAATCAGACAAAAATCACTATTGGTTATTTCCTCTAGATATTAGTTGGAAATAATTTTTTAAAGTGTGTGTACATATATATGTGTGTATGTGTGTGTGTGTACACACACACACACACACACACACACACACACCCCACAGGGTATCTCAAAAGTCTTAGTATAGTTTTAAGCTATTGAGTATTAAAATACTTTCATTTAATTTAAATTATTAATTAAATTTTTATTATAAATTAAATTCCATCATTAATTTAGATTATTAAATTACTTTAAGATACTAAAGGTTTAAACTACACTAAGGCTTTTGGACCACCCTGTATAATATGTATATATATATACATATATATGTATGTATATATGTATATTTACAGAACTTATGAGATCAAATGATAATAAACTTTGCATTACCTTCACATCTTCAATATTGGGATGTGGCGGCACTTTCATTTGAACAATGGTATAAAGGATATCATGGATGTGATTATTTAGATACAATACAGGATTAGCTATCACCGTTTTTGTTGAAGCAATACTTGCTGAAAGCAGAGGTAGTGTTGTGGGTAATGGTAGTGGAGACTGGAGTTGCTTCACTGTAGTTTCCTATTATAGTTTTTAAGAAAAATAATAATTAAAATTGAAGAAAACTAACAAAAGCATCAGTGACCTGACAAAAAATACTAGAGATGGTTGAAATTTAATTATAATCAAGTTTAACTGAATTTTTTGGTTAAAATACTAATATTTTTGGCATGAATGTCTTGACTTTTTAATACTATAAAAACAGAATTTGCTTCTGTTAACCCTAAGCAAGGTTGGAGCTGAACACATGCTCAAATTATTGAGCTGAGAAATTGGAAATTTAAGAAATGGTCATACCTGTTGTGATTCTTGAAGCAAAAATTTGAGTTCCATTCTTACTGAGGCTAGGCCACCACCTTGTGCCCCATGAAGGCTGCAATAGCTAAGAAATACTCTTAAAAGATCTTGGTTTTTCTGTAGCCACAACTTCCGCCTTTCAGCATGTTCTCGTTTGGCTTGTAATCTTCGTCTTTCTAACTGGTGGCGCTCATATGAGCCAACTTCTGGTTTGTCTATCATTTCTTCAAAATCAAGGATATCACCATCTATTTTAGAGTACACTTTGCTGGGGTATTCTTTACCGCTTGACTCATGATTACATATTTCATGCATGGCAGCAATTTCTTTTTCCAGCCAGTTATAGAGCTGAAATCTGAGTTTTCCTCCATCTACTTCATAACCTGTAGCCAATGTCCTAAGTTCAGTCATGAGGATCTTTAAACATGCTCTGAATTTTAGTTGTTCAGCAATCACATCAACTTCAGGGTCGCCTTCATGAGATTCCTCTTCCAGGGGGGTAAGTAACACGTTGGGGTCTGAAACGCTCTGATCTTGTTTTCCATTTCTCTTTTCCAAATCTGAACTTTTCATTACTAAACCCGTATCACCTTCCTCTTCTAAAGCACTATCTTGGTCGTCACCCCAATCAAGAGTGAGTGGCTCCTCATCAAGCTTTAATGTTGTTGCACCCCAGTCGAACTGAGATGACTGCATGTTGGCTGAACTCAAGGGAACGCTTTCACTACTTTCACTCCATGCTTTGGATTCAGAAGCCCCAAGGAGGTCTTTGTTTACAGAAAAGCTTGACTTCTTAGTTACTTTTGGAATTTTGGAAAGTACCTCAAGAGCTAACACAGGGCATCCAACTTTAAAGTGAGCATTTGCGGTGGTAAAGAATAATTTTCTCTCTATAAGGTTAATATTACCAACAAAACTTTTCTCACTTTTGAGACCTAAAGTTGCTAAAGTCCCTTCAGGGGAGCCAAAGTTTCTTCGTAGAAGTAAAGGGTGAGTCCGGAGGTAGTTGTAAAAACTAAATACCGCAGGATTGCAAGATTTAATAATAACTATGGAAACAAAAAATATATATCATTTTTTATTCAATAGCTGCAAAATATCATATTCAACAATGATTAAAAGTATACAGCATTGTATCCATTTGTGCTTATCTAAAGAAACAAAATATGTCTGATATTCTTCCAATATAAAGATATATTGAAATGATGAACTGAAAGCTTTTCCAACTAATAAAAGGACATAGAATACTACAGAATGTGAATATGATATCATAGTCTCTAGGACTAACTGCTCTTCTTTGTAACAGTTTTTAAAACTTAAATTACCTACTATAAAAGATTTATGACAGCACAGCTAACATTTTCAAGGCCATTCTATCAAGTTAACACATAACTCATTCATGGTCAATCACTCCCACAAACATTTTTATTTTTGTCAGTAAACAGCTGTATGATCAAAGAGAATTTAGGTAATTTAGAACCTAAGATTTATTGACATCTAAGAAATGAGTAATACAGTATTTGTCTTATCTGACCTTAAAGAATTATTGTAAAAATACAATGAGATCATATATATGAAGCGCTTTACTTGGAATATTTTAGAAGTCAGACTACACATTAACCTCCATAGTGGTTTTGTATAAATTTAGCACAAGAATGGCTATCTAAACTACGACAGCATAACAAACAGGCTTAGTCCAATAAGAAGCTGACTTCCTCAGTGAGGACAGTAAGAACATTCATAGCCAGGCCACTTATATACCATAGTCTACAAGTTCCCAGGCAATTCTGAAATTCTCAAAACTATCCTAGGGCCCCAGCTTGGGCTTCCCAAA
The DNA here is from genome assembly GCF_011100635.1 of Trichosurus vulpecula. Lineage (NCBI taxonomy): Eukaryota > Metazoa > Chordata > Mammalia > Diprotodontia > Phalangeridae > Trichosurus > Trichosurus vulpecula. The sequence continues at coordinate 168,182,598 of NC_050580.1, read as the reverse complement.
ATGGTATAGGCATCCCATTCAACTATGTCAGTGTTCCAAGGGGAATAGGCTAAAGAAAATGTAGGAAATTATCAGGGGTCTGGAAAGTGATATTACTCCCATATGGAGCAGGTTCTAATTGACTCTAGGTTATCTGGCTAAACTAAGACCTGTCTCCTCTCTATCCCACCCCCTAAAAAAAAACCCAGATCCACCAGGAAAATGCTAATCCTAACTTTCAAGGGATCTCTATCTCAGAATTTAGATAAAAAAACTTCTCTCCCACACTTGGAACAACCAGACTTCCCAGGGCTACCTCAAATCCTAAGAACCTCAAGAGCCATTTATATATAGGGATTGAAACACAAGATGGAGAATACAGCAAGGCCAATAAACCTGAGAAATACCTTTTTCATGGAAATGGAGAACTATTAAAAATTAGCTTCACCTACCCCTCTTCCTTTATTATGAATATCATGTTCTTCCCTCTATCAGGCCTTGTGGACCCTAAGGTATTTTGCCCATGTATAAAAAGATCTAACTGTTGGAACTAGTCTATACAACTGGCATTTTCTCTAAGATATAAATGAATCTTACTTGAACTTTTAGAAATTAAACTAGCCATTATTATAGCACACCTTTCTGTCCTACTGTAGGGTCTAAGAGATCTAAATTCTAGAGGGAAGAATATCCTAATGACCTAAGATGAAAGAAACTTATTCTAGAAGAGGTAGATAAGGCTAATTCTCAAGAATTAAGAAGTGGGCAAGTAAAGAAAGTTAAGAGAACTATATGTCCTAGTCTCACTTACAATGCAATGTAAATAGAATATATAATTGGCTTACTGAAATTTCTTGTAATTTTCTCTCTTTTTTCCTTTAAAATCTCTATTTCTCTGTATTGTTAGTAATTAGGTCCTCTGGAAACCTACAAGAGGATTATGTGCTTTTTCCTAATATATCCCAGTAATGCAAAAAATGGGAAATTGTATGTGTATATATCTATATATTTACGCATATATACATACATATGTATGTGTGTGTATGCATGTATGTGTGTGTGTGAGAGAGAGAAATATCCTCAGATAAGTATAAGAACAAAAAACCCAGGTATCTACCAGTTCTCTGGCTGGGTTAGGGCAGGAAAATAGGAAGAAGAAGGTGAAAAAGGAGAAAAGAAACGCCAAAGCTTAGGAAGTGGCTTAATGCTAAATACTAATACTAAAACCCCTGTATCCCCAAAATGCCTAATCCCCAGAGATGATTCATCATATTCAATGCTGCAATTAAAAGTTAATAGTAGGTGAGTGGACTTCAAGGTAATCTAATAAAACGAAAGAGTAGATATTTTCTCCATTTCCCATTAACTCTATTTAAATTAAAATTAAAAAGCAAAATAAAAAGGATTTATGCATCAGAGGTGAAGCAATTAACAGCTGAATCCATAAGATGAGAAAGGCAAGAAACTCACAAGGTAACAGTCTTATGAATTAAAAGTGGAGAATGCGGCTTGGAAGTGGGGGGGGGGGAGAGGGCAGGGTGGAGCCAAGATGGTGGCTGGAAAGCAGGGACTTGCCTGAGCTCCCTGCCAGGTCCCTCCAAAAACCTATAAAAAATGGCTCTGAACAAATTCTAGAACTGCAGAACCCATAAAATAGCAGAGGGAAGCAGGGATCCAGCCCAGGACAGCCTGGATGGTCGCTTGATAAGGTCTATCGCACACAAAGCGAAGGGGAGCGGAGCCCACCGTGGGCAGCAGCAGGACTGACCAGACCAGACCAGGAGCTGGGCGGAACAGGCCCTAGCGCCCTGAATTAGTGAGCTGTGGCAGTAACCAGACTTGTCAACCCACAAACACCAAAAACAACAGAGAAGGTTAGTGGGAAAAGCTGCAAAAGAGTTCACAGTTCAGCCACCACCCTGGAGGCGCGCGGGGGGGGGGGGGGGGGGGGGGGGGGGGGGAGGGTGGTGTGTGCAGCTACAGAACTACATCTGCAGTTGCTTCTGGCCCCAGGCCCACCTGGTGGGAGGAATTAAGTGGCAGATCAAAACAGGAGTGCAGAGCCTCCTTGAGATTTGCATCAGGTCTATGTTGGCGGTTCTTGGGGAAGGAGGAGTGCTGGTGTGGCAGAGCTGGCTGTATAGACACAGCTCTGAAATCAGCGGGCGCATCCCCTCAAGCTTGGAACAAAGTACTCTTTGCTTTACAAGCAGTCATACCCCAACGAAAAACTCAAGGTTCAAGTAGTTGGCTGGGAACATGGCCAGGCAGCGAAAACGCACTCAGATTCAGTCTCAGACTTTGGAATCTTTCTTTGGTGACAAAGAAGACCAAAACATACAGTCAGAAGAAGTCAACAAAGTCAAGGAGCCTACATCAAAAGCCTCCAAGAAAAACATGAACTGGTCTCAGGCCATGGAAGAGCTCAAAAAGGAGTTGGAAAGGCAAGTTAGAGAGGTAGAGGACAAATTGGGATGAGAAATGAGAATGATGCAAGAAAACCATGAAAAACAAGTCAATGACTTGTTAAAGGAGACCCAAGAAAATACTGAAAAAAATACTGAAGAAAACAACACCTTAAAAAATAGACTAACTGAAATGGCAAAAGAGCTCCAAAAAGCCAATGAAGAGAAGAATGTCTTGAAAGGCAGAATTACCCAAATGGAAAAGGAGGTCCAAAAGACCACTGAAGAAAATACTACCTTAAAAATTAGATTGGAGCAAGTGGAAGCTAGTGACTTGATGAGAAATCAAGATATTATAAAACAGAACCAACGGAATAAAAAAATGGAAGACAATGTGAACTATCTCACTGGAAAAACCACTGACCTTGAGAACAGATCCAGGAGAGAGAATATAAAAATTGTTGGACTACCTGAAAGCCATGATCAAAAAAAGAGCCTAGATATCATCTTTCAAGAAATTATCAAGGAGAACTGCCCTGATATTCTAGAGCCACAGGGCAAAACAGAAATTGAAAGAATCCACAGATCACCTCCCTAAAAAGACCCCAAAAAGAAAACTCCTAGGAACATTGATGCCAAATTCCAGAGCTCCCAGGTCATGGAGAAAATACTGCAAGCAGCCAGAAAGAAACAATTTGAGTATTGTGGAAAAACAATCAGGATAACACAGGATCTAGCAGCTTCCACGTTAATGGACCGAAGGGTTCGGAATACGATATTCCGGAGGTCAATGGTGCTAGGATTAAAACCAAGAATCACCCACCCAGCAAAACTGAGTATCATGCTCCAAGGCCAAATATGGCCTTTCAATAAAATAGAGGACTTTCAAGCTTCCTCAGTGAAAAGACCAGAGCTGAATAGAAAATTTGATTTTCAAACACAAGAATCAAGAGAAGCATGAAAACGTAAAGAAGAAAGAGAAATCATAAGGGACTTACTAAAGTTGAACTGTTTTGTTTACATTCCTACATGGAAGATGATGTGTGTGATTCATGAGACCTCAGTATCATAGTAGCTGAAAGGAATATGCATATATATATATATGTGTATGCATATATATACATATGTGTGTGTCTATGTATGTATATAGGTAGGTGTATATATAAATATAGACAGAGGGCCCAGGGTGAGTTGAATATGAAGGGATGATATCTAAAAAAAAAAATCAAATTAAGGGATAAGAGAGGAATATATTGAGAGAGGGAGAAAGGGAGAGATAAATTATCTCACATAAAAGTGGCAAGAAAAAGCAGTTCTGTAGGAAGGGAAAAGGGGGCAGATGAGGAGGAATGAGTGAATCTCGCTCTTATCAGATTTGCCCTGAGGAGGGAATACCATACACACTCAATTGGGTATCTTACCCCACAGGAAAGAAGGAGGAAGAAGATAAAAAAGGGGGGATAATAGAAGGGAGGGCAGATAGGGGGAGGAGGTAATCAAAAACAAACACTTTTGAAAAGGGACACGGTCAAGGTAGAAAATTCAATAAAGGAGGATAGGTTAGAAAGGAACAAAACATAGTTAGTCTTTCACAACATGAGTATTATGGAAGGGTTTTACATAATGATACACATGTGGCCTATGTTGAATTGCTTGCCTTCTTAGGGAGGGTGGGTAGGGAGGGAAGAGGGGAGAGAATTTGGAACTCACAGTTTTAAAAACAGACGTTCAAAAACAACAACAACAAAAAGTTTTTGCATGCAACTAGGAAATAAGATACACAGGCAATGGGGCATAGAAATTTATCTTGCCCTACAAGAAAGTAAAGGAAAAGGGGATGGGAGGGGAGTGGGGTGACAGAAGGGAGGGCTGATTGGGGAATGGGGCAACCAGAATATATGCCATCTTGGAGTGGGCAGGAGGGTAGAAATGGGGAGAAAATTTGTAATTCAAACTCTCATGAAAATCAATGCTGAAAACTAAATACATTAAATAAATTAAATATATTTTTAAAAAAGTGGAGAATGCTAACCCAGAGATTTAAAAAGATACTTCCCCCTTTTCCTTTTGGGTGGGTGGGTGGGTGGTCCACAGGTGTGGAAAATGCTCATGTCAAATATTTTTCAGGTACTGATTAGTTTTGTTGGGTTTCAAATTTTTTTCTTTATTCAAAAAATTCTTTGTTACAAGAGATAGTTCTCAGATTGGGAGGGACAGAAAGACAAGGGGAAATTTATCTAACATAAAAGCAAAAGAAATCCATTTTTTAAAACATCACTGGTGGGATAACCAATCCACAAAGACATTCTCTCTTGTACAACTACTAGCACTATTGGTTGTTTTAGATGCCCTCTACGAAAATGCCGCTTGGAAGTTTTTTTCCTAGATCAAAAATGAAAATAAGCAAAAGAAATATTGTATTGATCTTCTAATTCATTTTCATTTTTAAAAGAAATATTTTGAAAATAAATTATTTTTAAAATGAGATCTTAGCCTTTACTAACTAAAGTTACAAAAAGAAGATGTAGAATTTTCACAGTTTCATTATTAGGAAGAGCAACCATTTCAGCAAAAATTTAAAATTCCAAAGTAATGCAATTAACAATTTTTTTAAGGTTCTTTATCTTACACATTCATGTACCTGTATTTTAAAGGTGATATACAATCACAGTATTTTAAGAGATAAAAGGAACTTTAAAGATCATGTAAGCCCAACCCCTCAATTTACAGGTGAGAAAACTAAGGCCAAGAGAGAGTGAGAAATTTTCTCAAGGTCACAGAACAAGTTAATGGCACAAACAAGAACCCAGGTCTCGTGACTTCTGGGTCAGGGCTCTTTCTATTGCCATCTTGTTTACTTAAGAATCTGCCTTATTTCTCAACATCTGGTGACACAAGAAATATTTTTAATTTATCTACCTTTAACATCTGCCAAATATTGCAACATTATTATTCATAAAAGTTGTTTACAATATAAAAAATAACTCGTTTACTTTTCAAATGATAGCCCAAAAGATTTGCTTTACAAAATACAGCTAAAAAAAAAAAATTAGGTCCCTACGGCATCATAGAGAAGAGAGATGGGGAACATATGTCAAAATTTCTCTAAAATGGAAAATAAGTTTGGCCATATTTTACTTTTTAGTCTTAAAATGAATGTGTAATTTTAAAATACAATATATTTTAAAAAAAACTTCTCACCTTGATTTTCATCATCTTCCTTCGGTGTTTGTTCCAACAGCGTATCCAGAGCCCTTGTGTAGTCTTTCATAACCCAATAAGCCAGACTACGCAGGAAGGGATCAGGATGTAATCTACTACAATTGAATCCTGAGCTATCTTTCTGACAACCCAGAATCTTTTCATACAGAATGGATATGTAAGTGGATGACGTCTCAAATTCAGATTCATACAAACGAGCAATAATCATGGCTAGCTGAATGTCTTCCATTTTTTCAAGGCACACCTGTAAATAATAATTTTTAAAATTCCTAAATATTGGTTTTTAAAGAATTTATATATCTTAACAATACAATGAATGTAAACTTTCTGATGGCAGGAACTATTTTTAGTTTTTCTTTGCTTTACCAAAACTTTGCACAGTGTTTGACATGTAGTAAGTGTGACACACAGTAAATACTTAATAAATTTTTAATTGATTGATATTAAAACAATCTAACTATTTTGTATCAAAAACCAAATCGGAATAGTTACATAACTGATTAGAGCAAAACAGTGGATATTATTATTTGGCAGTCTACAAATTTAACAAGTTTGAGCCAAAGAACAGAAAACTTCTTTTTAAAAACCCAGGCTAATGTAAATTAACAATACAAATTCATATAATTTTAATTTAAAAACACACATTTCTAAATTCCCAAGGAGTTCCCAATATAATCATTTCATCAACTATTAAAAATACATCAGCACAAACAAGGAGAGATATCTTACCAAGTAACTAATAAAAATATCCTGCTCCCAAAGAGAGCTTGCTGTCTAAAGTTATTTTTTCTTTTTTATTTGCGACAAACTTTGCTAACTTCAGTATCTACAGGACAAGGAGATCTAACCATCATGAGTTTTAGCATTTGTGAATTTGGTGTTCCCCGGAATACGAAATTTTAAGAACTCCCTAACCTATTTGGAAACAGCCCAATAATTAAGTGACTGTATAGTACTCAAACTACTACAAGATGAACCAGGAAACCAATAATATCATGTCATTACTTGGTCTATATTTATTTACAAGCAATCAGCTGAAAAGAAACTCAGAATTCCCATACCCCAACACCTATTGTTTTACCAGTGAGCCCCAGAGAGCATAAGTGACTTGCCAATGGTCTACAAATTATGAAGGGGCTAAGCCAGAGGGTGAACCCAGATCCTCAGATTCTAAACCCAGAACTCTTCCCTGCAACAACACTGCCTCTTCATAAAAGTACTGAACTTATGAAGCACCATCTTCTTCCACAATACACACATACAAAAAAATGACAAGGCCCCATTCTATGATCTCTCAGGCTAATGTTCTCTAATCCATCTTTTAAAATATATTATTCATACCTCTATGGCATCTTTCAAAGAACCAGCCAACAGGAAAAATGCTGCAGACTGTTCAAAACGTTGTTTTCCTAATAAGGAAAAGGCATTTTTCAAAGCAGCCTTACGCCACCTATCTTCACTAAAATTGTGGCTGAAAAATGCAGTCATTTTTTCATCATGTTGTGACCTACAAACCAAAAGAGAGTTTAAATCAAACTTATGTATATTGTTTCATTCACAGAGTCCTGATTTAAGTCAACAATGGAATTTGGGAAAAATGGGGAAAAAAATCTCTACAAATAAATATTTACTTCAGTAAGAAGTATTTAACATAAGGCTTTTTCAGCTTCTCTTTGCTTCCTGAATTCTTCTGACAGAGAAAGCTAGTATTTTACATTCTTCTAACACTTGTTACTTTTCAGAGCATTTTTACAAGACTATCTCATTATCTTTGCACAAAATTGGTAAAAACCCAATTCAAAGATGCGGAAACTGAGATGCAATAAGGTGAAATGATCATTCAAGTTCACATAGCTAGGTAATGGAAAAAATTAAATCCTAAACTTCTAAGCCTCACACTCAAAGAAATCTTCTTTTCACGTAACTTATTTCTTTTCACTGTAACTTACCTAAACAGACCCCATACCACTGCCTTCTTCTTCATAGCGAGGTAAAATAATGCAGCATCCAAAGCATCATTGTTCCTCTGGAAAGATGCTTTAGCAACCTAATGAGTAAGTAAAATAAAAATATTCAATTCTGAGAAAATTCAACTTTGCAGAATATTCAGCGACAGGGAAAGAAAGGGTAGAATTTTTCATTAAAGTTCCACATGGCCATCCTTTCTAGTGCTTTGTAAAATATCGGTGCCCATTTCTGCAATTCATGAAACTGCATGTTAATTTTTATATGAATAGTGGCTTACATATAAGAGGCACTCAAATGCTTCTAGAATGAATAAATTTTACAGATAGAGGTTGCTGACTTACTGTATTAAAATTTTAATTTACTTTGAAAAAAGAAGCTACCGTGAAAGAAAAGGAAAATATTTCTAATTACTTGTTTAAAACACATCTTGCCCTTCTCTAGCACATTTCAGTCATGAATTACATTTTATATCACCATGTCAAAGATTAAATTTGAAGTCTCTTTGAATAAGCAACCTCAAACAACTGAATATGCCTCCACCACATTTTTCAGGACTTATAAATTCAATCTGTAGGTACTGCAAGAATCTAAAATACTGCAAAAACACAATTCCCTATGATATTCTAGGATTTTGCTTCAAATAACACTATGTAACTAAATTACACAATATTCAAGTCAACTCAAAATACTGAATAAAAGTCATTAGTAACCCCCTCCCAATTTTTTTTAATCATAACTTATCACATACACAAAAATACTGGAACAGTTTGTGAATTATCTGGAAATGAGGAAAGACTTTATTAACAACCTATGGGAGAGTACAGAAAAGAAGAGCATGAAAAGGAAAGATGGCTTGCAATCTGTATCCCTGGCAGGCATCCCCACATCTATGGGATCACAAGATTTCGTGGTAACATGAAAATAGGTGCCTTGTTTTATGCAACAGATATATGTTCCTGAAAAATTTTTGTAAATTTATTAAATTTAGATACACAAGAAAAACCTGCTCTTTTATTATGCAGAGATCTTCCTTTGAAGTGAAAAACAACACAGGTCTACATTTTCAGACAGGTTTTCTTAAAGGGAGACATGCCTGCTTTAGGAAAAGAACTGTGCTGATCTGTAGATAAAAGATGTCCCAAAAGTCTTAGTGAAGTTTTAAGCTTTAACAGCTACATATAGTCAGTCTGTTTGTCTGTCTCTCTCCCTTCCCCCCCCCCCCCACCAAAAATTAAGTAGCACAGACATGAATTACGGAATCAAGTCAGAAAAGCGTTTGTTTAAAAAAAAAAGTCAAGTACTTATCTTGTAATATGTGTTTTGCAATCTCTAATAGCTTGGAGATAAAATTCTGGACCTCCACCCAAGAAGTTAAAATTTTCAATGTATCAAAGGAAGTTGCATTTCCCTTAGAAACGTAGATTTTTCACCCCAAAATAGGCAATGTATTTAGTACTATATTTATTTACTCCTTAAATAAAAAAAATTACCTTTTCAATGCACCTTCGAAGTGTGTTAATGTTCCTGACCCACCAACCTATCCCCATAGCTCTTAATTCAGACCATTGAGGGTCTCCTCGCTGAATAGCAGGAATCATATTAATTAGTTCTTCCTCAGCCTCAGAATGAAAAGCCCAGGCAAAATGACATGTGGACACACCTGAAGAGGCATTAGACAATATATATTCAAAATTACCATATGTCAAAACAACCACAAAATAAAAAATCTTTTATTACTTTAGGGTTCTTCATTTATTCAATCATTTCAAAACCAGTACAAATGGGAAGGGAAGCCAGTAGGTTCTAACTATATAAACTTCCTTAATATAAAAGCCAAGGAGTAAAGAACCTGGTAGAAAAACACCTAGCTTTTCCAAAACCAGAAGAAATCTGTTGGGTCTTCAAAAGCACACACACTAATTACTTGGAAGAGTAATTTGAGTAAGGCGATTAAGAACTATGATAAACACACAGTAAACTCTGAAATAGTAAAAACTAAACTAAGTTAAAAAGCCACTTACTATGCACACATGCCCTGGAATTATTCCAACAATGTCACCTGGGCAAGTGCTATTATACTATGCTGTCCTATACAAATACTGCGTACTCAACTACTCCCCTCTTCACCCCATTCTAACCATGCAGCATTTATCACTGGTAGAATAAGGGTCTGGAATGGAAACAGAGCCAAAGGATACATCAATTTCATTGTAATTCAAAGCTGCAAGTCTTTAGTTTAACAAATCATAAACAAGGAGCAAGAATGTTCAATAATTTACTATCCCTTTTTTGCTTTCATTTTCACATTTGCTTAATTATATATTTGAATACTTTTGATTTTAGAAAGGAAAATAAAATGTATTATAATCAAAAGTCAGAAGTAAACCTCTAATTCTGGTTCTACTCTAGATTTGGACTTTTAAAAAGAACTTATGAATCTAAAAGTAGTCTTCTGGTGATGCTTGAGCTGGGAAACTTTTAGCTCTGGAAGGCTGAAGCTACAGTTTAAAAGCCTTACCTTGAAAAAACAAAATAGGGCTTAATTATTTCCTTCATCAGAAATCTGTCAGAAACTATTAGAATTAATACACGCAAAAAGAGTGATTAAAAGAACGAGTTTAGGAACAAAGCAAAATCAGGACCAATCTGATAATTATCCATGAGAACTCACTCTAGAGGCAAAGAAAGGGTCTATGACAACTAAGCGCAATCCTTCAAATCTGATAGTCATTAATAGGATTCATTTCCAAAATTGTTCTCCAATATGGCAGAATTTGCATGTAGTTATTAAAAATGTCCCGACCAACTATCATTTCATGTTTTCATTTAAAAATAGTTTTAAAATGACCTTATGGTTAGCATTATAAATAATAGTTAACTTTTACATTTTTAAATAGTTTATTCCTATTTTCCATGCTAAAGACTGAGACACAGTTGGATGAATGATAATCTTCATTCAACATAGATTTTTTTTCTTGAAACTGGGTTGTACTGGATGCACCAGAACAGTAACACAATGGACTCTGCTTTGATATTATCAGCTTAGAAAAAGACAAAAAGGATTTTAGCAGTACCCAGACCCAGTTTTACAGTGTTTTTTTTAAACTTAGAAGACAATGTACATGACATATGTTGGATTTTTTCAATATTTTGGTTAACTTCACTGATCTTTTTTTTCCTTTTTTTATTCTTCATGATAAGGGCTAGCTCTGTGGTTGGATGGAGTGAAGGACCCATTGGAAAATGTAGATAACATAAAAACAAGAGATGATCAATAAAGTATACTTTTTAAAAAGATAATTCATCAATTTTTATACTCCTTAAAACTCTGGCTTGATTTTATTTAAACGACTCTCCATAGCTGAATTTATGCACAAGAAATTACAAATAGCCTTCATTATAGCAATATGTAGTATTCTGATATTTTAAAAACTATACTTTAAGGAACAAAATTAATTGATATTTTAAGTCCTCCTTTGTCGAATTTTAAATTTCTAAACTTCTAATTTTTAAGTTGGAAGAGATTACTTAAACTCAGGTCTTTGGGCTCAAAGTCTAACATATGATTCCACTACAAAACAGGCTCCTCCTCAAATAAAGTTATCAAAGATGAGTACTGATAAAGTAGTGCTAAAAACTTACCACTTATGTTAAATACTCATTTTGTGATATGAGAGTGCCATTAACTGCTTATTAGTAAAACACTGCACAAACCACAAAAAGCAATACAGTTACACATGATGTGAGGATGGAATTATAGTGAAATCTGAAAATTAAGAGTTTTGCCATAATTCAAGCCTTTTGAAGCTCATGATGAGATACTAGCTGAGTTATTTAATCTCTTTAAGTATAGGAGTAGGCACTACCAAGCTCCAGGTCTATTAATAGCCTATAAGACTTTAAGGTCAACAAGAGGTACATGCATAGACAGTTATATAACTATTTTTATGGGAATATTAAAATGACTTCAACACTAACCATTATTCAAAAGTTAAAATATTTTCAGTCAGAAAGGAAATACCTTGATGAAGTAGTTGTACTCGATATAAAGGAGGCAATGATGTCAAAAGGCATGTGTGTAACCTCATTGCCAATAAATATCTCAATCCACATTCATCTAACGTATCTCTTCCTATAGGAGGGGGAAAAATATATTTGAAGAAATGAGCCCAAATTATTGCAAATCTTAAGAAATATAAAAATTATCATCCAACATTAATTTTAAATGGGATAACTGATAACAGAACTTTTGAAAACATCATTGGCTAAACACTTGGAATATATTCCCCAAAACTCCTCATACTCTTTGATAAAACTAGATAAGAAAAATGGAAAAATTATATCTTTCAACTTCAGGCAATTAAAGCATATAGTACGTGAAAATAAAGGATGCAATCTTTAAAATCCATAATGGCAACAAATAAACTATGTTTCTATTACTACAAATAATGTTTTCTCCAAGAAGTTTATAGATGAGTCTGAAATGATACAGCTCAAGTTAAAATGATTTTCCATATCTGACAAATCTTCTTTAGTAAACATAACTACCTAAGCTGCTTACTTCAGCTAATAGCATGGGGCCACTGAAGTCAAGATTTGGGATCTGAACACAGGAAAATTAGTTTTACACAGAGAATATTCTTTGTCATAGTCAAAGACCTAACAAACAGCAAACCCATAAATGGCATACTAGTCACAGGAGCAACTAGGCAAGAAAGTATGGTAGCACAGACTCATCACCTAGAAAGACAAAACTCAGGCATGTTTTAGGGATGATGTCAACAGCCTTTGTTTCTCTTGGAAAAAAAAAAAACACCTGAAAATAAAAGGAAAATATGTTGCTCTTATATGAAAATGATGTGACTTCTTTACAATACAGGGTGTCCCAAAAGTCTTATTGTATTTTTAAGCTATTAAAGCTTAACTATTTTAAAGGTATTAAAACTTTTAAATGCACTAAGACTTTCAGGACACCCTGTACGCTATTTGTGGGGTGGCTATTTGACCAATACATAATTCTGCATCAAAACTTAAAACATTTCTTGCATATTTCAGTATGCCTAATTTCTTTAGGAATGAAAAAAAGAAAAAAAATGTATGTAGCAAAAAGCATAAGACAGTTTCAGTGAGTTTTATTCCATTAAACATTTCTTTGCACTACATTAATGCAAAAAAATAGTGCCCTAGGATATCCTAGAACATGAAAAAGATGAAGCTATAGAGAACTAAATGACAGTATTCATTTATATTCTGAAGAGCTTAGTATGGGTGGTAGAGGTAAGTAATTTGCCTTTACATCCAATTCTTAAAGAAGGAGCAACAAAGTTTGTTATGGAATGAAAAGATTAAATGTAAGAAGAACTTTCTAAATTATGAGGCACTGAAACATCTAAAATACAGGTGAAGAATCAATTTCTCTTCTCATTTTGAGGCATGAGATAATTATTAGAATCATATTAAACGTAGGCATGCCTAGAAGCAGAGGAATAGCTTAACTGATCTCACAAGGTTCTTTTTTCCAGTTTTATGAGTCTATGATAAAATTCAAAATTGGGCTATTATCATAGAAATAGCATCTATACAAAAATAACTAGAACAAGTAAATGGAGGGGAAAAGTACAGTTAGTCCATGAAGAACTATGAATCACAAACTGTTTTAAGTTTGTCAAAGTATTCCTTCATACAATTCTTTTGTCTTTCATGCAATTTCTAATCAAAGATCAGCATTTTTTCAAGGATAAGCACTGAACCAAACTACTCAGTCTTAATATAAAAACAAGTCATAACATACATGAAAACCAGATTTCTATAACACATTCTGATTAAAGGCTCACTATATACTGGAAAACAGAAAGAAGACACCTAAGCCACAACGCTCGACCTTCCCCTTTCAGATACAGCACATTCCAGAACACTAAATATTTAATAATGAAGCTTGAGGTTTTTGGTTTCTTTCTGCGGGAACCAGACTAGTTAAACTCCTGTACTAAAGTAGATTAATATTTACCATACTAACATAGTCTTATAGTGGCCTGGGTCACTTGTCCAGGATCACAGAGCCAGTATATCAGAGTTAAAATCTTAACCCAGAGAATTCTTGATAACTACACCATGCTACCTCGTCTACTAATGAAATTTTAAGTTTATAAATACAGTAATTCAATGATAACGTTCGAATCCTAAAATTGGAATGTAGAACTCAGTATTTTCTTTACTTTTCATAATTATATATTTCTAATAGTTAAGGCTTTGTATTTAATAGAAATACTAACCTGAGTGACTCTTGTCTCTATGTTCATCAAGTTCTGTGCTAGTGGTAGCCACAGTATCAGCCAAAGCTACAAGGAACATCTGCTCCAAACGGGTAAGGCCTGGAAGACTTGAGTGCATAAGATGGCTTGAAAGTACACTGGCATGTTCTTGACCAAAGTAAGCTGGCCCATACTGAGAAAGATTAATTACTTTGGATTTGCTTTCTCTCTTTTCTGGCTCTAAGTCAATAAAGTCATCTGTTGTTATGGCCTGGATTTGGAATAGGTCTGAATACTGGTCTTCTTTTGTGCTGTCTTCATAGTCCTGTGATATTTTAGTACTTTCTTCAGAAATTCTGTAACTTGTATCTTGATCTGCCGCAAGCAGGGCATACAACGGGAGTGGAGGGATAGAATCAATCTCAGTATAATCCCGAGTACCATCTTTTCCTATTGTGACCGTATCCTTTGCAGTGCTGCCACTTACACTAATGGTTCGAGAAAGATGCCTCTTAGCTCCTTCTCCAGTCTCGGCATCCCTAACTATTGCAACCTCCCCTGCAATACATTTAACTAAATGAGAGAGGATGGCTTTAGCCCTGCGAACTTTCCCTAAATCCATCAATTCCAATAACTGGGTTGGATGATACTGTGGAAGAGTTGGGGAAAGTACGTGAGCAGCTTCAAATAAGCCACCATCTTGAACTACAGCTGGTGTGCCAAACACGTCATCTGTAATAGCTGTTCCTTCAATTATACTTTTCCTCATCCCCATGCTAGATTTAGAAGATGCAGGAGGGTCCACTGTAGACTCTTCAGCAGTAGGAATATCAGTTTCATTGTCACCAAATTTGATGGCATGTTTCCATTGTGCATAAACGTGCATTTCACAGTCCATTCCCACCACCAGTATACCATCTCTTACCCAAGAAAGAGAAACTGGCAGTGAAGGTGTACCATCGACAGAAGACACTAAGTCTATTGATCTCAGGAGAACCCACCTTGACTTTATTCCTTGTTTGATACTACCACCTAATGGCAAAGTAATAACAGCTATGCCATCTTTGCTGTTTGTCTGCTCTGTCACAATTCCAGAAAGCCGCCCATACATGAAAATGTTAGCACCAACTCCCACTGTGAGTATATGAGAGCCATCCTCTTTTGATACCCAGTCCAAATGCACTAAATGCTTGATGTTAGGCATAAGATACCGGTCTTTACTCAAAATGGCTTCTGATTTACTATATACAAAGAGATTACTATCAACACTAACCCTTGAATCAAGGACACTACCAACCTTAATTAAATCATCAAGATGGACTGTTTGTTCTAAAACCCATTCTGATCCTCCAGTGGATTCACACTCAAATATACACACATGCATGGAGAATTCTTTAGAAACAAAGCCATTGTGCTGGACAGGCTGCTTGTAGGCCACTGCAAGCCGCCCTGTATAGGAACAACTAACAGCAACTGGTCTTCCCACAATGCTCACTGTACTGCTGCTATCTTCTCCTTCATCATTCATCAAAGGCCATTTACTCCAATGATAGGTTTCTTTGCCATCACTTCTGCCATTTTGTTCTCCTTCTATATGACATTTCCAGAATCGTACTCGGTTATCAGAACAAGTTGTAACCACTAAATAAGGTGCAAGGCAAACAGGGTAAATTGAAGAGGAACTCAGATGACCTATAAGAGAAATAAAAGTTATAATATTAATGCCATAAATTAGTACACAAAGTCAATTCTGATTTGTGTGGGAAAGTCCAAAGTCACGACTGTCAGTATCTATCTTTTGTACAAAACTTTCACACTGCCCTCTACTGGTGTCCCATAATCTTTTTTAACACCAACTGCAAGCAAGTGACTGTCAGCCTATAAAAGACTGAAATGTTATATATCACCAAAAATAGGAATTTTCAGAATTATTCTAGTCTATTTTCAGATTGTAAATGAAAAATGAAGCTGGCATTCAACTTGTAGATTTTAAAAGCAACGAGCCAAAAATAACCAACTTAGCTATTCTCAGCTATACAAATGATCTAAGACAATTCCAAAGGACTCATGATGAAAAATGCTGTCCATCTCCTGAGAAAGAGCTGAGGGAGGCTGAATGCAGACTGAAGCAGGCATGCTATTTTTCACTTTATTTTTTGTGATTTTTTGATCTTTTTTTTAATAATATGACTAATATGGAAATGTTTTCCATGATTGCACATGTATAAGCTACATCAAATTGCTTACTATCTCAGGGATGGGGGTAGAGGGGAAGGAAAGAATTTGGAACTCACAATTATTTTTTAAAAATGTTAAACATTATTTTTATATACAATTGGTAAAACAATTATTTAAAAAACTCAGAATCAAATTATTCCCTTTCCCAAATATGTCCTTAACATGAGCTGCTTTACCTCAGACTGTGGTCAGATCTACCCTAGACTACTTCAATCAACAGACTTGAAGAGTAGTAAGATCACAGAAAATAAAATCACTTAGAACTGGAAGGCACTCTTTGCAGCAACCTAGTCTAACCTCTCTCTTTTTGAAGATGAGGAAACTGAAACTCAAAATGGTTAGATGACTTACCCAAGGTCACAGGGTGACGGACGCAGGATTTGAACCCAGGTCCTCTGACTTCAAAGTCAGTTCTTTCCACTGTACTATGCTGCTATTTCTGCTTCTACTCTATCCTAAAATTTATACCAATTTGTACCCATCTCCTAAACTACCTTCAGACACACAGATTCAACTACTTTCCCCCCCACTCCAAAACTCCCTTTTAACATTTAGTAATAGCTTTCCTTCTATAGATCCATTACCTATTTGAGTCAATCTAAAAATATTCATTATCTCCTCAAAGATAGAGTTAAGATAAAGGGCTAGAGCAAAATCAGCTGAAGTAAAAAAAAAAAGAGAGGTGGCAATCATGACCCCAGACAAAGCAAAAATAGACCTGATTAAAAGAGATCCTCAGGGAAGGTACATTTTGCTAAAAAGTACTATAAACAATGAAGTAATATCAAAGGCCTCATTTCTCAAATATATAGGGAATTGACTCAAATTTATAAAAATAAGAGCTGTTCCCCAAATGATAAACAGTCAAAGCATATGAACAGGCAGTTTTCAGAAGA